>NC_043993.1:330000-662500 GCF_902150065.1 Myripristis murdjan | reverse complement strand
CCGCCGGCGTCCAAAGAGCCAGTCGGCGCACCATCGGATTTATCAGTCATCGAGGAGCCGGCCTCTCAGCCAAAGTTGGTATCTTTCCCGGCTACTGTCGTAGGTGGGAAATCGCGCTCATTCAACAGCAAATGGTATGAGAAGTTTAAATGGATTGAATACAGTAAAGAACGAGACTCGGTGTTTTGTAAACCATGTAGACATTTCCCTGAGATGCACACAGAGTTTACTTTCATTAGAGATGGCTACAAAAAGAGTCAAGCAAGCTGCATGCAATTGCCCTGACCAAGCTGGCATCGTACAGGGACAGCCATGGACCACAAAGCCGTGGTACTGTGTTGAACCCGCTGCACGGTGATGCCCTGTCATTTGTGGATCGAAACCGACAACATGTAAAAGTTGTGTTGGACCTTGCTCTACTATGCGCCAAGCTGGAAATTCCACTTAGAGGGCACAGAGAGATGGAGGATGCGCCCAACAAAGGTAATTTCCTGGAGCTTTTCAAGTTCATGTCAAATTATGCTCCAGAAATTGAAAATAGACTGAAGGAACTACCACGAAACGCCACGTTGATGAGCCACCACATTCAGGACGAGCTGCTTGAGGCTGCGGCATCAATACTGCTTCGTAAGATAATGGCTGAACTGCAAGGACAGTATTTTTCCATACTTGCGGACGAATATAAAGATCAAGCCAAACGAGAGCTAGTTGCTGTTTGTATTCGTTTCATTCATGGAGGGATAATCAAAGAACGGGCAGTGGGCTTTGTTGAAACCGCGGATATGTCTGCACAGGGAATATCACAGAAGATCATGGAGGTGCTTCAACCACTCCAGTTGGACCCTTCTCTCTGTGTCGGGTTCTGTTTCGATGGAGCATCTGTTATGTGAGGGAGCCAGGGAGGGGTCCAGGTTCTCTTGAAAGAAACATTTACCAAAGCTGTGTATGTGCACTGCAATTCACACAGACTTAATTTAGTGTTTTGTGCAGCCGCCAAAGCGTCCGGATATGTTAGCACATTTTTTGACATTGTGAACCAAATACACAGCTTCTTCACTGGGGCTCAGAGGCACGCTCGGTTCATGGAGATACAAAAGGAGATGCATCCAATCCGCCAGTGCATGGAGCTGGAGCGATCGTGCGACACAAGATGGAGCTCAAAATCTGGGTCAGTACATAAAATTTTGCGTTTGCTAGATGTATTACTGGAGGCTTTAGCTGAATATGCTCAAACTAGTGGGCCAACTAAAATAGAGGCAGAGCAGCTGTTGCAACAGATGCAGACAAAAAAGTTCCTTTTCATGCTTGCAACATTTTGCAAATTGTTTGAGAACAGTGATTTTGCCACCAAGGGGCTGCAGAGCTCAACGCTTTGCGTTACGGACTGTATAGCTTTGATTGAAACATTAAAAGCTACGCACGCGACTTTCCGGGATGATTCAGAGAGGGACTTTGAGAAAGTGCTGAGATTGACAGAAGAACTGATGGAAAAGCATGAGATCGCTAACTGGGATGTGGTTGCTTCTCGTGAGCGCAAGTTGCCTTCAAAATTTCACGAATCTCCCCACAACACTGGGGAAAACATCGGCTGTCAAGAGTAATGATGATTTAAGGGCCCTGTGGAACTGTATACTAGACAGGCAGATAACGGAGTTAGACTGCCGGTTCAAAGAAGACACTTATGGACTAATGAAAGCTTCTTGTACCCGAAGCTTCCACTTTTGGTGTGAAAGACCTTTTAAAGGGTCCCTGCGATCTGTTTGGGATTGAAATCGCTGATGCTGAACTGACTGTCTTCACCCAGCATATCAGACGGAAAATCGGGAAAAATTCCCCACACTAATGGAAGTACTGGATAATTGCCCTGCGGACATTTTTCCCAATATGAACAGTCTTGTAAGGGCCATCATAACCCTCCCTCTAACGTCCTGCAGCGTTGAGAGACTTTTCTCCGCATCAAACCGGATCCAGACGTGTCTTCGACCATCCATGACTGGACGCCTCAGCAATCTGACACTGTTGTCATTTGAAAGAGAACTAATTGACAGGACAGATTATGATGACATAATTAACCTTTTCAACGCAAGGCCAAGAAGACTCCGCCTTGTGTAACATAGCAGCAGGTAAGCCAGTGTTTATTTATTTATTTTTGTACTGGCCCGCCGTGGCATTTTATGATTTCTGTGGTTCTGTGGTTTCAGTAACATTAATTTGTCTGTTTATGTTGTCATAACGAGGATTATGCCGTGGTGGATTCATCACTGTCATCTGACTGGCTCACTGATATGTCTGTAGTATTATGAAGTGAGTAGCGTACTAGGAAATTGCATACCAAAATTTATTACGGGTCCGAGAGGGTTTTTTTTTCTTTCATCATATCATTTTATACATGTCTATCTAAAAAAAAATAAACAAAATGAAATAACAGGCCCATCCAGAATTTTTTAGGCCCACGCATTAGCCATGTTCTGTATCGCCACTGCGCACCACAGGAGTGCTTGATGGGGTTGGAGTGTTATACTTCAAGAAAATGTTCTTTATGTTTAGTTTAGTTAAGTTAGCCAGAAGAAGACTAGTTTTCATCTGTAGTCCCTATGCCAAGATGTAATACAAGGCTTCCTGAAATTAAAAATACATTTAAAAGATAAAATATGAGTAGGCCAAGGCACATACAAGTTAGACAGGACAAAACATTTAGCAGGGCTGAACAAGGACATAGCAGGGTTAAAAAAAAAAAAAGTGTACGTTAAGCATATGTGGTTAAGAGCGTACATACATACACAGTAAGCACACAGAGCAAGCAACATAGAATATCACATAATACAACACAAGTAAGACATGGGCAGTACGCAGGCATATATAGAGCATACAGACAAGACATGCAAGCACAAGACAGGACACTTCAGTGTTGACACGTGTGTGTTTATCATCCACTGTTTGAGATGCTTGCTAAAAGAACAAAAAGTGTCTAGTTGTTTGAGATGCTCTGGAATCTGAGTCCATTCTCGTGACCCTCTGACTGACCAGGCAGACTGACTAAAAGAGCTTTTCCTAAATGGAATGATGCAGTAGTGTTTAGTTTAGTTTAGCGAGTGACCCCTGTCATGATGTACGGTTGTTAAAGTAAAAACGAAATGATTTTTATTACAAAACAATATAAAATTAGGAAATTTGCAACATAATCAAATGCCAACTGAACTAACAAACAAACTAACTAAACCCAAACATAATGCGCCGAGGAATCGCGGGCGCAGTGATGCAGCCGCGCCAGGTAGGTCAGAGCAGAGCAGAGTAGAGAGAGTGTGAGGAGTAATGCCAGCTCTTATGCACCTGTGGACTGGCCAGGTCCACCCAGGTGTGGCAAGCCCCACCTACGATCTGCAGGGAGACACAAGACAACACAAGGGAACACAGAACACAACAGCAGGCCCTAGAGGCAGGAGGCTGTCACACCCCCCTTGTAGTGCGCAATGTTTGTCCTGGTTGTGAGATGAAGGTGCTAAGTGGTGGTGGAGCTAGATGGTGGATGGTTTTGTAGACAAGACAGATGTTGGCATAGATTTTCATGTTGTCTAAGCTTAACCCTCCTGTTATGTTCACATTTTTGAACATCCTTTATGTTTGGAGTCAATTTGACCCCTGCAGTTTAAACTTTCACAAAATTATTATAACTAAAATTGTTAGCAAAGTTTATGTGTCAAGTACTTGATGTTTCTTTGTTGATTACCTAAATAGCCCTTTAAATAAAACATAACTCCCCACCACCCCACTTATACATCCAGTATTCCTATTACGCGACAATGGAAAATATTCAAATCACCATAAAATCTCACTGATTGACCTAAAATTGGAAAGAAATATTAATTTTTGGTGTTTTAATGGCTTTATATTATTTCTAAGTACAGATTTTTGTTATTTATAACCAATGTGTTACAAAGTGTGTACAGGACATTGAAAACATATCATCATGTCAATTTCATGTTTACTCGGTAGAACCCATTACATTAGGAACACTCATTAAATATGAAGCAAAACAAAAATGATGTTAATCATTTATTTAGAGACGTTAAACATTGGCTGGGGTCAAATTGACCCCCAAACATAATAGGAGGGTTAAGATGTTGTGTTTCTTCAGTATTGCGCAGTGGTGAAAGTGTCTTGGTTTCTTGTCCAGTGTTTTGACTGTTTGTTTGTATAGTGACTCGAGTGATTTGCATGCTGTGGGGTTTGCCTGTGACCAGCTTGTTATACAGTAGTTGATATGTGTGAAGATCATGGAGTGGGCATATATGGTAGCTGCCTCTGTTGACATGTAGTCCCTAATGAAGCGGAAGTTGGATAGGTTGAATCTTATTGTTTTACAGGTCTTTTTAATGTGTGCCTTGAAGCTGAGATTGCTATCTAACAACACCCCAAGGTACTTAAATTCATTCACGACTTGTAGCTGTTCACCAGAAACTATGACATGTGCATCTTCTATAGAGTGGTATGTTTTGGTGAAAAACATGCTGTGTCGTCAGCATACATTAGGACCTCAACCTCAGGACACACTGATGGAAGATCACTGATGAACATGCTGAATAATATCGACTCTAATATGGATCCTTGTGGAACACCGGTGGGCAGGTTGAGTGGCTCAGACATCCATCCATTAACACAGACTGACTGAGAACAACCAGAGAGATAGGTTTCAAACCATTCCACTGCACTCTCTGAGAAGTTAAAAGATGCTAACTTGGATAGTAGGATTTTGTGATTGACAGTGTCAAAGGCTTTTCTAACGTCAAGAAACACTGCACCTACAACACCACCCCTATCCATGAGAGATTTAATCTTCTCTATGAAAAAACAGCATGCAGTCTCAGTGGAGTGTTTGGCCCTAAAGCCAAACTGCATGGGATGTAAGGGGAAAGAACTACTGCTGAGGTGGGAGATGATCTGCTTGGCTACCCATTTCTCAGCCACCTTGGAGTCTGCAGGGGAGATGCTGATGGGCCTATAGTTGGACGCTATACGTGGATCACCAGACTTAAAAATGGGCGTAACAACAGCATACTTACAGGAGCTTGGGAACTGTCTCTGTGATATAGAGAGATTGAGGATACTAGTGATGGGGCTACTCAGTGTTGGATTAAGATCCTTGGCATACACATCCTTGGCTCTAGATGATCTGAGAGAGCTGATTATCTCCCTAACCTCTGGTTCAGAGGTTAGGGAGATATACCAGATACACCAGAACCTGCCTTGATAGAGAAGGCAGGTTCTGGTGTGTTAGCTGGACATATATTGTCCTGGTGATCGGCACAGCCCTGTGTGATGTCAACTGCAGACTCAACAGAGTAGTGGTTGAAGGCCTCTGCTATTTCGATTGGGTTTGTTGTGAGCTTTCCTCCCATATTGATTTCAAGAGCTTTCCTATTATCCTGCTGTGTACCTGTCAATTTCTTAAGCTGTCTCCAGATCATTTTACCATTACCCCTGGCTTCATTGATAGTGGTAATAAAAAAAAATCATCCTTTACTCAAACTGAAAATTCAGAATCTGAAGGTTATAGCCTGACCTCAAGTAGTCCATGACTTCCTTTTCTGCCGAGTAGGTCTCCTCTGGCTCTGCCCCAAAAGTGAAAAATCAGGGATCAGTGTTATGGATTTAATTTTGTTTTAGGTTACTTACTGACATTTTTATCTGTTTTAATCTTCTTTTGCAGTGATAATGAATATTCTGTTCCATGTTCATGAATAGTGTGATGCAAGAAATTGTAACTAGCTTCAAGATGAAACATACCTGCACTATGGCATCTGGAAGGCCTGCAGTCATCCTGGAGAGGGTATCTTTCACAGCTAGGGTCTTCTGCATCAGAACTTCAAGTGTGGGTATTAAAGTCCCAGGAGGATTATAAAATGACAAAAAATTAGTAATGTAGGCTGGTCCTAACACATTAAGAGCCTTGGAAACGGGTAAAAGAAGTTAGCTAAACTTTTATTTACTCTATTATATTTACTTTAATTATATTCATTTATTTATAAACCATGCACACAGAATACTGTACTGAGACTACACTTTTTTTCGCAGCTGATCCCAGGGCTGCTCCATAGAAAACATCTCTGTACACTATAAAGCTTGTTTACCAACAACATTTCTTGCTTCATTTCAAGTGTGGGTAGTAAAATCCCAGGACTTTACTACCCAAGACTTCCCCAAGATGGTGATGTTTTTGATTTCTGCACCAATAACATCATACGTGTGCCTACTGCACATTCTCCTACATGCCAATGCGGCCTTGTTGCGCTCTAATGTGGATCTACTGATCCAGTGGAGCATTACTCCCATATAGCTTGTGTTGTTAGCAGTCCAAATGTCCGTGGTAGTTGACACAAAGTCGACCTTGTTCAGCGCGGCCTTCAGATTTCTCTCCATCTCTGCATATTCCTTCTCTAAGTAGGAAGGAAAAAGATGTTCTGTGAGGCAGCTCGGCATTGGTAGTAGTAGGGATCTTGTTTATTATGGCACGAAATGAGGGCGAGTCAACCGTGTTTAAGGGCAGCATTTCCTCTACAACATACCACCCGACCAACTTCTTCAACTCTCCCCCACTTACTGGTTTTGCACCGAAGTCCAGCTTTTGTTGTTTGGTGGGTGGGGGACCTCCTGCAGAAGTTGAGGCCGTGGCTTTGCTCGCTGCTCTCTGCTTAGCACCACCTGCTGGGACTTGCTCTGTAAGCTTGACTGTGCTGTGCTGCGATTCCAAATGTTTCTTCAAATTTGACGTATTGTTTTTGAAGCTAGATAGTACTTTGTTGCCATCACAGTGTACGATGAACCTTAATATTGTCATCTTTAGCTGACACGAACTCAAAATAGTGACTATATTTCCAGCTAGAAAACATGTATCTCTCTCCTCCCTCCATAGTTGTTTACGTTTGGGGAGCTGCGTGGTGGTACACGTGAGGTCGTTCTCTGTAACTTCATGCTGAAAACGTGACTTGTCACATACGTGACTTCACTCCCCGAGACGCAAGAAGAAAGCAAAAAAAATATATTTTTACTGTCAAAAATGATAAAAATAATAGTAACGCACAGTGACTTGGATAAATAACTTTAATCTGATATCTGGTTTGGGAATATTAACGCGTTAGATTACTAGTTACTGAAAAAAAGTGGTCAGATTAGAATAATGCATTACTAAGTAACATGTTAACAGCATCACTGTGTGGAGTTTTCCCATTTCAGACATACTGGTGTATTTTCTACCACTTATGCGTTTGTTGTGGTTTTATAGTGCCCTCTTGTGGTAGTAGTTGTCATCTACAATTCATCACCCCTGTATTTTATTTTGGTAATTACTGCATCTTTTCTGTGTATTGTAGAACCGAAATTATTTGAGCAATATAAGTGTGTAAGGGGGTATTTTACTTTAACTCATGGTGTGGTCAACTGGTCATACATTCTATCCTATGTGTTTTGTATTACGTTGTAGAGCGGATTTATCCACATAGGTGTAATGCGTGATGCGGTCCCGTCTGCATATATTAACCTGCCGGATCTGATCTATGTGTTAGCATATCCTTGTTTTGACTAGTGAAGCTGAGCTGGTGAGTTATGAGATGTTTTTACAAAGTGTTAACTACCTGTGTTAAATATCACAATTATGTTCATGTATGCGGATTATATAGTGGATAATATGTCTGTGTCGTTAATGTTGTGTTTTGTGTGTATTTGTGTCGTTTCAGTTGATTACCTGGCGAACGACACGGTTACTGTACTGGTGTTAGTTTAGTTAGCATAGCATATGCAGTGTATGTGTGAATGAGCGTGTGAAATAAAACGTAAACAGCAGTAATCGGGTTGTCCGAGCTTGAGTAAACCACTGTTTCATCAGTCAAGAACACACCTTTTACGGTGGGAGTTATTGAATTAAGGTAGTTAGTTTAATAAAACCGTACAATCACTGATTATAGGCAACAGTTTGAATGTATATCAATGCCAAATTCACGTTTTTTTGTGCTTTTGTAAATATAGGTAATTAGTTAAAGAAGCAATCTTAAAAAATATATGTTGTGGCTCTCTGAATCATCTGTCAAACTTCTTGCCCCCATTTGTTGTCCACTCCTGCTCTAAACGGTTGGCCACCATAGATACAAATTCCACTGATGATCAACAATTACATATAAACATTGATGCACTTATTACTTTTTATTCAACAGAGAAGGCTTTTTTTTTCAAAATGTACAGGTAAGCCACTTCTACACAAAACACAAATAATGCAATATGTACACAAAATTTGATGACTTATTCTCTTTATCTTATTCTGTATCAGGTTAAAGATCCTGCTCTTGCCTCTGGTGTATTATTGCTTAATTAGACAGGCTGCAAAACAGCAGCAGATGGACTTTTTAACATGAGCTGATAGTGACAGAGTGATGTGCTGTTTGTGCTGTTGTATGGTCTTATGCAGAGACAAACAAACTTTCTGAATGTCAAGGACCCTCAGTAAAGTATGCCTCATTTTGCAGGGAAACCCCAAGAACTTCCTAAAGTACCTTTGTAGATCCCCGGATCTGTAGCTGGGAAGCTGGGAACCATTTCTCTAACCTGTCCATGTTTCAGGCACATTCGGGTCATTGAATGATCACATTTACTAATGTCATTTTATAGGAAATGAGCCAGTCTTGGAACAGTCCCCAGAACCAAAAAAGTTTCTTTTCTTCTTATTGTTCTTATTTTGTGGTCCACTGGACTTCAAAATTGGGTCTGGGGCTCTCGAAGGGTTCCTTGGGGGTTCCCTGGGGGTTCCCAGCACACTAGGTACTTCAATGTCATTGATTCTTCTTTATTACTTACTTATATTCAATATTGTGGGGGCCCTGCTGTGGCATATATTGGGTATAAACAGACTGGCAAATTAGTACCCGCCACCTGCCAATCACAGGTAAATACACTATATTGCCAAAAGTATTCGCTCGGCTGCCTTCACACACATATGAACATGAGTGACATCCCATTCTTAAACCATAGGATTTAATATGATGTGGGCCCATCCTTTGCAGCTATAACAGCTTCAACTCTTCTAGGAAGGCTTTCCACAAGGTTTAGGAGTGTGTTTATGGGAATTTTTGACCATTCTTCCAGAAGTGCATTTGTGAGGTCAAACACTGATGTTGGACAAGAAGGCCTGGCTCACAGTCTCCGCTCTAATTCATCCCAAAGGTGTTCTCTCGGGTTGAGGTCAGGACTCTGTGCAGGCCAGTCAAGTTCTTCCACACCAAACTCGCTTATCCATGTCTTTATGGACCTTGCTTTGTGCACTGGTGCACAGTCGTGTTGGAACAGGAAGGGCCATCTCCAAACTGTTCCCACAAAGCTGGGAGCATAAAATTGTCCAAAATGTCTTGGTATGCTGAAGCATTAAGAGCTCCTTTCACTGGAACTAAGGGGCCGAGCCCAACATCCGAAAAACAACCCCACACCATAATCCCCCCTCCACCAAACTTTACACTTGGCACAATGCAGTCAGACAAGTACCGTTCTCTTGGCAACCACCAAACCCAGACTCGTCCATCAGATTGCCAGACGGACAAGCGTGACTCGTCACTGCAGAGAACACGTCTCCACTGCTCTAGAGTCCAGTGGCGGTGTGCTTTACACCGCTGCATCCGATGCTTTGCATTGTGCTTGGTGATGTAAGGCTTGGATGCAGCTGCTCGGCCATGGAAACCCATTCCATGAAGCTCTCTACGCACTGCTCTTGAGCTAATCTGAAGATCACATGAAGTTTAAAGGTCTCAAGCTATTGACTCTGCAGAAAGTTGGCGTCCTCTGCGCACTATGCGTCTCAGCATCCGCTGTCCCCGCTCTGTGATTTTATGTGGCCTACCACTCCGTGGCTGAGTTGCTGTCGTTCCCAATCGCTTCTACTTTGTTATAGTACCACTAACAGTTGATTGTGGAATATTTAGTAGCGAGGAAGTTTCACAACTGGACTTACTGCACAGGTGGCATCCTATTACATTACTATTACAGCACCATGCTGGAATTCACTGAGCTCCTGAGAGCGACCCATTCTTTCACAAATGTTTGTAGAAGTAGTCTGCATGCCTAGGTGCTTGATTTTATACACCTGTGGTCATGGAAGTGATTGGAACACCTGAATTCAATGATTTGGATAGATGAGCGAATACTTTTGGCAATATAGTGTATTTGCAGTGGCAGTGGGTCCACCAGACACAGTGGCGGGTTAAACTACAAATACCACCTTGTGGTTATATGCCTCTGCCAACATGTCAAGTTGCAGTTTGCATCCCTATCTGTGCAGACAAATTCAAATTGCTTGTATGTGTTAGCATTACCATTAAAATTGATTTTGATAGAACACAAAGTTGTAGCCATGACAGTAGACAGTGCTTCAGAAATGGGTATTGCTGCAAAGAAGCTACACATTCTGAAACATGGATGCTTCACACACATCATCAACCCAGCAGCACAGGTCTATACAATCACCACCAGTTTCAAGGTGGGCACCTAAGATCATTGTAAACAATTCAGCACCCAACCAAATGCATAAATATGGCCACAATCTCCTCTTCTGTTCTTGAATTATGATTCTGAATAATGCAATTATACAAAGGATCTTCGACCTTTTGGATATAAAATGCCATAATCTCATCATTTTATCTGACATGACACTTTGTTATAATTACAATATCAATTCTTGAGTTATGGCCAAAATGTGTTTTGTGAGGTCACAGTGACTTTGATTCACGGATGTACTGATTAGAATTTGGTGGTCAAAAGTCAAAGTGGGCATTTGTGACAAATTTGAAGAAAATTTCCTCAAGGTGTTTCGCAGATATTGTATTTGGCACAGACGCATGGACAGACAGACAATCCAAAAACATATTCCCTTCACGGCTATTGCTGGTGCAGAGGCATAATCAAATTGCCAACAATTCTCAAATGTGAAAAAGCTTGCGGAAGATAGTAAAAAAAGGAAACAGTTCTAGCAGAGTTCAGGAGAACTCTGCTAGAACCTGACGGTGTTTCCCATTCAAATCAACATACTGGGATGGTCAAAGTGGTGGCCATTTTTATGAGTAACATTGCCAAACTGACTTGCATCAAATTGCTCTCTGAAGTGAGAAGTCTTTGCAGTGAGAACCAAAACAGTGGAAAGGCATCTTGTTTCAGCCAGTGTCTGTTAGTCATATAAAAGTTAACAAACACTTTTGTTCTCCAATTTGGCTAAACAGTTTGTAGTATTTAAAAGGTTAGAGATTAGAGTGAGTAGAAGGTCTGTTTGATGATGCCCAGCCTTTGCAAATGTAATACTATCCTCATGCAACATACCAGGACATGCAGCTTTAAATGTTCACAATTCTTTTCGTAATTTCTGCTTTGAGGCTGCAGCCACAGCACAACATGTCTGCATGTCTCGCAACCAAATGTAACACACTTTAGAGCCCTATTGACCCGCCACTTTAGCAAAGAACCATACTGGCTGTTCTGTTCTGTACTAGCCAAATGACTGTGCAGTGACTGTTCTCCTCCATTCAAGTTCTGCGGCGATACTGTTAGCTTTAAGATGTTGAGATGGTCCAGGTAGAAACCTGGTTCTTGTTCTCTAGTCCAGTGTGTAGATGTTCTCCTGTACAGGCCTCCTCATTCGGATCTCATAAATGATGTGTGGAGGCTCCTTGGATGAGAAACTGGAAGAGTGGATAGAGTGGTTTATGCTCATTAGTCTGGGTGGGTCTAGATCATATAGACTGAATGGGTAGAACTGGTGAGGGTCATTGTTGCCATGTGTGGACCTTCAGTTCATGGCAAATCAGAGTATTTCCATGTGCTTCACTTTGCCATGGCAAAACCTGTACTGTTCAAATGCTGTCACTGGATCAGCAGTTTGTTGGAATAGCTTTATTGAAACTTTAATTTTGACAAAACAAACCTCTTCTGTTGGGTGGATCTCTCTGTTATGGTGTAGCAGCTTGCAGCAACAATGAAGGGTTAAAGTTACACATGAAATTAATTAAAACACTGGGCATATTTGAAAATTTTTAGAAGCTAATTCTTAGCCTGTCACAGCTTAACATTAATATTAACAAGCTAAATATGAGTTAAATTAATCCTAATTAGATGTGTTGCTATAAACAAAAGTTGTGGCCAACACCAACCTTCCAGGTTAGATTCAACTCCCAAAATCGTTTTGTTTGTTTGTTTTGTTTTTGAATCAAAATCAAGAGCCAGAAAGTTATTTTCTCAGTTCTTTTATTCATTTTGTTGTGAAAACTGAACGTCTGTGTTAGCTGCACATCAGTTCTGCCGACATAAACAAACTCTTCTGCCAATGCTGACACCATCAGTTGAACGTTTACAGCTGTTGCCTTTGGCAACGGGAATACCTGGAAATACTTTGATTTTCCGGAAACAAAAGGCCCACATTGGTTCTACCCATTCAATTTTGATGGTCTAGATGCTACAACATAAAAGGTAACATGACAACAAGACAAGTGTTATTTCTGAAAAAAAAAAAAAAAAAGGTTGCGTTTATATTCATATTTAGTTTGTTTTTTGTTTGTTTCTCTGTGTGTACACATCTGTAATGTCATGTGTAACGTGCATTCTAATCAGGACTGAATGTCCAGCGTGTGTTCTACTCACCAGCCTGTCTTTAATGCTCGTCTGTGGATTCCACCTGGGGAGGAAAATGAGTTTTTGCTTTTAAAAGACAAACTGCAGACTAAAACCAGCAGAGAAGATAGATTGTAGAGTTTGCAGAGACTCAGATCACTGCTTCCCCTAAAGACATTATTTTACATTTAAAGTACAAATCCTAATTACTCTGATTGTACATTTCGTAGATTTTCATAGAATCAGGTTCCTTTTTTATATATTTTCAAAAAGTTTCAGTAAGAATATGCAGAGGTGGATGTAATTACATTTACTCCCATTACTGTAATTGAGTAACCTTTTGGTGTAGTTGTACACTGATTTGCTTTGGTTTTGTACTTTTGTTCTGTTCTGCACTTACTACATTTTAAATCAAATCAGTTTCAGAAAAGAACAAATGATCTATGGCAAATTGTGGAGCCTTTCACAACAAAAGCTCAGCCAGCAAAGGTGAGAAGAGGAACCTGCTTCGACTTTGTTGGTCGAACTTTTCTGTCATTTCCAAGTTTCACAGTAAAAGCTGCACGATGAAAAACTGAAAATGATCAGTGGAAACGAGGACCATGTAGACTCATCTGACAAAAACATCCACAAGACACCGTGGCAGATGGACCAAAGAGTTAATTTGCTACCCTGTGAATAAGGCAGGGCTAACAACCTGGAGAGTCCGTCTCAGGGCAAACATAGGTAAGACGGTTCTTGGTCGGGACTTGAACCAGGCCTTTCTTGTTGTGACAAGAGCTTCAGTTTACACTCCTGATCAAAATCTTAAGGCCAGTTGAAAAATTGCAAGAATTTACATTTTGCACTGTTGGATCTTAAGAAGGTTCTAAATAGAGCTTCAAAATGCAAAAGGAAGAAATGGGAGTTAGACAAAAAAAAAAAAAAAAATGAGTAAGCAATTTATTGCAAACAACCATTAAACTGAAATAGGCTGTTCATCAGCTGATCAAAAGTTTAAGACCATATCTAAAAAAAAAAAAAAACCAAAAAAACCCTAAAATAGAAATAAAATTTTCAAAAAAGGCCTCAGTAATGAGTAGCTGTGCCATCTTGTTAATCACCTCAAAAATTCGTTTCGGCATGCTTGATGCTAATGTTTCCAGGAGGCTACTGGGAATGTTGCTCCAAGTGGTAAAGATGGCTTCACGGAGGGCATCCACTGTCTGGAACTGGTGTCCATTTTTGAAAACTTCCCTTGCCATCAGCTGATCAAAAGTTTAATCCGTGTTTACTGGTCTGAACACGGATGCGGTCTTCAGGAAGGGCCAGAGCAGGCTCTACTTCCTGAGGAGGCTCAGGTCCTTTGATGTCTGTGGGGAGATGCTGCACATGTTCTGTCAGTCGGTGGTGGCGAGTACCATCTTTTATGCTGCTGTCTGCTGGGGAGGCAGTGCGACAGAGAGGGACACCAGAAGGCTGGACAAGCTGATCCAGAAAACTGGATCAGTGCTGGGAAGGCACCTGGACTCACTGGGGATCGTGGTGGAGAGGAGGATGCGGACCAAGGTCTGTGACATCATGGACAATATCAACCACCCCCTCCACCTCACCCTGGTGGAGCAGAGCAGTAGTCACAGCAGGCGGCTAATTGCGCTGCGTTCCAGTACTGAGCGCCACAGGAGGTCCTTCGTCCCTACGGCCATCAGGCTGAACAACAGGTCAGTCTTGGACAGGGGCCGCTGACCCAGGCTCTGGTGACTCTTTTAGCTCCTTTATTCATAACTCAGTATGGACTCTTTTATTGTATTTACGCACTTTAAACACTTTTACCATATCAGGCTCACATTTTTATTCTTTTATTGATTGATTGAATGGCTGTCCTTTTTTATGGTGTATGTACTGTTTGTCCTTTTATGGTTTATGGTATATGTATTGTGTGTATTATGTACTATGGGATACAGAGAATTTCCCCGAGGGGATGAATAAAGTACCTATCTATCTATCTATCTATCTATCTATCTATCTATCTGTCTATCTATCTATCTTGCCATCCAACCCCAAATGTTCTCAATTGGATTTAGATCAGGGGAATACGCAGGATTGTTCAAAAGAGTGATGTTATTTCTCTGGAATAAGTCCTTTGTCAGGCGGGCATTGTGAACTGCAGTATTGTCCTGTTGAAAAACCCAGTCATTACCACACAGACGATGGCCTTCAGTCATGATGGATGACCCCTCATAGCCAGCTGCCCTTTGATGCCTCTGCACAACCTGAAGCTCCATTGTTCCATTGAAGGAAAAAGCCCCCCACATCATGATGGCGCCCCCTCCACTGTGCCGTGTAGAAAACATCTCAGGTGGGATCTCCTTGTCATGCCAGTAACGTTGGAAGCCATCAGGACCGTCAAGGTTACATTTTTTCTCATCAGAGAATAAAACTTTCTTCCACCTTTCAATGTCCCATGTTTGGTGCTCTCGTGCAAACTCCAAACGGGCAATTTTGTGCCGTTGAAGGAGACGAGGCCTTTGAAGACGTTTTTTGTTCTTGAAACCCTTCTCTCACAGATGCCGTCTGATGGTTATGGGACTGCAGTTGGCACCAGTGACAAGCTTAATTTTGGCTGAGGATCATCCCGTGTCTTGATGGACAGCCAATTGGATCCTCCGGCTCAGGGCCGGTGAAATTTTTTTGGGTCTTCCACTTGACTTTTTTGTTCCATAACCCTCAGGATCTTTTAAGAAGTTTAAAATGGCTGTCTTACTGCGTCCAACCTCAGCAGCAATGGCACGCTATGAGGGCCTTGTTGTTGGGCCTTGCTTATGCAGCTCAACAATCTGACCGTGTTCAAAGACAGAAAGCTTTTTTGCCTTTGCCATCAGGAGGTCATGACAGTGTGGATACCTGACAGAAAATGACACTGAATCCACATTCTTGCCAAGATTTGGGCTTTTAAGGGCTGCGGTCTTAAACTTTTGATCAGCTGATGAGCAGCCTATTTTAGTTCAATGGTTGTTTGCAATAAATTGCTTACTCAATTTTTTTTTTTTGTCTCACTCCCATTTCTTCTTTTTGCATTTTGAAGCTGTACTTAGAACCTTCTTAAGATCCAACAGTGCAAAATGTCAAATGTTAAATTAAATTTTTGATCAGGAGTGTATAAGAAGGACTTTTTGATAACAGTTTTTACTCCTGGCTATCAGCTCTCCACTTTTAATATGGGATTGAATTTCAGGACAAAACTGTCTTTAGGGTTAGCTAAAATGTTCTTGGCTGTAGAGTCCTGGCGTTGTCCCATCCCTGTGACTTAATTCAGTTCAGTTCCTTTACATGAAATGTTTGGGAATTGGTTTGGGAAGTTTCACAGTAAAAGCTGCACGATGAAAAACTGCAAATGATCAGTGAAAACGAGGACCATTTAGACTCATCTGACAAAAATAAGCAATAAATGTGGAAAAGACATTTGTCAGTTGAGCCTACAGGGTCCTCACTTCAGTTTTACATAATGCCCCTTTAAAAGAATATAGTTTGAAGCATGTTCTCTCCTCTGTTTCACACATCATAAGGGAAGATTTGGCATTACTTACATTGTAACCTGAAAATGTTCCAAATGACTTAATTACATCTAATGTTGCAGGAATTGAATTTGATATGTTTGTAAGGAATAAGATAACATTATCTGCAAACAGAGCTATGTGATGGTCCATCTGACCTATTGTGACACCAGAGATACTCCCATGGGACCTAATTGCTATGGCAAATACTTCTATGGCGATCGTAAATAGGAGGGGGGGACAGAGGGCAATCTTGCCTAACCCCTCTCTTAATACAGAACGACCGAGAAATAATATTATTAGTGAGGATTTCAGCTGTGGGTTGAGTATACAATATCTGTACCCACTTACAAAACACATTTCCGAAACCAAATCGATTCAGGGTTGCAAACAGGAAAGGCCATTCGATTCTATCGAATGCCTTTTCGGCATCAATAGACAACAAAGCTGTGTCTAATGCATCCTTTCTTTCATGTATTATGTTTAACACCCTTCGTACATTATGAAAACTCTGTCTCCCCTTAACAAATCCATTCTGATCCGTTCCAACAATAAGTGGAATAACCGATTCAAGTCTGCGCACTACGATCTTACAAAGAATTTTAATATCTGAATTTAACAGTGAAATTGGGCGAAACGACTGGCATTTATGAGCAGGTTTATTTGGCTTCAATATTAAAGTAATTATTGCTCCTCAACGAAGGAGGGAGAATACCATTTTCAAAGGATTCTTGAAGCATTTTCATAATCGGTGTTATACGTTTACTTTTAAATTTTTTATATATGTCAGTTGGTAAGCCATCGGGGCCAGCAGCCTTACCAGCATTCATTGCATCAATCGATTCCCCAACCTCAGTCAACGTCAGATCAGAATCGAGAAATGAACAGTCGTCTTCTGAGATTTTCGGAAATTCCAAATTGTCTAAAAAGGACGTTTGATTATCTGAATTAGATGGATATTCTGAGAAATATGAAGATTCATAAAACTGTCTAAATGTGTCATTAATATCAGCAGGGTCCACTGTCATCTCGCCCGTGTCTTTCTCAATTACATTAATTGCCCTTTCTGATTGAAGCTGTTTAATTTTCCAGGCTAATAACCTCTCTGGTTTCTCTCCCTGGTTATAGAAAGTGTGTTTTAGTCTAAGTAAGCTATTTGCAGCCCTGTCTGCAGATATTTTGTTATATTCAGCCTTAAGCAATAATAGTTCCTGATTTGGATTTCCCACATCCTCCCCAGCTACCATGTCCTCTAAGGCTTTAATTTGAGAATCTAATTGTTCTAGCTTCTGATGAGTGTGTTTCACGAGATGTGTAACAAATAATTTGCCCCCTTAAAAAAGCTTTAAAAGCTTCCCATCTTATACAAGCCAAGGTCTGTGTCGTGTTAAATAGAAAAAACATATCTATTTGTTTCCCGATATAATCAGTAAAACCTGGGTCCTGCAGAAAACGGAAACGCCATCTTGGCGGGCTATTAACCAATTTGTTATCTGAATAAACCAGAGAAATTGGAGCATGATCAGAGATTACTATGCTGTCATATTGGCAATCTTTGATTTTAAATCTAATTTGTGAAGATACTAAGAAATAATCTATCCTAGAATATGTCTTATGAGTGCCTGAGAGGCAAGAGAATTCTGTTTTACTTGGATTTAATTCTCGCCAAATTTCCAACAAATTCAAGTCCTTCATAAAATTCCGTATAGATTTCCTGGCTCTAGCATGGGATGTATCCACACCAGTAGGTTTATCCTTTACTGGGTCAGGTGTCCCATTCCAGTCACCACCAATAAGAAAACTCCCAGGAAGTGTTGATAAATTATCAAAAAATGTTGGGTCATCTTCATTGGGACCATATAAGTTCACTAAGATAAGTTTTGCCTGTAATAAGGTGCCCTGAAGAATAATATATCTACCCTTGGAGTCGATTATTGAATCCACAACATGATATGGGATACTTTTATGAATTAAAGTCAAAACTCCCCGGGCATGTGAGCTGTAAGAAGCAGCAAACACCTGGCCCTGCCACCTTTTCTTAATTTTGGATACTTTG
The DNA here is from genome assembly GCF_902150065.1 of Myripristis murdjan. Taxonomy (NCBI): domain Eukaryota; kingdom Metazoa; phylum Chordata; class Actinopteri; order Holocentriformes; family Holocentridae; genus Myripristis; species Myripristis murdjan. The sequence continues at coordinate 644,284 of NC_043993.1, read as the reverse complement.
CATTGCATCATATGAGATTCCTGTAAAAAAAAAATAAATAAATAAATAAATATATATATATATATATATATATATATATATATATATATATATATATATATTAGCTTGTTTCTCTTTCACTCTACTGAGTACCTGCTTCACTTTAGTCAGTTTACCCAGGCCCCTGCAATTCCAGGATGTAAACTTAACATTCATAGGCGTCGTCATACCTCAGGCTAAATATATTGTACTTTACAGATTTCCATATGACCATATACAGTACCATACAGATAACCGTTGCTGCCCTAGTAACATAAAAACAAACAACAACAACAACAACAACAACAACAAAAACTAGAGATATATTTTAACACACATTGAAACCCCCAAGTTGCACTGGTATCTCCCCATATGCCTCTAATTACACTTTTTATTTGAAGCAGTATCCTTACATTTTTCCTGTCCATGACTCCATAACAAAAGAGAAAAAAAAGAGACAAAAGTAAAAAAAAAGAAAGAAAGAAAGAAAGAAAAGAAACAAGAAAAAAAGAAACGCAAAGGGACCTCCGCAGGTGCCACCATTCCCTGTGATGGCTCTTTTGGATTTCCATGCAAGCTCTATTTGCATGGGCTCCAGGATCCTGTACCCAGTACAGAAACCTTCAAAGTTCGTTCAGCAAAAAGACATTTCTCTCCCAACCCTCGTCCTCTTTCATCCACTTTTCATTTTAAACCAGATTTGCTTTTTTTTCTTTCCAAACTTAAAATAGAGACTCAATTCATCTCTTTTAATTTCCTTACTGCCTCATAATTCGAATTTTTATGTTTTCATTTTTTTTTACAGTTACTGTATTTTTTTAATTATTTATTTATTTATTTAACCATTAGGGGAAAAAAAGAGCAAAAAAAAAAAGAGGACAGGGAGTTGGGGGGTAGGAGAGAGACAGAAAACAGTCGGCTATTGTGTTTTGCTAATAAAAGGAAGAAAATACTCTTTTTAATGTGACTTCTTTCCGTTTCACCTACTTTCATCAGATAAAAACAAAACAAAACAAAAAAAGACAAAAAAATAAGAGAAAAAAACAAGAGAGAGAAAAAACCCACAGAAATCATCATATCACCATAAAAACCAATGAGGAAGAAAAAAAAAGCTTCCTAATTTTACTAAGTAATAATTTGTCTCTCACATTTAACCTTTCAGTCCTTTTCTGTCCTCCGTATATTTTTCCTGCCACATAGGTTGTCTAATGTCAGTCTTTCTTCATCATCTCTCCTCCCATCCATTCCTCCCCTTTCCTCTCCCTCATCCCTGGCACGGTCTTCATAATTTTCACAGCTCATCTATGAGTAGCCTACCTCATTTTAACAAGGCTATTGATGTATCTATGGATATTCTCATTTATCCAGGTCATCGTTCTCTTTGGGCAAATTGAATCGTAGGTAACTGGACTTGTATTTGTCTTAGGAAGACGTTTCGCCTCTTATCCAAGGGTTCATGCGCATCGGTCTTTCTTGTCCGCACTAGTCTAGTGCACTAGTCTAGTGCGGACTGTTCGGCCTCCTGTGGGGTGTCGCAGATCCTCTGTCCTTTATCCAACAGTACCCAAAGTTTTGCTGGATATTTAATGATCGATCTGAGTGATCGATCCCAAGTGAAGAAACGCATAATGATACTGCAGGGTTTTTTTTTCCCGCACTTCTGAACTTGTTGCTGCTGCGGAGCGGTGCGCCGCTGTTATATTGAGTTTTTCCTTTGGTATGTCAAGGACTTCATGCAGCAGCGTTTCCACAAAGTGTATCATATTAACAGGGTCATTATTTTCCTTGACGTTGTAAATCCTAATGTTATTTTGGCGTGATTTATTTTCCTGATATTCCAGTCTCGTCTCAGTCTCTTTCAAATCTTGTGAGAGCGCTTTAATTACCTCCACCAGGATGATTTCTCGTTCCTCCGTGTTGTCCACGCTGTCCTCGATCTTCTCGGCCCTCTCAGCCACGCATTGCAGTTCTTGTTTCTGTTGTCCGATCTCTTATTTTAAATCAGCCAACTCACGTTTTGTTTCAATTCTGAAGTCTTTTACTTCCTGTCGGAGGTAGTTCGGAGTTCTTTTGTGATGTCCGATGTGACTTCTCTCAGCATTTCTTTGGGATTCCTCCATGGCTTTTGATCTTACTCTTGTTTTAGTTTTATCTTCTTCTCCGTGACTGTACCAGAGCGTAAATTCATTCCTTATTTAAATTGAAGTAGAGTCTCTTTCATCATTTTTAACTTAAATGGTTATTTTCTGCATTTTTAAGTCAAGATTTGGGAGGGAGACAAACGCTCAAGCTGCCATCTCTCTCCCCCTCGCGACGGGAAGTGGTGATTCGGTATCTTACTCTTGAGTTATTTTATTATTGCTGTGTCTTTATTGTTTTAAATCGTTTCATATTGTTTTTATATTTTATTCAGTATCTTATTCTTGAGTTTTTTGTTTTCTTGTATTGCTGTTTTTATTATTTTTAAATCTTTTTATTCACTTTTAAAAAAAATAAATAAATAAAATAACCATAGCTATTTTATGAGTGTGCATCGGTCTAACCCTAACCCTAACCCTATTTTATGCTTATTTGTCAATCAAGATGTAAAGCACCTTGAATATCATGCATTTGTTTGAAAGGTGCTATATAAATAAAATTTGATTGATTGATTGATTGATAGAGATGATGTCACTCACTCTAACTCCACGCAACACACACCCATTATAAACTCCAAGTCAGGCCAAAAAAAGCACCAAACTTAAAACTTCTAGCAAACTAAAACAGACATTAAAAAAATAGGTTGGCACACATAAAGTGGTACTTATGCTGACCCATTTCAGCTTTGAATGGAGTTTGTAGGCGAAAGAATGAGGGAGCTATGAGGGTTTGAAAATGCATGGGTGTCGGCCGGTTTCACATTAATTTCCAATGAAGCCGAAGAAGCGATTTTAATCGGAAATTGCAAAAAATTGCAAAATTTTATGTGTGGACGTAGCGCAAAATCTCTGTGACCTAGAGCCTTGAGAAATTTTGCCCATTCATTTCCTATGGGCAAAATTTTTTGTTAAGGTGGAATTGGGAAAAATCGCTAAGTCAGATTGCTTATAAAAGTAATAAAGCACTTGTTTTTCTAATTTATTGTGTGGGGGTAATGCGAAAACTGCAGGAAAAATAATAAGTATGCAAGAGAATAAGATGTGTTTTCTTTTCAAGGCAAGCACATAATAGAAGTAATAAGTATGCAAGAGAACAAGATATGTTGCCTTTTCAAGGCAAGCACCTAATAAAAATAATTATAGCTGCTGCGCAGCAATGGTCGGGGCTGGGCAATTTTAGGCAATTCTGAGCAACAAGTAGAGAATAGGAAGATGAAAAGAAAGATGGTATTCTAATGTGCATTTTGCATCAGTTGAGACTTGAACTCAGAGTTTCTGGCATGAAGGACAATGCACTATCTTACTGAGCTAATTGGCAAGTGTCAATTCATGTGAGGCTTCACAAATTGACTAAGCCAGTCACATGATAGCAGCCATCTATGCACAGAAAGGCAGATTTCAAACCACTGTGAGGAAAAAAAAAAAAAAAAAATCAGTCATCAAGACAAAAATCTGAAAATACACATATTGCATCTAGACAGCATGGAGATGTTGATCATTTGTTTTTAACAATGATTGATTTGCTCCATAAGTGAAAAACTGATGTTTAAAAATGCCATTCTTGCATTGACTCCAATTGTTCACGACAGCAAAATTCAAAATGCTGTCAAAAATTAAGTTTTTGGGAAAAAATTCTGAAATTTTCCACACATCATCTACCATGACTCCAAAATTTTGTCAATTTTTTCATGAACATTGAAGATTTATTTACCAAGAATTTTTACCAAGTGTATGTTTACAGTACCGTTTACAGTAAAAGATTTTGGCTCAGTTTTTGATAAATCAAAAATCTGTGTGGATCTTTTGTGTAGGACAGTCTGAAGATGCTCTGTAGCAAGTTTGGTGACATTTGAGCAAAATTTGTGGGAGGAGATAGTTTTAATAAGTTTTACAGTTTTTGAAAAAAAAAATGGAGTGATGGATTTCATAATTTGCAATAGGTTTAAGGGCACAAAAGGTTTCTTCAGTATTGGGGCTACATTTTGGTGAAAGTTGCAAAGCTGTAGCACATACGGTTGATTTGTTATGAATTTTCAAAATTTTGAAATTTAGAGGCTTGCTATAGTGCCTCCATCAGGACTATTGGCTTGTGTTTGCAGCTGAGGTAATCTGGCATGGGACTGGACCTTTGTGCAAAATTTGGTGATTTTTCATGCATGAGAAGTAGGACTTCCTCGGAAGAAAGAAAGAAAGAAAGAAAGAAAGAAAGAAAGAAGAAGAACACACAGGAATACCTGGCAGCTTAGGCTGCCCGGCCCCTAATAAGTATGCAAGAGAATAAGATGTGTTGCCTTTTCAAGGCAAGTACATAATAATAAAACTAATAAGTATGCAAGAGAGTAAGATGTGTTGCCTTTTCAAGGCAAGCACATAATAATGATAACAACAAAAACGATATTGACAGTAAAAATAATAATAATGATAATAGTAAGGTATGCTTAATATTTTATATATGTAGAGACATGGTACATACGCTTGAAGGCTAGAAAGAGTAAGGCCCCTGCCAACAGCAGCAGTAGACTGAGGGAGAGAGAGAGAATTGGCACATTGATCTGTAGGGATAAAGTTGGGACAGAATCCTCTACCTGAGGGAGAGAGAAATAAAAACAGAAACAGATGAAGACAAAAAGAGCAGGAAGTGAAAGGAGTGCATGTGTGCAGGTGTAGTTCACGCATGATTCAACTCAGATTACCCGTATGGGGACTTGGGCAAGTAACCTGGGGCATCAGACACATTCAGCCACTAGGGAGCACAAACAACAAACAAATAATTGAATAAACAGGTCTGGCTCTGCAATGAGCTAATTTCATCGATTGATAGCTAGCTTTACAGTATTTTAGATTCTTTACAAGGTACATAGGAAACAAACAAACCAAATCTCACACACACACACACACACACACACACACACAAATATCTAAAAAGAATTATAAAATAAAAAATCCCACAGGTATGGTAGCCTTACAGACAAGAGTGGTCTTAAATCACCACTCCTACTGCCCATTTTCAAAATAAAACACACATTCTCCACATAAACGTTCACATCTTTTATGAGGATTTACCAAAACCTCAATCATGTGGTTGTCTGAACTGTCCAATCTACACATGCATTTAAAATATGTTTTATGATTAAAGCCTGTCCGCTATGTAAATTCACACTGACAAACATTTGATTTGCACTATGAAATCTCAGCACAGACAAAAGCATTCTCATCGCATCATGGTATTCCAGTGTAAGTTTCTGCATTCTAATTTGCTGTTATCACAAGGCACTGCTGTGTTTCAGGCTGCATGTCATATAAATGTGGGGAATCTGACAAATGGATGTCATGTCACCACTGCCCAATTGATGAACAACCGAAAAGACAATGGATAGTGATAATCTGGTGGGATATCAGGCCACATTTCAAGATAAAACAACATATTTGATCACCTGTAAGCTACCATTAGACAACAGATAATGTTAGCATTCAGCCATAGGAAAGGCATGAAGTAATTCTGAAATATCAAAGAACATTATGGACACATTTATTAAAGTCTGGAAGTTAAACACACTTAATGTACTAAAGCTTGTAATGTAATGTTAACTGTCCTGCTGTGTTTTCTGCCAACCTCAGAAATGTTCTGGTAAACTCAGTAATGTTATGTGATGTAGGTTTGTACATATTACATCCAACACAAAAGTGTGTACCAAGCACTTGAGCAGTGAGTGTGTTGTGTGGCATGAAGAGACGAATATTATTACATGCAGTGGGTTTAACTTCCAGACTTTAATAGATGTGTCCACAGTTTTTGCTGATATTTCAGAATTATTATTCTGTCTACTATTGTTCTTCTTCTTCTTCTTCTTCTTCTCATTTATTTCTTACAAGGTTTGAATATAGATTAATGGCTGATGTTTTGCTTCTTTTTCTATGTTAAAGCTGGGTGCCGTGGCCCAGGGACACCAGGGGGGTCTCAATAACGATGATTACTCACAATGATGGTTTCAGAATGCAGCTTGGTGGAGTTTCTCCTGATCAGGTCCAGGTGGGACGACAGGATGGTTTTCCAGCTGGCTACAAGGAAGACGGAAACAATTTGTAACACACTGCAGCCGCCATGAAGCATCCTGTCCGAGAGACCAGTCCAGACAGGAATACACAAGAACAGAATGGTCCTGAGCTACTCCTGAGTAGATTTAATAAGACAGATTCATTTTTTTCTGCAAATGTAGGATTAGTCTATAACAAAATGTAAAAACAGTCTGACATTGCCTCCACTGTTTCTGTCAGGCAGGGGATTCAATTTTCCCCAACTAAAACCACACCATCAAAATCACTACAGACTGATGTATCCGCCGGGATCTAATGTCGTTTTTTCGTTTTCGTTCTTTCATTACGCCTTCGCGCAGAAACTACACCGTAACAAGAAGAAACTGCACTGTAAGAGAGTCAAAAGCCGTTGCATCTGTGCGTACCGCCATTTTTATTATTAATTATTATGATGATGTTATAATCTTGCTGTGTGAAAGAATCTTGTGGTGACACTACTGATATTAGATTTGGTCCACAGTAAATTTATACCCGATAGTTGCAGTTCAGAATCAAAGGTTCCTATTTTTGGATTTAGTTTAGTAATACAAAAAAGGTAAATGGTCTGATAAAAAATGTTGACCCACTTATAATAATAATGATGATGATGATGATGATGATGATGATGATGATAATAATAATAATAATAATAATAATAATGAACTTTATTTCACTTTCAAACAGAAATGCAGCACAGAGGTGCTTTACATCAAAGAAATTATATGCACAGAGTGCAAAAAAATACATAAAATTCATAAGGGTTAATAATTTCCTTTTGCACAAGCACTGTACTGCATCCAACAGTTTCTGGTTGATTGTGGACAGTACTGAATCTTTTTTGTGGACTTAAGACAAGAAAACATACATAAATCATTGTTTTAACATGGGCGTCAATGGGAAATTGGGACATCACCTTTTTCAGCATTTTTCAATACTTTCCACCACTGGGATTTCTTAGGACTTTTGATATGTTATAACCAACACATTTATGAGACTAAAAAAGTTGGAAGTTTCTGCTGCAATTTTTTAGGTCACTAAAAAAGGGTAGGTCACTTTGCATAATGCCCATACAATACATTAATTTGAACCAAACATACACATATTACATATTAACCTGTTCAGCATCTTCTCTTGCTTCTAGTAATGCCAAGTGTGAAACAAACTGTCGCTTAATTTGAATGTAGTGACCATCATGATAAAAATGTCTTTGCTACCACCTACCAGTGGTGCCCCTTTTTCATGTTTTATAGCCATACTTTTAATCAAACATACACCTAACTTTTCAGCCTCTTCTACTGAATGTCATGACCTTTGGGTCTAAGCCACTGCAGCTGTACTTTTCCCACATATATTTGGGTGGCACTGCTACGTCAATTTTTTTTCAGCAGAAACTTGCATAGAAAATTAGAATTCCTGAAGATGTTTCACTTCTCATCCAAGAAGCTTCTGGAGGTCTAACAGACTGATGAGGAGTCCCAGCTATTTAACCTGTGTGAGAACATTCTCCAGGTCACTGGATCTGGATTGTTGGTGTTTCCCCCCTGTTGTGACAACCGTCATTAGTGTTCCCCATGGAGTCACCTGACTCCAGGAGTGAACGATGGTCATTAAGATTGTTAGGGATTGTTAGGGAGTGTCATGTTTTGTTAGTAGCAACCACCCACACCACCCCCTACTATTGACATACATCCCAGCAATCACTCCAAACACCATAGCAAGTCGCTAGCAACCACCCCAAAGACCCTGGCAACCCCATAGTAACCACTCCAAATACCATAGCAACCACCTAGCAAAACCAAAGCAGCCACCCACAACACCATAGCAACTGCCTAACAATGCTTTAACAACCAACTGGAACACCATGGCAACTGCCTAGCTATGCCTTACCAACCACTCAGAATCCCATAGCAGACACCAAGCTACTCCTTAGCAACCATCAGGAACACCATAGCAACCGCAAAGCAATGCCTTAGTAAGCACCCACAACACCATAGCAATGACCTACAAATACCATAATGAAAACTAAAAAGACCAACCATCTAGCAACCATTTGAAACACCAAAGTCACTGCCTCCCAATGCCCGAGCAACAGCAACCATTTAGCAAAACAACTACAAACCAGACACAACCTACATATGGCATAGCAAAGGGAAAAGAGGTTGAGCACATGGCCACACAGTCAGCAATGGAAGAAAGCACATTTAAACTTTCTTCAGAAACTACCAATCAGTCCACTATAACAATGACTTACCAAAATCCTGGCAAGCCCAAATAACTCTATACATGTAGAACAGCAATTTCTTCCAAATTTTCTAGTTACTATTACATATTCCATACAAATGTTGGCAAGCTCCTCCTCCCAGAGTTTTGATGTTAAACCCACACATAAGCTATGACACGAAAAATGTGCAGGCTGGTTCTAAGAAGTGTGTTATTACTTTTCTAAGAGATCCAACTTTCCAATTTCTTGCAATTTCTTGCAATGCACAGATTTTGTGGTACGTCCACAGTCTAAATATGAAAAATATACAACTTGTGGAGAAGAAGCAGGGTGTCAATTTTTGGTGCGATCTGACTTTTTGACCATTTCCTCGCAATTCTAGTTTAAACAGGAATTTTTGACACAATACACACTTATGGCAGAATGTTCAAAGAGCCTGCCAAAGAGAAAGTCCCCTCGCGGCTCTGTATCTCTCCTTTTTTGTCTTGGGGCTGCTACATCCCAGAAATCATGCCAAACACCTTGTAACCTCTCCAAAAACCCTAGCAACCCCATAGAAACCACCCTAAATACCATAGCAACCACCTAGCAACTATCCAGGACACAACAGCAACTGCCTAACAATGCCCTAGCAACCACCCAGTACACAATAGCAATGCCTTAGCAACAATCAGGAACATCATAGCAAGTGCCTAGCAACACCCTAGCAACAACCTAGAACACCATAGCAACTGCCTAGCAACACCCCAGCAACTATTAGGAGCCTCATAGCAAACAACTGCCTAGCAAGCACCAGGAACTTCATAGTAACCCTCTGCCAATGCCCTTACAACAGCAACCATTTAGCAAAGCAACTACCAGCTAATCACAACCTACAAAATGGGATAGCAAAGGGTTGTTAAGGATAGATGGTTAAGGATAGCGTAGCAACCACGCACCCCACTGCCTACTATGGATGTAACACAGTTAGTTACACCGGAAATGAGCACATGGCCACACTTTCAGCAGGGGGGGCAAGCACATTTAAAGTTTCTTCAGAAATTTTAGCCAATTCTAGTGTATTATTGCAGTAATATGCAATGTACTGGCATAGACAGTAGTGATGATGGCCCCTTTTAGGGCAGCAGGGCTTTAGTTTGCCTGAATGACACCTGGTGGGCCTGGTGCCGACCCCCAGCCTAAAGTCACATGTTCTTACCTGTGGAGGTGGGCAGCTCTGTGGCACTGGCCATTGAAGTCGTTGGAGGCGGGCTTGTTGGAGGTGCTGAAGGTGAAAAGGCAATTCAGACTGATCATTTTGTGTGCCAGCTGTAAAGCTCTAACCATATTGTAATGTGGCAGTTGAAACTAAAAAAAACTGCCTAACCCATGTCCTTCCCTCTAGCAGCACCAGCGGGCCCAGTGGTACATCTGCCATAGAAATACTATGCTTGTTTAATAATAATAATTAGCGAGCGGGGGCGCCCTCTGGGCTATATAAATAAATAAAATTGAAATTGAATTGCTGTGTCATCAGAGTATCTCTGAATGTGGCATGTTTCAGACCTGTATTTAAAGTCTGCCGTGTACAGGGTGAAGAGGAATGGGGCCAAAACCATTCCCTGTGGAGCTCCAAAATTGCTCACCACTGTCCCAGAACCCCGGCCCCCCGCCTCACAAACTGTGGTCATCCTGTCAGATAGTTGTGTATCCAGGAGATGAAGGTGAAATCAACCCCCATCTTCATAAGTTTGTCTCTCAGAATCAGGGGTTGGATGGTGTTAAATGCACTTGAAAAATCAAAGAACATAATTCTCACATAGCTGCTGGGTTCATCCAGAAAGGAATAAGTCTGGTGTAGCATGTAGAGGACTGCGTCATCCACACCAATGTTCTTCTGGTACACAAACTGTAATGGGTCAAGTGCGTGCTGGTCTCAGGAGGCGAAGGAGTAACCATTCCACTCCATTTTCTTCATGATATGGGATGTCAGCCTCATGGAGATGATAGTGGAGGAGGGGCTGCTCCTGCAGAGGCAGGAGGGAGTGTCGAGTCAAACCTGTTATAGAACAGGTTCAACTCATTGGCCTTGGCCACACCTCCTGAAGGCTGACTTCTCTTCTCCTTGAAGCCAGTGAAGGTCCTCATGCCTCTCCACACCTCTTTGATGCTGTAGTGGTGCAGTTTTCTCTCCAGCTTCCTTTTATAGTCCCACTTCGCCTTCTTCAAGGTCCTTTTCAGGTCATGCTGTACCCTCTTGATCTTTCCACAGTCACCGACCTTCCAAAGCCTCCTTTTTCTCATTAAGTAGCCTCTTGATGTTGCTTGTAATCCAAGGTTTGTTGTTGGGAAAGCAGCAAACAATTCTTATTAGCACAACAACATCCCTTTCCGCCAGGCACTCCGGTTTCCTCCCACCGTCCAAAGACATGCAGGTTAGGTGAATTGGAGAAGCTAAATTGCCCCTTGGTGTGACTGTGTGTGTGAATGTCAGTGTTTGTTTTTCTGTCCTGCGATGGACTGGCGACCTGTCCAGGGTGTTTCCTTGCCTTCCGCCCAATGAGCGCTGGGATAGGCTCCAGCAACCCCCCGTGACCCTTGTGAGGATAAGCGGTTTAGAAGATGAATGAATGAACAACAACATCCCTGCAGAAGTTGATGTAATCTGTTGTACATCCTGCTATCCTGTCAATGTCCATGCCGGTGTTCGACTCCTTAGACTCCATCAGTAGATTCCAGTCTGTACACTGAAAGCAGTTCCTCAGAGATTCACTGGCCTCTGGCATCTACTTTCTGAAGGACACAGGGTTTGTAAGTGGGCCTTAGGTAGACCAAGTTATGATCAGATTTCCCCAATGGTGGAAAGGCTAAAGCACTATAGGCCTCCTTGACATTGACATAACACAAGTCCAAAGTCTTGTTGTACCTTGTGGGACAGTCAACATACTGTGTAAAGTTAGACAAGAAGGGGCTGATGTTAACATGACTGAAGTCCCCTGATATGGCAAAGAGTGCATCCTGGTGTCGGGTCTGTAATCTCGTGACAGTCTGTTAAGTGACACACGACCACAGGCTCCGCTCAAGGAAGGATGTAAACAATAATGGCGATGATATGGGAGAACTCCATCAGTACATAGAAGGGTCTTAATCCAACCGCCAGGAGCTCAGCATCCCGACAGCAGATCATGTCTTTTACAGTTATGTGACTAGGATTACACCAGTCAAAAATACACTTAGGCCTACATTCAAATGTGTTGAAAAAGATTTTTTTATGCAATGTACTTTCTATTTCACAGAATTTTAACCACATAAAAATGTCAAACAAATGGCATGTTATGCAACATAAAAAACAATCTGACCATACTGTTTCTTCCTCCGTCTGTACAGTATCTTCCACCTAGCAACTGGCCTACCTTTGACCACGCGGAGGTTCATGATCACTTTCTTGTCATTGAAGATGCCGTCAATGTCCACCCTGCAGCAGTAAGGCCCACTGTCCGTTCGCCTCACATTGAGGATTGCCAGGTCCATTTGTCCATCCAGAACATCTCCCGTTAACCGATACCGGTCTGCCACCTTGGAGCCGGGAGGAATAGTTTCAGTTGTAATCAGTGTCACTAATGGCAGAAAAATACCGAAGACTCAAGACAAAATGATGCCATCTTTTAAATCACAAATGATAAATTTGATGAATTTCACAAGCTTTCACAAGCATTTAATTCTCTCAACTTCTTTCAGAAATATGGGGAAAAGGATGATGAGCAAATCGACAAGAAATTAGTTAAAAGTTAGAAAATTAAGAGAAAATTATTTTAAAAGACAAAAAATGACAAATTAACTAGAAATGTAGCAAAACTTTTAAAATTGAATTACATAAAAAATATCAATGCACCACAACCGTTACGGATAAGCAGTTAAGTCCATCTATGGACTCCTGAGTTTCCTGAGTTTAAGTATGGAAATGCCATGTTAAAAACTATATTCCAGTTGCTGCGTCTGTGACAAAGTAAGTCCCGTGGTCTGACCTTGGAGATGACCCCATTCTCATCTGTCTGCACCAGGATGTTGCTGCACCAGAAGGTCCCGCAGCTCCGGCCCCAGCACACCCGACTTAAGCCAAAGCGCTTCACTGAGTACTGGCAGGACAGCGTGGTTGTGCTTCCCTCCGTCACTTTGAATGAAGAAACCAATGGTGACCAGCAGGCTGCAGTTGAGTGAGAAGGAAAGCAGTTTGGATTTGATGAACAGTGTAAATGGACAGTTAGTGAGTGGTTGAGAGGTCAAAGATGATTGACTGCAAGTTGTTCTTTAGGAGTGTATTCAGTGCAAGACTGATCTCAGATACCCTGACTTAACAGAATGCAAAAATGTGCGCTACTTAACTGTTTATTTAACTGTGCAATTGTTTATACCAGTAGGACTTTACAATATTTCAATCCTGCATTACCCCTGTGTATATATGTTGTATATAGGTAGACTTTTTACATGTTCTCAATTTCTTATTTATTGTTGCAATATTATTGAAGGATTAATGCACATATTTATCCGTAATGAACACATTTTTTTTTATTTATTTACTACTATTACTACTATCACTATTATTATTATTATTATTATTGTTGTTGTGGTTGTTCGTTAGGTAAAAAAAAAAAAAAATTATGGAGCCAGCGGAGGGCATTTCCTAGATTAACGTGGTAAATTTGCAAGAAAAAACTCACAACTTTACGAGAAAAAAAATAAAAATTATGAGATTATAAAGTCCCAAATTCCAAAAAAAAAAAAAAAAGAAAAGAAAAGAAAAATTTAAAAAAGGAAATAGAGAAAGGAAAATTGTGATTACCTCATCCTCTATCACCTCATCCAAATCAGTGTGTTGTTTTCTTCTTGGGGCACATGCTGTTCTAGATGGCAACACATATGGACATAGCAGCTTTTGGCTCTCTGACACAGCTTTGTTTGATTGTATGCGCAGTGTGTGGTGTGTGTGATATGTCTACAGTCAGTCGGTCTTGCTAAACATTGGACTGTGGTACCAGATCAATGTTATGAGCACTCACCACCGAGCTCATAACATCCACATTGCGAGGCCACTGGGATCTACCTGGATTGTGGCCTGGCCAGAGAGGTGGTGCAGGACGCATTGTCAGCACAGGCAAAGAGTGACTGTCAAGCGGACCAACTAGCTTATCTGCAGAAACAACCATACAAGCCACCGGTACCCAGCATCTTGTTCACCAACGCCAAACTGCTCAGCTAGACAACCAGGTAATGGTGAAGTTCACTGACAACACAGCTGTAGTGGGACTGATCTCCCACAACAATAAGTCGTCATACAGGCATGAGGTGGAAGATCTTGTGGACAGGTGCAGAGTAAATAACCTCTGCATCAACGGAGGAGGAACAAACAAAGGAGATGGATGTGGACTATAGGAGCAGAGGCTACACCCCTCGCCCCCTCCTTATCGGAGAAGCAGCTATGGAGATGGTCCCCAGCCTCAAGTGCACGTCTCCAAAGATCTCAAGTGGGCCATCATCACGGCTAGTATCATAAAGAAGGCCCACCAACCCCTTTACGTCCCTCGAAGGCTGAACTGGGATGGCCTTAGCACTCAGGTCCTGATGGCCTTTTATTGGTGTGTGGTGGAGAGCAACCTCACCTTCTCCATCACTACCTGGTATAGGAACTGCTCTGCTGCTGACAGGAAGGGTGGTGAAATCTGCCCAGAAAATCACAAACGGCAGCCTTCTGTCCATTTGGGACTTGGGTGTTTACTTGGGTTGGTGGGGTCCTTCATGATGCAGAATGCTCTGCTTACTGATGTACTCTACCCACCCAGCTTTCAAACTGTTTGAGTTCCTCCCCTCTGGCAAATGGCTGAGGAGCATTAAAGCCATAACATCAAGACTAAAACACAGCTTTGACCCAGAGGCTGTCAGAATCATGAACTCTGTGCCTCTCTTACCAGCCCTGCACTTTCCTGTTGTCTCTATCCTGCGCTGTTGTTACAATGCTACAATGTTTAACCATTACTATATTTATTTAGTTAGTTGGTTATTAGCTAGGCAGTTATTTATTTATTGTTTAGAATTGTTCCTACGGGATTTTTTAGTATTGTTCTTGTATGCTGCTGGATCATCAGTTATTTAAATTACATCAGTTATTTAAAGTGATCGTTCACACATTTTGAAAAATATATTTCACTTTTTCAGAATGTTAGCAGGGGGAAAGGAAGCTAATGGTTAGCATTTGGAGCATCCAACCAGTATCCAGCACTCAGATAGCATCTCTACTGTCCCACATATCAGCTAGGAGGGAAGGGAAATAATATAACATTTTTCATAAGCCTCAAGTAAACATCTTGACTTTCCATGCAAATGCTTGTAATGGAAGGGCTCTCTGAAACTGGCTATTTAGCTTCCTTAGAGCATTTTATTCTCTCCTTCCAACAAAACCAAATACAAAATTTACAACCAATTTTGATTTTTACAAATAAAGTGTCAGGCCCAGGGTTTTGTGCTACTTCCTTTGTGGTTTTGTACCACCAGTGTGACTCAATTCAAAAGTCACTCAAGTTTAAGGCTTTCAAATATGACCAGAGAATGTAGCATTATTCAGAGCTGATCCACCGGGGGACAGTAACTACAGTAAATACAGTGGAGCTGTAATGAGTCTGGTTTGCCTGTGGTCGTTTGGTTGGTTGGTTTTACCTGAGAGGAGAAAGAAGACGCCAGTCCAGCAATGAGCAGAAACGATAGCCATCCTGTCTGTGAGTTTGTGAGTCTTTATTGTCCAGTCAGGGTGTGTAGGAGCGCGGACAAAACACGCCACTGTGGCTGTGTTGCAGGCTGGCACTGAGGGAGGGGCGAGCGAGACAGGGAGGGCTACACAGACTGTGTTTATGTGTGTTTGTTGGGGAGAGAAAGAGAGAGCGTGTATGTGAAAGAGAAATAGTTTGTTGAGAGGGCCTGAAAGAGAAGGAGTTTCAGTGTGTGTGTGTGTGTGTGTGTGTGTTTGCATGTGAGATTACGGACATCAGAGTGCGTCAACTTCATTATTTTCTCCATTTTCTCTTTAATGTTTTCTCCACTTTGACCTCTGACATTCACTATATGTTGGAGAGGATGGCTATGGGGGATCAATATGCAGCAATTAATTCAACGCAAAATAAGAGAAGAAACAAGAGGAAATAGGCTTTTTCATGAGCATCCTATCAACACCAACTGAGATTTTCATCCTGATTGCAGTTAGGTAAACAGTTCAAAATGAGCTTGATTCTTTAATGTTTTTTAAAGGGTGCTGAACCCTAAAGTACTAGATATGTTTTCAAAAATAAGAGCACAGCACTCTCACTTTTAGGGTATAAAGTTTTGTTGACAATGTTAGGCCCCAAAAATGAGAGTGCTGTCCTCTTATTTTGAAGACATTTACATAGAGAGAGGAAAAAGCAAAAGAACTTGTGTTCTGCAAAGAAAGGTGTGTGTGTGTGTTTGTGTGTGTGTGGGAGAGAGAGAGAGAGAGCAAAAGAAAGAGAGAGTAAAGGACAGGCAGGAACTGGTAGAGATAACAGACAGAAAACAGACAAAAATGGGATGTGAATAGGGTCCAGTATTCACAGGGGCTCTGTGACATCTCGTCACTGTGACACGTCACTGTGTGTGTTTGTGTGTGTTTGTGTGTCTGTGGGTGTGTGCAGACAAAATGTATGCTGTGTGTCTGTGTAGTCTAAGTAAATATGAGAAGAACACACAGAGAGAGAGAGAGAGAGAAAGGGAGAGAGATCAATAGAGAGAAAAACAACATGAGGAAAAAGAGAACAGAGAAGGAGTCTTTGTGTATGTGTGTGTGTGTGTGTGTGTGTGTGAGTGAGAGAGAGAGATTTCTGAGATACAAAGTCCCATTGTCCTCAGTGTTTCTTCCCATCAGTGTGAACACAGTGTGTCCATCTAACTACTTTGGCTTCATGGCTCCTCTCGGTGCAGGGATCTGGTGTGACTCTTTTGTTGCTGGTGTGTCAATGACATCATTTCCTGTCACACATTCAATTCCAGTCAAATTATTTTGCATGAGGAAATTCATTTGCAGGGGTCAATCTACATTCAGTCACATGACAACCACGATACATGCATTCAATTAAAACGTTTAGTACATGTATTTACTACAAACTGAATTTAAACATTGTACATGCATTTATACAGTACATATAAATGAATTCATTTAACATTCATTTAAAAGCAGTAGGATGTGTCATTGTGGTTTGTAAACACAACCCCTCCTCCCGGGCTAAGCTAACCACCAGCAGCGAATAAAATATAGAATATGTCTTTAATGTCATTGTACAAGTACAATGAAATTGAAGTGCAATCCTTAAGTGCAATATTAAAAAAAAAAACAAAAAACTATGCATCTAAAAACTATTAAATAAATAATTTAGCAGCTTCTAAAAGGAAGTTAAAAAAAAAAAAAAAACACATTCCACACACAAAACATTCACATTCTGCAGGTATCACACAATTCATATCAGTATTGCACAATGAATGTTTACATGATGTTCATGTTTTTGCAATGTGTAGTGCAGTTATGGCCCCTGCATAAAACTTTTATGTTAGTCTGTGCTTTCAGTGTCCTGAAGCATCTGCCCAAGGGCAGCAGTTCAAAAGGGAGAACGTCCGGGGTGAGATGGGTCCCTGAGAATATTGTGCGCTTTCCTGAAACAGCGGAAACTGTACAGATCTTCCATGGAAGGGAGAGGGTAGCCAGTAATTTTTTGGGCCCTGGTGATGACCCTCTGGAGCATTTTCCTGTCTGCAGCTCTGCAGCTAGAGAATCACACGCAGAATAGAATAGAATAGAATAGAATAGAAGATACTTTATTCATCCCACAGGGAAATTCAGGTATCCAGCAGCTCAAAACATAACATATAATAAATAAATAAATAAATATAAAAAAAAAGAAAAATACATAATAAAAGCAACATAGAAGCAGCACAATTATTGCTCAAGTCCAGTCCAGATGTGGATGTGGCGGGTGGTGGGGGTTTAGGAAGTGTTAAAAGATGCAATAGGTCAGAATGCTCTCTACGGAGCAACGATAAAATGACATGAGCAGGTTTTGTGTGAGGTGGTAATTCCTGAGTACTCTCAGGAAGTGCAGTCTCTGCTGTGCTTTCTTGATGATAGCAGTTGTGTTGATGCTCGTGATCAGGTCATCCTCTATATGAACGCCCAAAAACTGGAAATCTGAGAAGGCAGTGTTCCTCTCCCTGAGCAGGCGAGTTTTGGCGTGGCATATTAGTTCTGCCGTCTGTTATTTAAAAAAAATTAAAAAATAAAAACAGTCAGTAGACTTTATTAGAAGTCCATTAATAGTTAGGTGGCGACTTTTTTTCACAAACAGGGCATGTCCTTTCGACAACGATCCCGTGGATGAAGGCAGGGGCGCCGCCAGGGATTTTGGGCCCCATGAAAAGAAATCTTATTGGGTCCTTGTATAGCCGGCCAATAGGCCGGCGAAAAAGTTTGATGCTGGTTTATATAAAACTATGCATTTTAATGATATTTTTGACCATCATTCCCATATTTGTGAAAAGAACAACATGACAGTTACTTGGTTACTGCTCACTGTCTCCCTTGTAGTCCTGCATGCAGGTCTAATTTATCTCCAAAACTGTAGACTCACAGGTGGTGGCATTGGATTTGGGGTGAAAAAATACATATATGAGGCTATATGGTCGTTGCAATTTAATCTTCTGATTTCCAGAAAATATAAACATTTCTCTGATTGTATTGAGAGCAGTCACTCCGTCTGCATGCACCAGAAATTTTCTCCTCTGTTCCTAATGCAAAGCAGGGGGGTGAGAGTCCCAAACTACTGACCAAACATTCTATTTCAGTGATAGCTGAATTTGAACTATGTCATATATACAAATACATATACATATGTATACAAAGTATACCACACAAATCCTTGTTTATATATATAGAGAGAGAGATATAGATATATAGATATAGATATAGTTATAGTTAGAACAAGGCATTTAAAAAAGGCAAAAAATCAAGGCATAATAATGATAATAATAATAATAATGATAACAATAATAATAATAATAATGATAATAATAATGATAATAACAATAATAATAATAATAACAATAATAATAATAATAATTTAGCACTTGGGTTACAATACAAATTCACAAAAAGAGTACAGAAATGAAAATTACAGAAACCCTAAATGCCACTCTGTGTGTCATCTATGACAGGCAGAATAACAAGAATCACTTCACTGTCATGGTTAACAAAGTGAGGTAATAAAGTAGTGATGCCCTCTTATCCGGTCGGGAAATTGAACCGGTAGTCCTCTACATGGCAGGCGGGGCCACTATCCGCTCTGCCATCGGAGCTTGTGTACTGAAACTCTCGTTGGGCGGATAGTCCATTCATGTTGATAACTCTGGAAATGTTTCAGTGTGTGTGTGTGTGTGTGTGTGTGTGTGTGTTTACTTTGTGGTCAATGGGGATTTTTAACTTTTACTGCCAAAAACAAGTAAAAACAAAGAGATCATAATGATAGTATTATTTCTGAAATATATAGGGGACATCCGGTACGGTTGTAGCAGCGGTACGGTTGTAGCAGCGGTACGGTTGTAGCACGGGCCCTTATTCGTGTTACACACAACACATGAAGTTGTAATTCGGTGAGCAGGTCCCACTTCCTTTCATGCTTGCCGCGGGAAAAAATCTTTGGCATCCGACCTTTTGTTTTCGAGTTTGAGGGGAAAACGTTCTTTTTACATCGGTAAATAAAATATTGAAACCGGAAGTGTTTTTCGATTTTGTCACGGAGCTTGTGTATTTAATACAACAAACCTATATGGTCTGTTAGACCTATCGGTAGACTAAACATTAGCGATCGTTTCATGTAGCATGTTAGCTTACCTTTTCTGCTATGTCCTTTTAAATGTAGGGAGAGCGAGGAGGGACGGTTGTAGCAGAGCCTTACCTATGCATGTAATTTATTTATTTCAGACAGTCCATATGATGATTAAAATTAATAAAACAACAGACAAAAATGAGAGAAAATACATTATATAGTGCTTTACCATTAAAAAAAATATGTATATATACACACATATATACACATTTCACATTTCCTTGATGTTGTGCTTACAGGATATGCCCAGGATTAGGGTGAGGAAGACCGACCGGGGTCGGATCAGCCCTGACATATATGAGAGAGCTTGCCAGGCTGTTTTTGAGGGCCAGTCGATTAGGGCTGCAGCTAAGATTCATGGTCTCTGTAATGTGACCCTAATGCGCTATGTTAGGAGAAAGAGGAGCAACAGCGCAGCACCTTCGCCAGGATATAGAGCGCACAACAAGGTGTTCAGTGGAGAGCAAGAGGCTAGGCTGAAGGAATATCTAATCCAGGCAGCAGATATTTTCTTTGGTGTCAGTCCTAAAGAGGTGAGGCCAGATTCACAAATAATCAGCCATTCTCAATACAGAATATAGCTACAACAGGCTATGGATGACAAATGAAATAAATAGAATTTAATAAATAGCCTAGTCTACATTAACTTAAATACCAAGTTCATAACAGAATGCATATGAGTTCATGGTTAATATAAATACAATAAACATAGTCATACAATAAATAAATACAATATTAAAAAACAAGGTAATAACTTACAATTCTATAGACTATATGATAATTCATGTTAAAAAAAGACTAGGCTATACTACAATAAATAGTTAAAAAAGGCTATACTACAATAAATAGGCTAGTTAAAAACAATAAATAGTTTAAAAAAGGCTATACTACAATAAATAGGCTAGTTAAAAACAACAATAAATAGTTTAAAAAAGGCTATACTACAATAAATAGTTTAAAAAGGCTATACTACAATAAATAGGCTAGTTAAAAAGGCTATACAATACATAATGTTAAAAAGAATATACAATAAATAATGTTAATAAAAAGGCTATACTACAATTAAAATTCATGTTTAAAAACTAAATACATGGTGCTGTTTTGCCATCTTCAGGTTCGAAGGCTTGCCTACCAGCTGGCCAGGCAGCATGGTTTAAAATATCCACCAAGCTGGGATGGCAACCAAATGGCAGGAAAAGACTGGTTTGCCAATTTTATGGACCGGAGCCAAGTTCTGGCCATTCGCCGGCCCCAGGCCACCAGCCTCTCCAGGGCAACCAGCTTCAATCCCACCAATGTGGGATTGTTCTTCTCAAACCTGTCCTCCCTTCTCCAGCGGCACCACTTCCAGGCCAAAGACATCTGGAATGTCGACGAGACCAGCACCGTCACAGTGCAGGTCCCAGACAAGGTCATTGCTGGTCGTGGCCGGAAGCAGGTGGGAGCAATGACATCTGCAGAGAGAGGTGCATTGGTGACACTGGCATTAGCAGTCAACGCACAAGGCAATCACATTCCACCTCACTTTCTCTTCCCGAGGAAGAAATTTCATGACCACTTTGTACGTGATGGGCCTGCAGGTTGCATTGGCTCCTGCAGTGGGTCAGGGTGGATGCAAGAGGCAGATTTTTTAATTTTCCTCAAGCACTTTGTGAGTCATGCCAAGCCATCTCCTGATTCCAAAGTGCTGCTTCTGCTTGACAACCATGCCTCTCACCTGTCTCTTGATGGCATCGAATACTGCCGGGAAAAGGGTGTGGTGCTCCTCTCCTTTCCTCCTCACTGCTCCCACAGGCTCCAGCCACTGGACCGCAGCGTGTTCGGTCCCCTTAAACGGTACATGAACACTGCCATGGACCACTGGATGATGAGCCATCCTGGAAAAACAATGAGCATCTACGATCTGCCATCAATCGTAGCCGCTGCACTGCCATCTGCAGCAACACCGGCAAATATCATTGCAGGATTTAAGTGCACTGGAATCTGGCCCTTTAATCCCAATATTTTTACTGACAAGGATTTCTCACCTGCATTTGTGACAGACCGTCCTAATCCTGCAGGGCCTTCTCCGCCTGTCCCTAACCCAGCTCCAGCACAGACATCCCCCACCAGTGGGCTGCTGGCGTCTCCCTCCACTGGTGAGGCATCTGCAGAGGACTTCAGACCTGAAGTGCTCCGCCCTTTTCCCAAGGCTGGGCCCAGGATAGGGGACAGGAAGGGAAGACGGAAACGGTCGACAGCCATCCTGACAGACACCCCAGTCAAGCAAGCCCTGGAGGAGGAGAAGAAAACAAAGAAGATGCCAAAGGCACGGAGACAGCTCAATAGGGATAAGCCCAGGGAGACATCAAAGCCTGCCAGCAAAACATGCAGTAATGAGGGAAAAACTGAGTGCCTTGTGTGCGGTGAAGACTTTGACTCTTCCAGGCCAGGCGAGATGTGGGTCCAGTGCTTCTTCTGTGAAGAGTGGGCGCATGAAGATTGCACTGAGGGGCACAGCCATTACATCTGCCACAACTGTGACCGTGAATAGATTAGTCCTGCTGTTTTGTTTACTTGTTTTTTTTTTTTTTTTTTAAATCAGCTCATTTAGCACTTTGACCTAAAGCGTTTTATAAATACATTTATTATTATTACTGTTATTATCATTGTTGTTGTTAAATATAGCCAAGTTCGGGCTTACCTTTTACTGTTCTTTGTTTCAGATGCTTGATTTTGTCAGTGTGCCATGTGAGCTGTAAAAACAAAAGGAAATAGGAATTAATTGTAGCCTAAGGCCTACCCTTTTTAAATATGTTTTAAACTTCGGCCTAGGCCTACTGTTCTTGGCTGTTGATATTTTTGTGTGTGTATTGCAGACTAAAATGTTAGGTCTGTGTTATGTATCTGCTGGTTACAGCTTCACTGAAGCTCCCTCACACTGAGTGAAATATTCAAGGCTTAGATGCCACTGTTTTATGGTTTGTTTAAATGTGAATGATTGTTGGTAGGCCTGCTTACCTTTTCTGCACACCTTGAACCTCCTTGTCCGTGCTACATGAAATGAGAGCACAGTAAAAAAAAAATGTCTGAGCAACACTCACCTTTCAAGACTCATTACTTTATTAAATATATTGTATTTCTGTAATTATTAGCCTACTAGCTTGAAAAGTAACGGAGCCACACTCTAACCTTACCCGTAAATGAGGTCTTGCTACTCAGTTCAGCAAACTGAACACCTGTGCCAAGTCATTAATTGAAGCATGCCTGAAAGGCATGACGGCACACGTGATTGTGTGCCGCGTTGAAGTGGAATGCGCATGTAGGCCTAACTAATTAGGCTAAACAGTAAGTATTTAACATGGCAAACCTTTAAAATACAAATTATTTCATGTTAATCTTAACAAGAAATTTGTATTGTGAATAATTTGTATGGGCAAGTCTATTAAGGGATGCAAAACATTGGTCATATCGGTAAAACAGACAGACAAAAGGTCTAACTATATGAATTTGCAACATATAACATAAATTATATTTCACTATTACTTGGAAAGGTTAACTGGTGAAGGAATGAGATGGAAAAGCAAGAAAAAAAATATATTACCTGGCCTCTTCGGTCCGTTTTGACGACTGCTACATTCGCCCCGCGTGTGTGCTACATTCGCCCCGACAGTGCGGGGCGAATGTAGCACTGCGCCGCTTCCGCTTTCGGCCTTATCACACCCGCTGTATTTATCCGCGGGACGAAACTGGAGTTTGGATTGGGGGACTACTTGTGTACCTTGCTTACATTAAAATATTGAAACTGTAGCTGACGCTGTCTTTTTGTAATAAGGAAAAAACAAAAAAGTGCTACAACCGTACCGGATGTCCCCTATAGGCTATATTTACTCAATGATGGTTTAATAATTTTATATTAGTTTTTACCTATTTTTTGGGGCCCCTGTTAGGCAAGGGCCCTTGGAATTGTCCTAACTTTTCCCCCATTTACGGCGCCCCTGGATGAAGGTGCACTGTTACTGTGCAGAGAATTAAATATTCGTCGGGAGATGGTTATAAGACCGCGGATAGATGTTTTAGCATTTCCAGACAATTATCTTTTTAAGCGTTACCATTTCTTCCCCGCGGGATTGCACCTAAATGAAATAAATTAATAGGCTACCATTCAAGCAGTTTTCTCCTGTAATAATAGGGAATTTAAGCAACGGCGGATTGTGCGGCGGCTACAGCCGCCGGAAATTATTATTATTATTATTATTATTAACCTTTATTTAACCAGGTAAATCCCATTGAGATTAAAAATCTCTTTTTCAAGGGCGACCTGGCCAAGACGGTCAGCAGCAAAAACACTAAGTTACAGACAGAGAAACAACAGAAAGAGTTAAAATCACAAGAGAAAATCACTACAAAACAAACAAACAAACAGATAAACAAACAAACAGACAAACAAACAAACAGACAAACAATCAAACAAACAAACAATAAACATTACAACAACACAGCAATACAATACAAGCAAGTCGAAAGATGAATAAAACAGTGCTTTCGGGGAAACTAATATAAACACTGATGTGCTAAAAACAACGACATTCAATGGACCTCAATTCACGATCTCTCATTACTGATTTAAAAACATTAATTGACACCAAGTCCTTTAGTTTCAGTTCACTCTGCAACAAATTCCATGTCGAGGGAGCAGAGTAACTGAAAGCCCTCTTCCCAATTTCAGTCCGGACATTTGGGACAGAGAGCAGAAAGAGTTCCTGTGAACGCAGAGAGTACAATCCGGTGTGTTTCTTTGCAATGAGATCACATAGATAGGACGGAAGCAGCTCAAGAATAGTCTTATAAATAAAAATGCACCAATGTGTGAACCTACGGGTCGCCAGAGCTGGCCAACCTACCCGAGCATATAATTCACAGTGGTGAGTAAGAGCTTTACAGTTTGTAATGAACCTTAAGGATGCATGGTACACTGTGTCAACCATATAAAGACACTGACCAGAGGTATGCATATATAAAACATCTCCATAATCCAGTACAGGTAAGAAAGTAGCAGCGACAAGACGCTTTTTTGCATCAAAAGAGAAACACAGCCTGTTACGAAAATAGAAACCTAATTTTAGCCTTAGCTTCCTGACCAGGTACTGAACATGTGGTTTAAAACTGAGAGAGTCATCAAGTAAGATACCCAGGTATTTGTAAGACTTGACAACCTCAATCTCTTTTCCATTAGCTGTAGTTACCACAGGTACATTGGCGCTTGACTTAGAATTGGTAAACAACATGAGCTTGGTTTTACCAGCATTCAGAACAAGTTTCAGCTCACACAACGTATTTTGCAGAACAGAAAAGGCAGTTTGCAAATGATGAACTGCATGTACAAGAGTTGCTGCACAGCAATAGATGACAGTATCATCAGCATAAAGATGCAAGGTAGCATTGGATACATTTTGACCCAGATTATTTACATAAATCGTAAACAAAAGAGGTCCCAGGACAGACCCTTGTGGCACACCTTTAAGAACAGAAATAGTTTTAGAGCTTAGACCATCAAATCTGATGCACTGAGTTCGATTAGAGAGATAGTTTGAAAACCAAGCAACTGCATCTTCTGAGAGACCGAATTGCAGCAGTCTAAGTTTTAAAACATCATGGTCGACTGTGTCGAAAGCTTTGGACAAATCAATGAAGAGAGCTGCACAATGTTGTCTCCTATCGAGAGCAACAGAAATATCATTTACCACTTTCATTGCAGCAGTGATTGTGCTGTGTCTCTTTCTAAAGCCTGATTGATGTGCTGATAAAATGTCATTGGTGTATAAAAACTCCTTTAGCTGATCACTAACAAGAGACTCTAGAATTTTGGCCAATACTGACAGATTAGATATTGGTCTATAGTTATTCAAGGTGCTTGGGTCTCCCCCTTTCAACAAGGGGAGAACAAAAGCAGATTTCCAGATCATTGGAATTTCGTTTGTCTCCACTGTTAAATTAAAAAGATGTGTAAGTGGCTCAGCAACAAAATCAGCCGCAAGCTTTAAGAAATAAGGATCAATCAAATCAGGTCCCGCACATTTTCTATGATCCAGCTCTGATAAAGCCTTGTGAACTTCCTGCACAGAGAAGGGCATGAAATTAAAAAACTGACCAGAATACAGTGGCACATCAGCGCTGGAATTCACAGATGCAGAGCAAGCAGAGTCAAACAGGTTGCCAGAAGACACAAAATGCTCATTAAAACAATTCAAAATATCCATTTTGTCATGTATGGCAACAGAATCTTTCATGACAACAGAGGGTACCGCAGAAGTGTTGCTGACAGAGAGATTTTTTATTGCTTTCCAAAATCTCCTTGGGTCGTTTAAGTTTTTTGTGGTGACAGATAGAAAATATTCTGATTTGGCCTTCCTAATTATAGAGGAACATTTATTTCTTAATTGTCTATAGGCGGTCCAATCAGTGACAGAACCCGTTGTCCTCGCCTTAGCCCACGCTATGTTCCGTGCATGAACAAGTTCTGCCAAATCAGAGGAGTACCACGGGTTATCACGCCCCTTAACTCTGTACCTCCGAAAAGGAGCATGTCTATTTAAGATCTGAGCAAAACCTTCATTAAAAAAAGTCCATGCTGATTCAACATCAGGGATTTGTTTTATTCTTTTCCAGTTAAAATAAAACAAATCATGAAAAAAACCTTGTTCATTAAAATTTTTAAGATCTCTCTTAAGAATAATCCGTGGTTTTAATTTGGGGATTTTTGTATTTCTATTTGCAGCAACAACACAATGGTCACTCAGATCATTGCAAAAAATACCAATGGCAGAAAACTTATGAGGGACATTGGTCAAGATCAGATCAATTAATGTAGATTTCTCAGGGTGTTTAACGTTTGGACGAGTTGGCAAGTTAATCAGCTGGGTGAGATTGATAGAGTCACAAAAGGACTTAAAATCATCAGATACTGGTTTCAGCCAGTCCCAATTTAGATCACCAGCTAAAACAATTTCAGTGAATTTCAGTTTAGATATAAGGTGCACCAGAGTCTCCAAGGCCTCAGTAGAGGCAGATGGGGGCCTGTAACACCCCACGACAGTTAAGCCAACTCCCTTAGAAATTTCTATACTCACAGCCAAAAACTCTAATTGCTTAGAGATGGATTGAGCCATAATCATCCTGACAAAAAGTTCTGCCTTCACAAAAATGGCCACACCACCACCTTTCTTAGGTCTATCAGCACGATAAACATTATATCCATCAATATGAATATCATTATCAGAAACTGATTTTGTCAGCCATGTTTCAGAAACCACAACAATATCAGCATCTGTTGAATTGACCCAAATTCTAAACATATCCATTTTTACAAGTAAGCTGCGCACATTAAGATGAATGATTTTAAGACCAGACAGCGATTTAAAATCAGATGGCGTCTTAACACACTGCGGCTCAGGGCCAGGATTTGGCTGCACATTTCCAGACATAAGTAACATTAAAACAATCAACCATCTCCGTTTAGCAACATTGCATGGGGATTTACAGGACATGATGTACTTAATGTCTGACAAAGATTTTTCATTGAACACAAAAAAGTCATTCAAGGCCAAAAGGCTTAGATAGCGTACCAAGACTTTCGGCAGCTTCCACAAAATATTTGTGTCCCGTGCCAACCGCTTCGGGGGTTGCACGGAGTTAAAGACGGGTATAGAGCAAGTATGACCATACGCAAAATCCTGAGGGCAAGATACACTTTTAGATGTACTCACCCAGTGTCCAGTCGCTCTGAAGTCCCAGAACAACAACGCGAAAAGAAAAGACACGATAAGAGCCATTGTCCAGCGAGCTCTGCGAAGTATGTGTGTATGCGCGCGTTTGAGCCAGTCACAGGCGCAATGCGTGTAGCGCAAACTGAAGTGAGGAAGAGGAGTAGTTGAAGGCCAGGTAGAGTGAAGACCCTAGCCGGACAGGTGAAAGCCAGAGGGGCTAGGCTTCCCAGCGAAGCCCACAGCGGCTGGACAACAGGAGGGAGGGGATGAGGAGAAGCGGCCAGGTGGAGAGACACAGAAACGCAGTCAAACACAGCCAGGTGGAGAAACAAAGGAGGTCCAGCGTAGTAGGATTTGATTTGGAGGACTGAGGCAGGTTATGTCCAAATAAAAATATCAGAGAGGAGACATCCCCATCTTTTGCACTAATAGTGATTAAAGTTGTGCCATGAAATACCTTTGCTTGACTTGCAGTATGAGTTTTAACAGATTAAGAAAGTTATTAGTAAAAACACAGACACATGTCACAGACACCATCTAGACCTGCTGCCATCTTGTAACTACAAATGGATCTTTGACAACGATGTAACTCAGTACAAATGGATCTGTACTCTGCTGATCGAGACTTCAGCCGTCGTGCCGGCGTTGTCTGCCGTAGCAGCCTGATCCTGATCTACAACTGTGTTAGGATCATTCTCACGTAGTCGCTACAACGCGTGGTACAGGTGAGTCAGTTAAATAGTTTTCCTCGTATTTCTGAAATTAAATGTGTTCTTGCACGTCATGCAGGTCACGCACTGAACTATCCCTTCACACTCCGATCAGATGTGTGCTTATTTGTCAATAATTAATTATTATTATTATTAATATATCATTATTATTATTAATTAAATCTTTCAATTATTGTCCGAAATGCACACTTCTTTCCATTTTGCTCTCTACCTGCACTTGGCATAATGACAATACATTTGAATAGCAAAAAAACTTGAAAGCACTCACTATGAGTGTAACACTTTTAATTAATAAAACTGCACAGCGTTAACGCTGAGGAAAACACTGCCGCGGCAGTTTGCTTAATGACTACTGATTTTATTGTTCCACTATAGTACTATAGGCCAGTATGACTGGGGCAGCCAAGTAATTTGACATATTTGAACAATTTTTAAAAAAGTAACGTAATAGTTGATTTTCCTGGTAATTAATTACTTTGACAACGATGTAACTCAGTTACTTTTTAGTAGAAGTAACCAGTAACTATAATTAATTACTTTTTCAAAGTAATATGCCCAACACTACTGATGATAGCTAACTAATTGCATGGCATTATGGCTTTAAAGAGTTGCACAGTTGGTATACACATTTAAGAGAGCAAAAAGACCGGAAAGGTGTGCCTGATTTAATGTGGTGGGCCGGTCTGGTCCAAAATACCCGGGCTGATTTTTTTGTCCCAGTCCACCCCTGTGCGGGACCTCTGTCACACTGAGATCAGCGCTGCCTTGCTTTATATGTGACCATAATAAATATTGCATCAGAAAATTGAAGACTGACTCCGGTCTGTTCTTGGGCTTTCAACAAAAGAATCGAGAGCTAACAGAACAAACTGGCTTCCTGGCAGGAAGAACAAAGGGCTACCTGAGAGAAAGTGCTCAAGATGACCGACCGAACGAGAGCACAAAATGGTTTCCGGGCAGAAAAAGCAGACTGGCTTCCTGGCAGGAAGAACCAAGGGCTACATGAGAGAGAGTACCCAAAGTGGCCGATAGACCGAGAGAACAAAATGGTTTCTGGGCAGAAAAAACAAACTGTCTCCCTGGCAGAAAGGATAAAGGGCTACCTGAGAGAAACAGGCCAAGTTGGCAAGTTGCAAGTCTGGATGGAAAGGAAGGAAAAAAAGGCTAAAGAGAACCCCTTTTTTTTTTTTTTTTTTTTTTTTTGGGGAGGAAACTGAATGGACACACAGAAACAGAATTGGTTATGGTTAGGGTTAGGGTTAGGTTAGGTTTAGGTTTAACGCTGAGATTAGGGTTAGGTTAGGTTGAAATTTCCCCACTGTGGGACTAATAAAGGAATATCTTATCTTATCTTAGGTTAGGAAATAATACAATCGATATCTCACACCGACCCCATCTCCAATTTCAGTAGTACAAGCGGCTTTTGATGTGAGTTTTTAGTTTAAATGAACTAGACTAAATGAAATGATATTGTTTACAGAAATAGACAGAAATTAAAATTAATACTGAAACTGATAAAAACTAAACTTAAACTAAACATATTTAAACAAGAAAAAACTTTACTGAAACAACAAAACCCACAGGAAACTAAATTGAATTGAAAACAAAAAAATAAAACAAAATAAAAAAAAAAACTGGTGAAAAATACAAAATATAATATCTCTCAACTGTGCAGACAGCTCACGATCTGTGCTCGTGTCAGCATCCAATTTTTTTTTTTTTTTTTTTTTTTTGTGGCATCCAGCTGGAAGGGACCACCTAGGAGGGACATATTAGCATATTTATCTTATTTTCTTTTATCTCAGAAAAAGGTAATTGCTGTTTAGAGCGTTTGGTTTTTTTTTTTTTTTTTTTTTTTAATGAATTGCCTCGCAGGCTGGATCTAATGGTCTCACAGGCTGCACATGCCAGGGGTCAGAGGTTCCTTATCCCAGTCCTAAAAGCTCCTCAATTTTGATATCAGCTCCTGAGCAAGGTTCAAATCAAGTTCCAGGAACTTTACCTGGAACCATGCTGTTGCCAATTGAATTACTTCCTGAACCCACGAAAAAGCCTTCAGTGTAGGGCATGCCTCGCTAAGGTCTTACAGCTGATACAACCAATACTTAAGCTAGAGTTAGTATTAGGTGAGGGCTTTCTGTTAGAGAACCTCGAGCCTTTGAGGAAGCCTTTAACCCTCGAGGATGTCCTGACATCACTGGGAGCCATTTTCAGGTCAATGATGGGGCATGAGCAAACGATGATGATGCAGAACATATTATATAATTTATTTGTCATTGTTAAACTTTCAACTTTCTGGATGACTAGCCGTAGGGTGAAGAACATTGCATCACACACTCACAAAAACTATATAAGCTGCTAATAGAAATGCAAATACTACAAGAGTTCAAAAGACTGTACTCCTGGCCCTGGGGATTATACCGGACTTATTACCAGGCTTATTTTTTAACTAGTTTAACAGCCTATTAATTAATATTATCTAATATATTTTTGGTTGAGACCACATTAAAAAAAACAAAGTTATGTCACTATAGAATGACACTAAAAGTGTGTTTTGCTCAAAAGATGAACACAAGAATGATCAGAGGAAGATTTAAAAAAGACACCTTAGAGCATCAGTTTCACACATTGTATTATTTACCTTGCATACATGCAATAAAGAGCAAATCAATCAGTATAATAATTCAGTCACTATTATTTTCATCAAAGAGGAATGAAACACAGCGGATTAAGGGTAGTGACAGTGTGTGGAGTCACCTCAATGTCCACCAGAGGGCAGTATAGCACTTTGTACATAGGGGAGAGTGGATGATGGCACAATTTTTAGGTGAAAAACAAATACCATCTTTCAATAATAGCAATAAATACAAATATATTTATTTATACAGCATGTTTCTAACCAAAGACACAGAATGATTTAAATCAAACAATCAAACTATACAAAGGAAATGGCAATAAGAGAAGTTAATCAAG
Organism: Myripristis murdjan; assembly: GCF_902150065.1. Taxonomy (NCBI): domain Eukaryota; kingdom Metazoa; phylum Chordata; class Actinopteri; order Holocentriformes; family Holocentridae; genus Myripristis; species Myripristis murdjan. The sequence goes on along the minus strand of NC_043993.1, from coordinate 613,474 downwards.
TGTATACAGATGTTCCTATATTTCTATGTTGCAAATCAATGCAAACATGTAAAATGACTCTGTGTCTTTGTATCAGTGTAACATATCTAAAAATGTCCCTGTGTTGCCAGGCTTTCTACCAGCAGCCCAGTATGACAAACATCACAGCAGCTTAGCACAACAGATTTTTTTTTCTAAAGGTCGGTAGGAGCAGCTCCAAAACAAGAACATGAGCCAGAAAGTGACAGCTGAAAGCCAAAAATCTCAGCACCCTGTGAGGAAATTGCACGACTACTACTGCTACTGATGAACTACGGTTTCACATGTCTACAAACCATTTAGCAAATCATGTGGTGGAACTTAAGATTCCACAATATAGAATCAAAATGTCAATCAAATTGTTTTTGGTTGAAACAGAAGCCTTATAATGTTTTGCTTCTGCAGCTAGGTCCTAAACATTCAGAAACCACACAACTGATAATTGCAAAAGCAAAATGTTTCCCTGGGGACTATTTTCCCTGGCGGAGGAGGGACCATTTTTTGCACTCTTGCCCTGATTTCAAAAAGTCATTGAAACACAACAGTGCTGGTACTTTGAGGAAAACTAATGTGGAGGACTTTATTCCAGTGATGAAACACTGGTGTGAAGTAAGTTTGAAGTCTCTGCAAGTTTATTTTCATATCGTAGTGGAATGAATCACAAACCAATGTGTTAGTGGCCAGCTGAGATAGGTATGTATCATTCATGTTTTGGGGTTTCCATCCCTTATGTTATTCATGTTCTGGGGTTTCTGCACATGCCCCAGAACCTCTATAAATAGGGTTGATTGCCACACACCTGTTTTGCCACTTCCACCTGAGTTGCCACAGGATGCAGGTTATGTTGGGCAGGGACGGCAAGAAGCACATGTAAGTTTTGATTTGTTTGTTATGCTATTTTATTGATATTAAATGGGGTGTATATTCATGTGGAGTGTGTTTTCTTGTTCTAGTGCAGTTCATGTGCCTGTTGCTACTCACCACTTGTGTGAGGGGAGTTTTGCGCCCTTGGTAGGCGAAGCGAGGTCTGTGGCATTATTCATTTATTTATTTATTTATTTTTTGTTACTTTGATATAATTGTATGCACTAAGTGTAGTTTAATTGTGCTATATTTGACTGTTATTGTTGATCATGATAGTAAAGTGTGTTTTTTAAAATGTAAACTGTTGAAATGAAATTATATATTAAGACCTTTTTTAATATGTGAAATTATTAATATTTTCCTATGTGTTTTTTAGTTTCACGGTGCTCATGAGGAAATAAAATTTGTACCAGTTGAGCTCTACGCCTCCTTATTGATGCCAAGGGTTGCTACACAATGACTGGAGAAAAGGGAGGAAAAATGATATGGCAGTTCTAAAATACCACTGCTTGATTTGGGATAAAATTAGCAGAAACATTTTGTAGATATTACCATAGATTGTAGAGAAAGAGGGAATAGAAATAGAGTTTTATTGTACTGCAACTATGCGCTCTTACAAGAGTACTGATGAGCATTAGTATTGTTTTCTTGAATTAGTTTAGGAAAAGTTAAAGTGTCTTCTTCAGTCCAAACATACTGGGTGCTGTTATCTGCCGCCATTTTTGTCTGTACAGTGCAGTGGAAGTCACGTGATCACAAACATCACCGTTTATTCGCTAAACGTGTTTCCACAGCACTTATTCGCATCTTCCTTTTATCGATACACCAACTTTTCTACCTCCCCCAGTTGTAAAAACGTTTTTGGCAATATTTGGGGATTTTTTCAAATTTTCAGTGTGTCCATTCGGGTTTTTAATATGCAAATTGAAAATGCAAATAAAAACAGGTGGATTGAAACACACACTGGTCTGGTCCTTGAAGACCAAACCTTTAGTGGTTTGATAAATATTGTTTCAGCTCTCAGGTTTATTTAAGACGCGGTTCAGTCGATTGCAGCGTCCCACACTCACATCAACACCTAAACAGCTCCAGGATGTGCGTGTTGTGGGAGCTTGGGCTGCGTGGGGGCTGTCCTGCAGCTCAGTCTCAGGGACAGTCCTCGTAGTCATTGATTCCCTCCAGTTGGTAGATGTTCTCCACCGCTGAAGCCCTGCTGTGCAGCCTCAGACTGGATGACGAGGAGCTGAAACGCATCGTCGAAGCAGACTGCTGAGGCCTGATAGAGAGAGGGAGACACGTAAATGTCCTGTTGAGCCACCAGAACGCACTGCTCACTGTGTGTGTGTGTGTGTGTGTGTGTGTGTGTGTGTGTGTGTTGAATAAATATGGGCAGGTGTTTGGTGGTGAGGGGGACTGATGCAGGATATGTGAAGGATGTTTTTTATTGTCAGCTGTTATACTGGCATCCATAATTTTTATTTATTCATTTATTTATTTCATCTATTTATAACAACAATAACAATAATATTTTTTTCAGAATATTTATGTGCTTGCCTTTAGGAAAGCACATAAAGCACATCTTATTCTCTTGCATATTTAGTATTATGTGCTTGCCTTGAGGCAAAAACATCTTATTCTCTTGTATGATGATTACTCCACCAAATTTCGGCAAATAACTCCACCTGCAGTTTTGTGGCCCAATTGCAAGATGTGCGCTATTACCTGTCTAAGCATGTTGACCAAAAACTTTTTACAATTCCAGTTTAAATGTGATTTTTAGCCCACTGCAAATGAATTGGTGAATTCTGTCCAAGCTCTGTCGCACACATTTTGTGCTATGGACATGCACAAAATAGAAAAATACATGCATCTTATTGAGGAGAAGTGGGGTATCAATTTTCTAAGAGATCAGATTTACCAAATTTTCACAATTGCAGTTTAAGTACAATTATGATAGAATGCTCAAAAGAGGTTGTTAGACACAGGCAAGGGTCAGAAATACACACATAGCTCGCTGCTTAGCAACACCCCAGCAACCATTACGAACACCATGGCAACTGCGTAACAACGCCTCAGCAACCATCATTAACACCTGAGCAGCCACGCTGCAATACCATAACAGCCACCCAGAACACCATAGCAACGGCATAGCAACACCCCCAGACACCACTGCAACCACCAAGCAGCGCCTTAGCAACCATCAGGAGCACCATAGCAACTGCCTTGTAACGCCTTAGCAACCATCATGAACATTATATGAACCAGCTAGCAATGCCCTGGAAACCACCCAGAAAACCCTAGCCACCACCTAGGAACCAGAACACCATAGCAATCACCTACCAACCACCCTGAGCCCCCTAGCCACCGCCTTGGAACTCTTTGGCAACCACCCTGAACACCATAACAACCACCTTGCAACTCCCTAGCAGTCATCAGGAAAACCATGGTAACCTCATAGCAATGCCCTAGCAACCATCAGGAACACCCTAGCAACCATAAAACCAAAGCAACAATTTAGCAAAATATTACATGTAGAATACATCATGATCTATAATCGGCAGAACAAAAGAAAGGCAGTTTGGCACACAGTCATACTTTTGACACAACAGGCAACCACATTTGTTCTTCAGAAACCTTAGCCAATTCTAGTTGTTATTATTATTCTTTTCACTGTTGTTGTTGTTGTTGTTATGGTTACTGTTATTATTATTTAATTATTTTTATTGTTGACATGAATGAACCATGAGTTTGTCTGCTTCCCAGCAGGCTCATTATAGCCACTGTAAGAAACTACCACATGAGGTCATTCATTCATTCATCCTTTATTTAGTTCTCAGAAGACACACTGAGTGCACAAGTGCAGCAAGATTTCATAAAAATAAATAAAATGAATAACTGATCAAATAAAAACAATTCCATAAATACAGTAAACCATAAAAATGGCGCCAGACAATAAAAGATGCATTAAATTGTGGAAATGGGAAATGGGAATTGTGGAAATGAAACTGGAAATAAATGTGCTAAAATGGCATAAATCATTGATTTGAAATAGAATAAAACTGTTAAATACCTGAATTTAGTCAAGACAGTTACATTGAAAATGAGAGGGATTTAAGATGAAGGATTTAAATTGACACACAGGGCAACAACAGAGTTGAGTCTGAGTGTAGCTTTGAGTGTAAGTGAAGGCAGTTTTATTATTCTAAATATTTATTATTATTATTATTATTATTATCGTCGTCATCATCATTATTACTAGGCAATTTTATTATTCAACAGTAGTTTTACTTATTTATTTTTTTAATTTGTAATATTTAAATAATGCAATTATAACATATGTATAATGTAATTTATTATGTAATATTTATTATTTTATTAATAGACAGTAGTTTTTTGAATTAATTATTTTATTTATTTATTTTTATTCTATGTACTTTTGGGGGGAAACATGGGCGTTTGTGGTTTTCTCTAATCTCTCAGTTTCATTTCTGCACAAGTAAGACGCTGTGCACGCTAAGGAACAGTTCTCACTTGATTTAAGTGACACTGGTGGAGCTATGTTCATCATATAATATAAATAGATAAATAAAATAAATGACCTGGCAAACTTTTCCTTAGGGACCATTTTCTTGTGGATTCGATTTTCAACCAGATATTGTGTGAATGCAGCAACAGCTTTGAAATTCCTGATGTCAGTATCTGAACTTTTCAAAAAAAATGCAGGCATTAAACAGAATGACCACATAACTATAAAGTAACACTAAACACAGAAATAAACCAAAGTGGGCTGTTCACTCAAGTTTTAAGTTCCTGCAAATTTATTCTGTACTGAAATAGAATGCAAACAAAAAGACAGATAGCTAAAACGTATCAAGACATCTAAAAAAGTACAGCATGCTTTGGAAAATAGTAGTTTAATAGTATAAAATATATGAGAATAAATGGGCTGAAACAGAATATGAATATTATCCTTTAAGCTGTAATATATGACAGATGGTGCTATGTTGTGGTAACTGGCACTAGTGAGGCTGCAGGACATCTGCACCAGCTTTTAGAGCAGCTCTAAATATTAGCCCCTGGAACCTGAAAGCATACAATACAATACAATACAATACAATACAATAAAGGTGTGTGGGTATGAACAAGGTTGGCTGTGCAGTGATGACAAACCCGCCCATGGGGGTGGCCTGCTCCTCCATGCAATTAAACAGATGATTTGAAGGGAATGGATGAACTCAATGTAAACATGGCAGTGTGATACTGTGTAAGCTATGAATATGTACTGCAGTAATGATAGAAGGCTTCTCTTCCAATCACAATGCAACTGTTGCCATGGCTCCTGCTGTCTACTAATCCAGGACTGGTGCACCCTGGTGCTTTTCTGCAGTGTCTTTTCTGAGACATTGTGTAAAGGTTATGGCAATTTGATCTGCAGCCTTTTCTTCATGTGACATTGTAGTTCATATGTTGGCATTTAAAACGGAAAATGTGATGCGTCCAAACCACTAAAACCAACCCGCGATGTGACTAACAGATGTAGACCTGGTTACACAAAGGAGGGTTTCCCCTGGGGGTTTCTCAGAACTTCTATTGCACATAGATTCTGTTGAAACCTCCTGCTGGCTGACAACTTGGCTTCAACATATGAACATTTCATGTGGAAAAACAAACAAAACAAAACAAAAAAAAAAACGGTTGCATGTGGTTTTTTACACCACACCACAGGGTTTTGTGAGCATGAGCAGTGTAATATATTCCCTTGAGGTGCCATGTAGAAGTTAAATGCAGGTGTTAGAGGTTTAATGCTATACAGTTTGCATTTTAGAAATGAGTATAAACTAACTAATTATCTATCCCTAACACACCTCTAAGAACAAGTGAAAACAACAACAATGAATCCTCAATCCGTCTTGAGATCCGATTGCTCAGGCCACATTTGGAGGCCTGGCACGCTTTTGTCCACATTGCATTAACAACTATCTACCTGCAGGATGAAAACTACAGGGGAGCCAGGAGGAGCTCTGCTCCCCTTAGTCAGTCATGGACTCCCCTAAAAACAGGATGCAAGAAATGCATATTTCACACACATTTTAACCTCCACCTCCACTTTTGAATGGGTGTGTATTGCGTGAGCTAGAGTGTGTGACATCACAGCTAGAGTGTAGCAGCCCTGAAAAATCGTCTAAAACTTTTGTCTTAAACTTGCTCTCGTGGCCACAATTTTCACTCCACATGCATATTTTTTTTTTCGAAAAGTAGTAGGAAAAATAGTTCTGCTTTGAAAAATGTAAATAGAAAAGCAAAGCAATGTATACTTTTTACACACTGACACTTAATGAGGCAGGAGAGCCACCTCTCTCTCTCATAGACTCTGGAGCTGGCAAATAATTTGGACACAGTTTGAAAGCCCAATGCCTTACCTTTCTCATGATACCTTTTATTTTGCTCTCTGACTTACTGTCATTGAGAAAACAGCATTTGTTTGACCACTACTTTCAGGGGATTCTCTCCCAAGCTCCACTGTCACTCAAGCTGTTTGCTTCGGTTTGCTACTCCTCCCACAGTTTGGAGCACACTAATGCCCCTTTTCCACTAGTACCTACTCAGCTCGACTCAGCTCGACTCGGCTCGACTCTACTCGGTTTAAGAGCTTTTCCATTAGGTCGTAGTACCTGCTAGCAGGTCCCATTTTAGCACCTACTCAGCCGGGGTTCCAAGCGAGCTGAGTCGAGCTGAGTCGAGCTGAAAATGTGACGTTAACGCCGTGCACGCAACTGATTGGACAGGGAGTGACGAGAGCGACTCAGCACGAAAACAAAACCCGACATTTAAAAAAAAAAAAAAAAAAAAAAAAAAACCGGCAACAGCGGCCGTGCACATTGATCGTCAGTGAAGTTGTCAAAGTCGGAAAATGGCAAACAAACCGCTACCGCGGTCAAATAAAGACGTGGAGACTTTTCTGAGCTTGGTGGCGGCCCAAAGAATCCAGAGGGAGCTGGACGGTGCGCCGCCTTGCTATGACGACTCCACCCACGGCGAGGTGCGACTCAATTGGAATGGAAAACCACCTAAACCGTGTCAAGGCGAGTAGAGTCGAGCCGAGTCGAGCTGAGTAGATACTAATGGAAAAGGGCCATAACATGCCCACACACAGACACACACATTACTGTCTTTATATCCTTGTGAGGACTTTTATTGACATAATGCACACTCTACACACTCTTACAGAGACACACAACTTCCTGTCTATAATACTTGTGAAGACATTTTTGCATATAATGCACACTTTACACACTCTTACACACACACACACACACACACACACACAATATATATAACTGAGTGCAATTCACTTTGTTCATTGATCACTGTTCATACTTTTTAGTGACACAGACACACACACCACCGTGCAGATACACACTCTTCCAGGCACATACTCTACATAGCTGAATGTAATTGACTTTGTTCATACATCACTATTCTTACTTTTATGTGATTCAGACAGAGGTCAGACACGCACCCCCCAGTAACAGCCCCCCGGTAACAGCCCCCCGGCAACGGCCCCCGAGGCACTCTCAAAATTTCCGCACGGGAATTTTCTGGTTCTCTTTATTATAGAAATTAAAGCTCCATAAAATTCACGGAGGATCTTGTTTAGCTCTTCTTTACTTACAGCTGAGAGATCAGCTGTTTGCCCGGTGTTTGCCAGGTAGTCACTCTCGCTTGTCACTCTCGCGTATCTTGGCTTTTTCTCTTCTGTCTTGTCTTCCTTATTCAGCCATTTATCCAAACTTAGGTCGCCAAATTAAATCAAAATTGACAACAAAATGGTCCATTATGCAGGCGAAGTTGACAGTGGCTTTTGATGTGGGTTTCAGTGAAATGTTTCGTGTTGCCATGGAAACCACACAGACTCGGGCAATAAGATATAGGCAGAGTAATATTTTCAGTGATGAGGTATTTTTCATGTGAGCACAGCTAGCCGTGCTGTCATGCTCATTTGTGATCATTCTAAACGTCTGATTGACCAATCAGATTGCTCGGTCGGATCTACGTGTTGTATAATAATAAGTAATTCATGTCACAGGTGAAAATATCAGCGTTTTTTTTAAACGCACAGTAGGCTACCATAGCCTGAGTTGACCACCTGTGGTGAAGATGAGTGTGTTTGCATTCCTCCGGTCCTGGTCCAAGTTGAATGGACACCTACATGGGCATTCCAACGGCCTCCCCTCCCCCTGACAGGCCGCTCAAGTCGACTCATCACCGCGGAGATGAGTGTTTTCCCAGTCCAAGTCAAATGGGCACAGGCGGTTCAAGTACTACTGCTGCTGTTACTCACGACCAGAGCCTATTCTATTAATATAGGTTGCTATAATATAGGTGGGTCAATAAGTACAAATCTGAAGAATATTGGGCTACTTTTTAATACCCCCGCACGCCCACCCCCACCCCCCCACCCCTCCCGGGCCCTGGCCCCGGCCCCGGCCCCGAATCACTGTACCTATGTATTATATATGACTGTTACTGTATATCTCACAGGACAGATATTTGTAAGGTGTGTGTTTCCTCATGTCTGGGTGAAATGTCACACATGTGGTTGTAACAGTAAAATGCCATGGGAGCCAACTGCTATTTTTGCAAAGTTTGCAGATTTTAAAAATGAGGAAACACATGATTTTTTAAAAGCAATTATATTTGACAAAGCAGAGGGAGTCTTAATCAGTAGAAAATCTCCTTTGTCCCTCTGTCAATCAAAACACTGAACAGCAAGTAGGCTTAGGGACACACTGTAAATGTGTGTATATGTTAAGATACAGACATTTATTTTATTCTGCATTTTCTGGTATGTCTGTTGATTATATTATACACTCAGATTCACACTAATTTGTTTTAGGACAGTATAGTTTTTCTTGTCCTAAAGTGTCCTATATCAGATGATGTCTTTGCAACTTGATTGGGGGAAATTTAAACAACATGTAGACAGAAACAAGTACAAGTCTTAATGACGCTGGGACTCTGACGCTGGTTTTCACCAACCTGTCTACTCACACACTTGCCGTATTCAAGCCAGCAGTCCAGGCGTGTGGTCTGAAATGATTTTGCATTTTGAATTTTATTAGTCATCATCAAGTTTCAGTATTAACATGACTTCCATTCTCCTCAGTTTGAGAGTGTAACGGGTGGTGAAGGTGAATCATGGCGCATAGTATTATGCTATGGTGAGTCATAATTTGTCATTGAAGAGAGAGACAGGCATGTGGGAAATAATCATTTGGGGTTGAAAAGGCTCCGGTGTGTTCTCCAAAAAGCCTGTATAACTGTCAGAACGTCATGTCATAAGTCGACTGACTGAGTGGGGACATAGTGGAGTGTTCACCCACCCAGACTCTGTTTATCCACCCTTGGATTTACCAGAGTAGACTCAACTTTTTAAACCTTAGCTAATTCTTAAGGGCCAAATATTCTCAGTGCTCATAATCATATGTTTATCAAACCAATCAGGGCCGCCCCTGGCCAAATTGGGGCCCTAAGCAGCATTTCATTTTTTTCCTCTTATTTGCTCCAGATTCAAAGTGCCTCTTAGAAGCCATCTCTCTCCTCACGTGCAGTAGTGTCGGTGCATCTGACCACTGATTGGTCAGATGCTGATTGCTGTCAATCATTGCAACGATGTGTGCGGTGAGGTGTCAGATTACAGGTCTCTTTTTTCTCTCCTCCTGGCTTGGACTGACTTGGTGCTCTAGCCTCGCGGGCCTCGCAGGTATCACGGGCCCTGGACTGCTAATCCACAATACTGGATTCACCTCCCCATTCACCTCATAGCAAAACAGCTCCCAAAACAATACTTTTAGCGCAAAAACCTAAACCAACAAAGAGAATTATCACAATATTAAGTCCTAATCCTGAAGGACCCCCAGCAAGGACCCAATCCTATCCAACTACCAGCCATTAACCTGCCTCTGCACAACATGGAAACTCCTATCAGGCATCATTGTGGCTAAGATGAGTAGGCATGTGGCTCAATACATGAGCGGGGCTCAGAAAGGAATTGGCAGTAACACCAGAGGAGCCAAGCACCAGCTACTGGTTGACAGAGCAGTCGCACGAGACTGTAAGAATAGACGGACCAACCTGTTCACTGCCTGGACTGACTACAACAAAGCCTACAATTCAATGCCACACACATGGATACTGGAATGTCTGAAACTGTATAAGATCAACAGGAACCTAAGGACCTTCATTCAGAACTCCATGGGAATGTGGAAGACAACTCTAGTGGCCAACTCAAAGCAGATTGCCCAAGTCAACATCAGAGGCAGTATATACCAAGGAGATGCCCTGTCACCACTGTTGTTCTGCATAGGCCTGAACCCCCTCAGTCAGATCATCACAAAGAGTGGCTACGGATACCAATTCCGAAGTGGGACAACAATCAGCCACCTACTCTACATGGATGACATCATGCTGTATGCCAGGAATGAGCGAGAAATCAACTCACTGATCCACACCACCAGGATCTACAGCAATGACATAGGGATGTCATTCGAATTGGGTAAGTGTGGCCGAATGGTCTCAAAGAGAGGTAAGATGATCAGAACTGAAGGGCAACATAGGAGATATCTGGGACAGCTACAAGTACCCTGGTATCCCACAGGTTAATGGAAACAATGAGGAGGCCACAAGGATGTCAACCACAGCTAAATACCTCCAGAGAGTAAGGCAAGTCCTGAAGAGCCAGCTGAATGGTTAGAACAAGGTCCGAGACATCAACATGTATGCACTGCCAGTCATCAGATACACCGCCGGGATCATAAGCTGGCCACAGGAGGAGATAGATGCCACAGATATTAAGAGAAGAAAGCTCCTCACCATGCACGGAGAGTTTCACCCCAAGTCCATCACCCTGAGACTGTACACTAAGCAGAAAGAGGGAGGCCAAGGACTAGTGAGCGTCAGTACCACGGTCCAGGATGAAACATCGAAAATCCAGGAGTACATCAACTTTTCCTCTGCCTCAGCCACTTCCTCGACTTGATGGTGGTACATGCCATGTAGGGGCTTGTCCCTCCGACAGACAACTTGGAGGGACGAGCCCCTACATAGCATGTACCACCATCAAGTTGAGGAAGTGGCTGATATCAAGAAGACCTACCAATGGCTGGAAAACTCTGTACTGACAGACAGCACAGAGGCACTAATCATGGCAGCACAAGAACAGGCCCTATGCACAAAAGCCATAGAGGTCCCCAAACTGGGAGAGTGGCTCCAGCAGATTCCAGGAACAGTGTGCAGTCTAGGAACAGGGACACAATCCCTGATGGCAGTCTAGTGCCATCAGGGATTGAGTGCAGTCTAGGAACAGCAGTCTAGTGCAGTCTAGGAACAGCTACGATACTGCGCAGAACCCTCAAACTCCCAGGCCTCTGGTAGAGGACCCGAGCTTGAGGATGACACAGATATCACCCCATGAGGGTGAGAGGGACTTTTTTTTTTTTTTTTTTTAAATATGCTATCTGTGTGTGTGTGTGTGTGTGTGTGTGTGTGTGTGTGTGTATAGAGTACAGATATATGTGTACATATAACCTACATATATTATTATATTATATATATATTTACACACCATCTTTATTGAAGAAATTTGTTAATTTATGTAAGTTGATTTTATGCTATTAAAATGTTATTTAATAATATTAATATATAACTATTCCACTGAAAGTTCAAAATGTTTTCAGGCTTGACAGTGAAAGACTAGACATAGCAGGCTATTATGAAAGTGAAAGGGGTCTGAATACTTTCTGAATGCTCTGTGTTCCCACAACCTCATTACAAAAGGAAAACCGTGTGTTTTCCATCAGAGCCCCACAGCTGTGGAATGCCCTACCTGAGGAACTTTTTTATATAGCATATCTGTTGTTTTATCCATCTTTTATTATGTGCTGACCATGAAAAGGCAACACATCTTATTCTTTTGCATACTAATTATTATATGCTTGCCTTGGAAAGGCAACACATCTTATTCTCTTGCATACATACTTATTTTTATTATTATTATTTATTATTATAATGCCACCTTAACGAAAAATTTTGCCCATAGGAAATGAATGGGCAAAATTACACAAAGGTCTAGGTCGCAGAGATTTTGTGTTACACCCACACACAAAATACACTCCTGATCAAAATTTTAAGACCAGTTGAGAAATTGCAAGAATTTACATTTTGCACTGTTGGATCTTAGGAAGATTCTAAGTAGAGCTTCAAAATGCAAAAAGAAGAAATGGGAGTGAGACAAAACAATTTGAGTAAGCAATTTATCGCAAACAACCATTAAACTGAAATAGGCTGTTCATCAGCTGATCAAAAGTTTAAGACCACTGCCTTTAAAAGCCCAAATCTTGGCAAAAATGTGGATTCAGTGTCATTTTCTGTCAGGTATCCACACTGTCATGACCTCCTGATGGCCTCCTTGTTATTGTTTGCTTCCATAAACTACAGAAGCCTTAAATGAAACAGCCATACAGAATACCAGTGATGATATATTGGGGGAAATTGTCATGTTCTGAAGTTGTTTGCATAAATCTGTATCAGGGTGAGCCTTTGTCTTGCCCTCTTGCGTGTGTTGTATTTTTATTTGCGTGTTTAAAAAAAAAAAAAAAAAAAAAAAAAAAACAGAATTGATGATTTGGATTAAATAACTGTAAGAGTGCTGAGAATGTTCCTAAACATTAATTCATGTTATAAGAAAACTTCAACTGGATGAGAATTTATACAGTTAAAATGCTTTATTCACATGATTGTGTCATGTTACTTAACTTACATTTGGAGCATTTTGTTGAGTTTCTTCCACCTCCTTCCTGCAGAAACACAGAAGATACAGAATTACTCAACGATCAACACTGAAATAAGAATAAAATAATTGGTGACTCCAAACAGTAGCAGATTGCTCTAAAGTTAAACTGAAATAGTTATACTGAAGCAAAAAATTATGGATATGCAATGTAGATGCAACAGTTACAGATTTCCTGATGCTGGTTTGGTGCAATGCACTGAACAAATAGTTGAAGTTCATTACACTGCTTCCTGGTTTTTAGCAGAAAAAAAGGAAGGATGAGGGCATACAGCTAACACACCACACTCTCTACAATCCTCTGTACTTATTTAAAACCTAAGTGAGCAGTTTTACTTTAGCTTCTGCTAACAACTTTAGCGAACACTGAAGAATAAAGAATAGTTTTCCCCAATACTTCCCCAATTACTCATTTGACTTTTTTTTTCATTTGACTCAAGACTTTTATTCCTTGACATTTAAGAGACTGATTAATTCTCTTTTTATTTTTTATTTTAGTTTTTGTAACATTGTCGGAGCCATGTATTTGATGTGTAATGACATGTAATATTCCTCCATGGCACTAGGTGGTGCATGGTTAAGGCTGAGGCCGGCCACAGGACATTTTAAGTTCATCACCAGTAATCACGGGCGTTGCTAATTACAGAAAATCAAACTGTTTTTGACTGTGCTCTGTGTGCTATGGCTTTGATATGACTATATTTGATTTTTGATTGTGTTGAAACTCATAGGAAGTGGCTGACACCATGAATATGGACACTGGTGAGAATTATTTCAAGTGTTGGTAAAAGACTTAATATTGTGTTTTCTGAGCACAGGACTGAGTACATGTCCAAATTGTAATCAGAAGCTGGTAGTTCCCAAAGTCTAGGACTTAGTTCTGTAATTTAGACTGCAAATTTTCTACCAGCCTTTGAAATGTTTGTTTCAGAACCTACCAGCATTTCAAAAGCTGGTAGAAAATTCTCTTGGATTGAAGCAAAGCTACAGATGACAAAGTAAGGAGAGCTGCAACAGCAATGATGGTATCAGTGACTCACCAATGATGATAAGGCTGACCACAGTGATCAGAGCGACTAGCACCAGCACAACACACACCAAAACCACAGTGAGACCACTGCTGCTCTCCTCCTATAAAGAACACACACCAACATACACACACACACACATACACACTTTCAGGCACAGGGCTGAGGGCGTAGCCTTCCTTGAAACAGACTCCCTTCCCCAACCACAACCAGTTTGTTCAATCAGTTTCTTCTTTTTTTATTTTTTGAGAGCTCAATGAAACCTTTTAAATCTAAGGAAATTCATTCAAAAATGATTGCTTTCAAAAACATGGAAAATGAGCAAGAAATGACCTGTAATTTAAAATAAAGGTAAATAAATAAAACAATAACAGTAATAAATAAAATAATAAATGTTTAAAATTTTTTAATTTAAAAGAATGAAAATGAAAGAAAATAAAAAAAAAAATCTTGCAAGAAATGATTCAAAAATCACTAGACAAATAAAAATAAAAAGAAACAAAATGAATTTTGTTCAAAGAGTGAAATAAAACTTTTCAAAATAAAAGCCCCACTGCCCACAGGCTCTTTGGTTTCAAAGGGTTATTTAAACAAAAAGGTGAGATCTTTTGTACATGCTGAAGCAAAGACACATTAAAACACTTCAAAACAGAATGCTGCAAAGGCTTGTTCATCTTTTGGATCCACATTGATCAATTCATGGTAAAACACAAGAGCCCCCCAAATGATTTTTTGCCTATAGGGCCCTCAAATGTTTAGGGACAGCACTAGTGAACACAAATAAAAGAAATCAAAAGAAAGAGTATATTATCTTGATAGTGCAGCTGTCTTAATTTAATTACAATCAAAGATATCTGTAATTTAATTACAATCAAAGATATCTCAAAGATATCTGTAGCTTTAACTTCAATATATAATTCATCCCTTGAGTCCAGGTTGTCCTTTAAATTTTCCCTTAAGCAGCTTCAAAGTAAAAAAAAAAAAAAAAAAAAAACAACTTTTTGTTTTCATATATTGGATAGTGTCACATCCATATTGTGTTTCTGCTGGTTGCAGCTTCATTGAAGCTCTATCACACTGACACTGAGTAAAATATTCAAGGCAAAGATGTCGCTGTTTTCCTCCTGCAGCATCACATCAAATAGAAAAGATCTACATGTCTTGGGCAATATTTTAGACACATTTCCCTGAAATTCAGCAGGACATGTTTGGCATCTTTGGAAATGTCAGGATCTCCAATACAATTTATAATATAGTTCTGTGGCTTTGAACAAATGGTGAAAATTATTTTATCCTCCATTTCACACCAGCAGAACCGGATCAACATGTTGGAGTAAACTGTGTCAGAACTTAAACAGGCACATTTAACAGGTTCCCTTAACCCAAATCAATATATTTCAATATCTCTTAAAAACTGTGTACTTTTTATCTTTAGTGTGGATTTATAAATCTTTATTATGGATTATCTTTTTTAATCTCGATTTTTATCTTATCCCCATTATCTGATTTTGCCAATCTTTTACTTTGATGTTAACACTCTTACTGTAGGAACGATGAATTTCCAGCATGTGGATGAATAAAATTGACTTTGAGTCACCTATAAATTAAAGAATGATGAACTTCTGGTCAGGTTTAACTCATCTGAACCTTCAGTAATGGCGAGGGGAAATGGAAAAACATTTGCTGAGGGAAACCATCTCGGTGCTCCTTACCTCATCAGCCTGGACAGCATGTGGACAGGATGTGAGCCAATTGTCTGTGGAGGTCACATGATCTGCTGAGGAGGGGAAGTGAGAGGAGATATTTTAGGAATGAACGGCGGGTCCTGTTGTGTCATCAGCCTAATGTCACAATGAAACTGAACTTCTTTATTTACAGTAGTCAGCACAATTCAATACCTGTCCTTCACCTCCATTACACACATTCAACACTTTGACTTCATATTTTGCTATCATAATGAAGGCGTGAGGTTGTTTTGGATAGGTACCTTCTATGTGATTGGACGGTGTGTGCTGCGTAGATGTCACACTGTCTGATGGTGAAATCGTCGCAGGAGCTTGAAACAGACACAAAGTGGATAAAACATAGCCTTGTTGATGAAGTTTCAGAGCTTTAAAGGGGAATTAAAGAGGAGTTTTACCACTTAACCACCAGCACAAAGTGACCATAATAAATATGTGGAGTTTGATGGAGCTGTTGATCAAAACCAGTGACTCAGTGATTATTTGGCCAGTTGCTTTTGAAAACTCACCTCCCAGCCTGTAATTTACATTATTTATACGTGATTTATACATAATGCACATACTTTTTTTTATAAGTATGATCAATGAACAAGTAGGATTAATGCACACATTTATACATAATGCACATACTTTTTCCAAGTGCATGTATTTTTACATGTCTTATTTCTTTCTCTTTCTTAATTAATTTAATAATTTAATTCTTCCCTTGAGAATGTGAGCAACTGCAGACTCGATTTCCCCTCAAGGATCAATAAAGTATTTCTGATTCTGATTCTGTATTCTGATTGTATATTCCACCATTAAACTAAAAACAAATGACAAAGCAGCATCCTTTAGCATGGCAACAAACTGTATTACCTCTTCATTGTATGCTTCTGCTCTACCTCTGCTCTAATCATCTGGCTTAGACCTATTTGTCCCTGCTGTGACAATGTGAGCTCTATGTAGGGCTGATGAATTTCTTTCACTGTTTCTTTACCCCAAGAGAAATGATTAGGAAAATCCAAAAATAATACTAGGTGAAACGTCTGTGTTCCTTGTGTGAAAATAGAATTCCCTTCATGAAATTTCTAATTCTAATCACTTTTAACATTTGTTTTTTTCAGTGTAAATAACTTGACACTTTAAGAAGTGAAACTATCACTACCTGCAAAATTAAAGAAAAATTAACCCAGCAATGTTTTTTCCTTTGTTCTGTCTGGTAAAAAAGGAACTGACATAGTGTTAAATGTATAACTATTTTGAGTTGCATAGCTCCACACTCTGGTGAATATGGAGCTATGTATACCCTGATAGTGTTGAAATCATCGCAGTTGTTGATGTTGTCCTTCATTGAATTAAAAACTCAGCACCAGCTATACAGACCAACACCTGTAGAAACTGCTGGGTGCTCGCTAACTTGCTAAAGGACACTCCTGCTTTTCAACACAGGCTTCTCTGACTCTTACAGCCTCGGCAACTAGTTCTAGCCTGATACTCAGACTGAAGGACGTTCTGTCTCGACTCTATCATTCAGTCTGATGTTGCCCTCGCATTCACTGATTTCTGCAGGCAGAGGGATTTGGATCCCATTAACCAATCAGCAGTGACTGATGTGTCTAGACACTGTGACATACAATAGTTTGTAGTCGACACCGCAGCTGCTACAGCCAGTTTACAGAGCTGCTGCTGAAAATCACTCTAACTTAACAGTGTATGTCTCCTACTAAAATGTCATTCAGTGCAGTCAGGCTGATTCTAACAAACCAGACCACGTTCTTTCCAAATTACATTAAAATTTTGTCAAAAAAAAACATCTTCCCCTCTCAGAAATGCCTTCAGTCACAACACTGCTCTTCTTTCAGCAGCGTTTTTTAGTTTGAATTTATTTACAACAATGCTGATAGCAGAGTCTATAACTTTATAATCCATTTATTTTCTGGTGTTAGCCAGAGTTAGATAACATGCTATGATCTGTCTGGCTCTGGCACAGCTCGATGACAACAACGTTTGTCCCGCTCTACAAGGACGCTGATTGGCCCACTCAGTTTTTCAGCCAAGGAATGGTGATGGAATTGGGCAACAACTATAATGGCATATTAGGGCCACCAGGGCCACTCAGAATTCATACTCATACATCCATTCATACTTACTGAAAATAATTTTGCATAGCCTTCCCCTTCCCCTCCCAGTTTTCGACTGACTCTTTAGGACAGTGACAATCAACTTTACAGAAGCAAGGTGGCTAGGACTAGATCTGCCCCTTGAGATGAGTAAGGACAGCAAACGTTTTGCAGAAACAAGGGTAATTCTGATCCCATAAATGAGTGTTTCACATTAAGAGCTTAAATTTGCTTTTCATTCTGTCCCTGGTAGGAGCTGTTCATGTTTATGGTTTTTGTTTATGAATCATTCAAAGATTTGAGTGATTACATGATGGAAGAGGCTCCAGCTCTATGTTTAATGTAGAAACTTTTCCAAATGTAACCAAAAGCATTTCAAACTAAAATTCAGCTGCAGCTGTTTAATGCAGTAAAATATGTGATTTATCTGTGCTTGTACCAAGTAAATTTAGTTCATTTAGTCAATAAGTCAGTTAATTTAAAAAAAAAAAAAAAAATCAAAGAAAGATGACTTATGGGTCTTTAATGTTTATTCATTTTATCTGATAAATACTACTCTTGCTTAGCCCCTGTGTAACCCCCACGCAAAGCAAGTTGAGTATCCCTGCTTTATAATTCTAAAAACTAATTTCTTACCTTTTGTGATGGTCAACTCGATGTGATATTTCTCATCATTGAACCATCCAGACACCTGCACCCTGCATCCATATTGTCCGCTGTCTCTCTCTGTAGCGTTCAGTATTGTCAGGGAAACGTCACCATGGTCCAGTTTTCCCAGCAGCTGGTACCTGTTGGACCTTCTAGTTTCCTCTCTCACTTTAGTTCCATCAGTGGCAATTATCTGGTCGCTGCAGCCATAGGTTGGTATTGCTCCTCTCCCCCAGCATACTGCAGATGACCCCTGTGTCTTGAGGTCATATTTACATGGCAGAGTGACACTCTGACCTGCAACGCCATCAATCCTCCGACCTCCACATCGGCCAACTGAGGAGAGAGAGAGGGACAGAGAATGATGGATTTAGTATGGTAAGTAAGTAAGTAAATAAGCAAATAAAGTAAATTTATAGAGAACATTTAAGTTTGAACAATATATCAACAACAATAAACAACAAAGGACACCTATAGAGTTATAGACATGACAACAAATTATAAAGTTAGTGAGCCAAGAATTCCAGTGAATTAAAGTATGTCTTCAGCCTACATTTAAAGACAGAAATGGAGGGAGCACATCTATCTATCTGTGTAAAGCGACTGGTTCCACAGTCAAGGTCCAGTGACTGCAGAGGCCAAAATATTTGGTTTGGTTTGGTTTGGTTTGGTTTGGTTTGGTTTTCCTTTATTGGTGAAATAATGATGTAACAAACAGTGGGTGGCATACAATACATAGTGAGCTACAATATAACAGACGATTGACAGAGTGAGGTGGTGGACATTTGTAGGGAGTGATGTGGGTACTATGTTTGTGTATGTCAGGATGTTGTGATGAGTCTGTACTGCAAGTATAAAGTAATAACAACAATAATGATGATGGTGATAATCATAACAATAATAATAATAATAATAATTTTTATTAATATTATTATTATTAGTAGCAGTAGTAACAATCGTAAAATATATAATAATAATAATAATAATAATATATCCTTAGGTATGTTTTCGATGTTTCGAACACTGGACCAGCTCTATACCCTCTGGAGGGTGCTCGAGGGTTCATGGGAGTTTGCCCAACCAGTTCACTTGTGTTTTGTGGATCTGGAGAAAGCATTCGACCGTGTCCCTCGTGGTATCTTGTGGGGAGTGCTCTGGGAGTATGGGGTCCGAGGCCCTTTGCTAAGGGCTGTTCGGTCCCTGTACGACCGGAGCAGGAGCTTGGTTCGCATTGCCGGCAATAAGTCAGACCTGTTCCCAGTGCATGTTGGACTCCATTTTTAGGCGCAGCCGGGGGCCGGAGGGAGTCCTGTTTGGGAGTCACAGGATTTCATCACTGCTTTTTGCGGATGATGTTGTCCTGTTGGCTTCTTCGAGGCAGGACCTTCAGCAGGCACTGGGGTGGTTTGCAGCCGAGTGTGAAGCGGCTGGGATGAGGATCAGCACCTCCAAGTCGAGGCCATGGTTCTCGACTGGAAAAGGGTGGCATGCCCTCTCCGGGTTGGTGGAGAACTCCTGCCTCAAGTGCAGGAGTTCAAGTATCTCGGGGTCACGAGTGAGGGAAGGATGGAGCGTGAGATTGACAGGCGGATTGGCGCAGCCACCGCAGTGATGCGGTCGGTATACCGATCCGTCGTGGTGAAGAAGGAGCTGAGCCGAAAGGCAAAGCTCTTGATTTACCAGTCAATCTACATTCCTACCCTCACCTATGGTCATGAGCTTTGGGTAATGACTGAAAGGACAAGATCGCGGATACAAGTGGCCGAAATGAGTTTCCTTCGCAGGGTGGCCGGGCACTCCCTTAGAGATAGGGTGAGGAGCTTGGTCACTCGGGAGGAGCTCAGAGTAGAGCCGCTGCTCCTACGCATCGAGAGGAACCAGTTGAGGTGGCTCGGGCATCTGTTTCGGATGCCCCCTGGACGCCTCCCTGGGGAGGTGTTCCAGGCATGCCCCACCAGGAGGCCCAGGACATTCTGGAGGGACTACGTCTCTCAGCTGGCCTGACTTTATGGATGGAGGGGTCGTGTCCCCCCTAACCCCCCGGGATTTCTGCCTATGATGGCACCTGGCCATTAAGAGCCTTGAACATAACATTTTAAACTGAATCCTAAAACAGACAGGCCAATGAAGAGAGGATGAGACTGGGGTGATGTGCTCACGCTTTTTAGTAATGGTCAACATCCCAGCAGCTGCATTTTGGACCATCTGCAGGCAAGATAATGAATACTGGGAAAGGCCAATGTTAAGGGGATTCTAGTATTCTAGTTGTGATGTAATGAATGCATGACTAACTTTTTCCATATGATGGAAAGAGAGAATTGACTTGAGTTTGGAGACTGTTCATAAAGTCCCTGTGAAATGACCTTACGACTTCCACTTCCTGTAAAGTACAGTATCTTAAATAGTGACATCATCCTGCACCAGTAGGTGTAAATTAAAATTTAAACCAATAAAACTCAAATCTAACATTCTCTCCCATCCACCTATCCCTTCAAACAAAATTGTGTTTCTTTCCTAAAGTGCTATCCTATTGGTTTGCACTAATGAATGATCCTTCCCTGAACCATATCCTGTCCAAACATCGTGTTTCAATAGGAAATACATAAAATCAAGAGTAGTAATCAAGTAAGAGTACATTTCACGGGATCTTTAACTGGTAGTGACTAATTTGTTTAGAGCTGATTTGTTTATCAAATGGGGTGATGTGGCTTAGTTTAATGGCGAAATGGTTTCTTGCCTTAGAGGGACCAACGACAATAATTTTAGTTTTTTTTACTGTTTGGCTGAAGGAAATTATTTGCCATCCATCATGAAAAACGTGTCTCAAAGAACTTTTCAGAAGCAAGCCTTTCTAGATCTAACCAATCAATAACAAAAGAAGATGATGTAAAGTGGTATGCAACACATAACCGCTTTCTCCCCCAACAAAGCATTGGTTCCATTCTGGTTCACACAGCAAATCTTGAACTATTCTTTGTATTTCCACAAAACATAGATTGGTTCCCAAACGGAAAGGTTGGTTCTCAGCTAGAACCAGAAAATAGCTGCTCTTAAGTTGTAAAACGAGTGGGGTGTGTTATTCTAGAAGGAAAGCCTGAGACGACAGCCAGGAAACTTTGGGTCTGGTTAAATGTTTTTGCCAACACTAAACAGCCAAGTGGGCATTTTTCAGTTGAAAAGACATTAAAATAACTTTATGTTTATGGTCACTGTTTAAAAAGCTGCCATAACAATGTTCTGGAAGGCACTTGTTGGCAGCCTGCTGGCCATATAATAATATAATTTTATATATGACACTTATTGTTTTATATGAAACACTATAGTTTTATATGAAACATATCATGCTGAATATGATGTTTTGTGTAAATCACATATTGCCTTCCAATGCAATTTGACTTGAAGAAAATATCTTCACACTGGTTAATATCGCCTCTGTTTCACCTACAACTGAATAAATCACACAACTGATTCAACAATGTGTTTTGTGACATGTTGATATTGTAATTGTATTTTAAACGGTTGAAAACAGGGCAACAGAGGTCTTTGACATTCACACTGAATATCACCCAGTTTTCAACTGAAATCATTGTTGAAATTCTGATTGGTGCTCACGGGAAAGAGATTCCCTCACACTGCAAATAAAAAATAAACATTAGGAAAAAAGTTTATAATTTACATTTATACTTCTAATTCCCAATCTGAATCCTATCAGGCTCAGATTATGTAGGTTCATTATTCCAGCAGGTATGAAAGACGTTGAACTCGGTGCTGCAGGTGCCAGGTGAGGGCAGGGGGGTCACCATGACAACAGAGTGCAGTGGCTCCAATCCAAAAACTTATAATAACTTGTTATTTTTACAAATTATGTGACCAACCTTGAATTCTAAATACTGAATGTCAAGGTTGTTTTTTTCAGCTAAATGGAATAAAATGAGAACCATAACTTTTCGGTCTACTGAGCTCAAATCCAGTTTCTCCAGTTAATCCACCATCAGCCAGGAACTTTATCTGCCGGAGTAAAGTGAACCACTGGAAACTTGACTGGAAACTTGCTAAATCTATGCAATCTTTTAAATCAGTTTTGTATATTGCTTTTTTATAACAACTTTTTGTCATATTAGCTCTTCCCCTTATGACTCTTGCCTTACTTTGAATTTTTTTTTTTAACTGTTTTTGCTGTAAATTTTGCATTTTTATCCTATGCAAAGTGCTTTGATAAATTTTGCTGAAACATGTCACTTATTACTATAAGTTTTATCAGCATTATTACCATGCTTGAGATTCCCACTCGTAAAGTCAATTCAACAGTTACTCTTCTTGTGCTCCATTAAAACAAAACAAACTGTAGAATAAAAGTTTTACAGGTTGCATGAAGACAACCGCTGATGGCAAAAGTTAACAGTCTGTTTTGCATAATGGTTATGAAAGCCTTGGTGTGTGGAGGCGTCAGTACCTTTTACACCGAAGAGGAGCAGCAGCCAGCGGGAGCACGTCACAGTCTTCATGATTATGCTCTGTCACACTGACATACACACTTTCTCACACACGCTCTTTAAGTCACACAGGCCAGCCCCCCCTTCATAGAACACACTCACACCACACGCCTAACAGACTACTCTGATACATGAGATTTTTTTTTTCTGCACTGCAAAAAAATTAGCAAGTATTAAATGTATATAAAGGTGTTGTAAATTAAATGATATTATTGTTCAAGGAAGTCTTGTTCATTTCAATAAATAAATAAATATTACTATACTTAGCATTACTATATTACTATATTCATTCAGCATAGCATTCAGAAATTATTCAGAACCCCTTTACTTTTATCACTTTGTCTGTTGCAGCCTGATGCTACAATTATTTAAATTCATTTTTTTTCTCATTAATCTGCACTCAGTACCCCATAATGACAAAGTGAAAACAGAATTTTAGAAATGTTCATATATTTATTTATTAAAAATAAAAAAGTGAAATATCACATTTACAAGTATTCACACCCTTTACTCTTTTGGCAGCAATTACAGTCTCCAGTCTTTTTGGGTATGATGCAACAAGCTTTGTACACCTGGATTGGGGGAGTTTCTGCCATTCTTCTTTGCAAATCCTCTCAAGCTTGGTCAGGTTGGATGGGGGGACTGTCTCTCCAGAGAGACAGTCCCCATGGGTTCAAGTCAGGCTCTGGCTGGGCCACTCTAGCACATTCACAGAGTTGTCCCTAAGCCACTCCTGTGTTGTCTTGGCTGTGTGCTTAGGGTCACTGTCATGTTGAAGGTGAACCTTCAGCCCAGTCTGAGGTCCTGAGTGCTGTGGAACAGGTTTTCATTGAGGATATCTCTGTACTTTGCTCCATTCAGCTTTCCCTCAACCCTGAGCAGTCTCCCAGTCCCTGCTGCTGAAAAACAGCCCACAGCCTGATGCTGCCACCACCATGCTTCACTGCTGGGATGGTATTGGGCAGGTGATGAGCGGTGCCTGGTTTCCTCCAGACATAACGTTTGGAATTGAGGCCAAACAGTTCAATCTTGGTTTCATCAGACCAGAGAATCTTGTTTCTCACAGTCTGAGATTCCTTCAGGTGCCTTTTGCAAACTCCAAGCAGCTTTCATGTGTTTTGCACTGAGGAGGGGCTTCCGTCTAGCCACTCTGCCATAAAGCCCAGATGGGTGGAGGGCCACAGTGATGGTTGTCCTTCTGGAAATTTGTCCCGTCTCCACACAGGATCTCTGGAGCTCAGTCAGAGTGACCATCGGGTTCTTGGAAACCTTTCTTACTAAGGCCCTTCTCCCACGACTTCTTAGTTTGGCCGGGGCGACCAGCTCTTGGAAGAGTCCTGGTTGTGCCAAACTTCTTTGATTTGAGAATTATGGAAGCCACTGTGCTCTTGGGAACCTTCAGTGCAACAGAAATTTTTTGTAGCCTTCCCCAGATCTGTACCTTGCAACAACCCTGTCTCTGAGCTCTGCAGGCAGTTCCTTTGACCTCATGGTTTGGTTTTTGCTCTGATATGCATTGTCTGCTGTGATGCCTTCTATAGAGAGGAGTGTGCCTTTCCAAATCATGTCCAATCAATTTAACTGACCACAGGTGGACTCTAATCAAAGTGTAGAAACATCTCAGCAACCATCAAGAGAAATGGGAGGCACCTGAGCTAAATTTCAAGAGTTGTTGCAAAGGGTCTGAATAGTTATGTCAATGTGATATTTCAGTTTTTCCTTTTTAATAAATTGTCATTATGGGGTACTGAGTGTAGATTAATGAGAGAAACTCCTACTTTTTTTTTTTTCAACAGTGTCATGAGAGTTTGGTTTTTCAAGGCCCATGTGGTCTGCAGGATGTATGAGCATATGACTTCCTGTTCTCAGCATCTGGTGTCTTGCATTTCCTCAACTCAGAGATTGGAGGGGGGAACTCCCCCCTTATCGCTCAGTTTCACTTCACTAAAGGTTGAAGACGGACAGAGGAGTGAAAACAAATCTTAAAAAGAAAAAAAGAAAGGTATTTGGCTTACCATTAGCCACTGCAGGCGGTTGGTTATCATGTTTCTTTTTCTAGAGTTCATAAAAAATAGAAAGCATGACTTTTGACACAAGCATCAATATCTTGAATAGACAGAGAAAGTAACAAACAAACAAACAAAAAAAATCTCCACCAGTGTTGAGAAATGTCACTTTATTCAATAAAATTCCTGAAGATGTTACGAATGTTTTGCACTGGAAACAAATGGATTTGTGCCACCTAATCGGTATAAGTTTTCACTTGTTCTGAGAAAAATAAGATGTTAGTGACATGAGACGAGAGAGAGTGAAAATAGAAAGAGACAGAGATGCCCTGCTGAGCCACTAGGAGGTGCTACCCAGTGTGTGTGTGTGTGTGTGTGTGTGTGTGTGTCTGTTTCTAGACAGAGAGCCTCTGTTTGTTAGATAGTGCACTCAGTGAACTGAACTGAAAAATTAATTTGTTAAATAAATTAATTAAGGCAACAAAACCACTTGGTTAAGGTGAGGCAAATGTTAGGGATAGGCAACTAAATGGCAACTGGACACAGTCCTGGGGCCTCATTTATAAAACTTTGCGTAGGATCCATACTAAAAGTGTACATACGCCCAAAAGCCGAAAATGGCGTATGCCCAAAAAAATCCAGACTTATAAAACCATGCATACGCACACCTGTAAGCAATTTCCCTTTATAAATCACAGTCCACCTGAAAGTTTGCGGACAAGATTGCATCTCATCCACCGCCCGCTACACGCCCACATTCAACCATAAATGGCCAATGCAAAGCACCGCTTACCAAAAAGAAGTAAACTTCTAGTTTACCTTTCCAAGTATACTTAAGTGGAGTTTGAGTATACTTTAATCAGTAAGGGCGGGCCCGCTGAGGATGTATCTTCTCTGGTGAGTTCTATCTTTGCTCAGCCTTTTGAAGAAATGTACGGTCTCTTGATTTTAGCCTAGATGGCTGGATGTAAGCTAGTAGGCTCAGCTGAGCAGCTTGGAGTCCCAGCAGCTCTTGTGAGTGAACTTGCCCGATCCAAGCATCCAGTTCTTCTAAAATCGCATTGACTGTTGGAATGTAACATAAACGACCGTATTCTCAGGGAACTAAGTAATAAAAAGATTTAAAAGGTTAAAAAATAAGCTTAAAATTTGCCAGGAAAGAAGGCTTGACCGGCACAGCAGCGTGGCGCGTGCGCAGTTTTCTTCAATGGGCCTCATTCACTAATATGTGGATATGTTCTTACTTTGCGCACAAAGTAAGTGCGTACGCAAAATCACCGTGGGATTCATGACACCTGCGTACCAACCAATTTTGTTCTCACCACCTTGCGTATGTTTGAATCTGAATCATTCTAAATTGACAGGCGTGTGCTTGCAATTTGTGATTAGTATAATACCACATAATACCACACCATTTCTCCATATAAGGATATAAGCCTAGAATTGACTCATGAATGAAGGAAGCGGTTACGTGAGGAGAGACGTAGTAAATTTCACAGTTTGTTAGAAGCGAAGGCAAAAAACAAAAGAACTTTACAACCACAGAAATCGAAACAATTGTGTCCGAGGTGGAAGGCAGAAAAGGAATACTTTTAGTATCCCCAAGTATTTCCTCGGGGGTGACACGGTAAAAAAAAAAAAAAAAATGATGCTTGAACTGCAATAACCGAGGCTGTCAACATAGCATCCCCGGAGAAGCGCACTGTGTCCCAGGTGAAAAAAGTGGTTTGACATAAAAGGAGACTGGTGGAGGACAAGGTCCACCTGATCTGATGCCACAGGATGAGAGACGAGCAGAAATACATCAAACAACCAAAACATCCATTCATGGAATATGTCCATGAAATGAAGGTGAAAGTGATGACATCCAAGGAGAACCCCAAGGTAACTGTACTGTTATATTTGCAATTATGTGTGTTCCTAATTAACAGGCACAAGTCAATCCAAAAAAC
Source organism: Myripristis murdjan (assembly GCF_902150065.1). Taxonomy (NCBI): domain Eukaryota; kingdom Metazoa; phylum Chordata; class Actinopteri; order Holocentriformes; family Holocentridae; genus Myripristis; species Myripristis murdjan. The sequence continues at coordinate 586,773 of NC_043993.1, read as the reverse complement.
ATTTTATTCAAATGAAAATGGCAAATCCGTTTGCAACAATTTAACAACTTAATATGAATCGTAGGCCCAGACGATGCAGTGGATGAACCAGTGCCGTCGACCTCTCACTCTCAGGTGCCAGCCCCACAGTCAGCACCTCAAAGCACACCTCAGGAGTCTCGTCGGCATGCCCACGTCCTGACTGACGAGCTTGTCCAAAATCAACTGGCTCTTCTGGATGCAGTGAAGGAAATAGCAACAGACATGAATAACAAACCAAACACTGAAACAATTATTGAATGTCCTCGCCAATAAATAAGTGCATGTGTATTGAAGTGCTGTGTGTTTAATTTACGTAATGAAAATGTAGACAAAGCCGAAGGAAGAATGATAACTTATTCAGTTTGCATTTTGAAATTACACATTTTAACTAACCATCGTTAAAGACGCTGCATCAATTCATGTCTTGAGGGGTTTCAGGGTTTGCGTATGGTGTCATCAGCCATGTTTTAAGGCCATATCCCTGGTCACCTAAACAATATAACATTTTAGCATTAATGGAATAGAGACTTACTAAAAATACTAACTAAAAACAATAGAAATAAAAGACTAGAACAAAAGATGCTCACCAACAGGCCATCCACTTCTCACAGCCCCTGCCTCCAAACACATTCCCACTGTACTGTTTTGCAAAATAAATGAGTTGTGGGTGCCTCCTGGCTAGTGGGCCACAGTGTTTAGGATATGGCAGTCAGCATTACAGATCATCAGCACGTTGATGGAGTGATAGTTTTTTCTGTTCATGTATTGCATTGAGTCAACCCATGGAGCTTTAAAGCGCACATGGGTGCAGTCTATTGTATTTGGCATTCCAGCTATGCCATGGAACCCCCTCTTTACATCAGTCTGATTATTTTCATCATATAGGAACTTACTCAGGTGAATCAGAATCATTTATATACCCTGCATGCCCTTTAAAATGCTACCAATTAACCAATTGCCTTTGGCCACAGATGCATAATTTCATGGCACAAGAAATTGTTGGGAGTGGGTGATCATTATAGGCCAAAACAATTAAATGAAAGCAAAAACTGTTAAGCCTACATTTTGAAATGTACATTCTCATATATTCCTTTGTAAACTAGGGCTGTTGTTATCATTGAATATTTTAATTGTCACAATGATGAGGGTGAACGTGTGTCAATTCCATGGTTATTTAATACATTTGGCCAATATATTAGAATATTAATGATTTTAAAAAATGTTAATTAAATCTCTTTAATGAATGTGGTTTTATATACTTTGCATGCACTTAAAAGGTGCGTATTTGCATTTTCTAAGTCAGTTCGGCCTTCAATTCAATTCAGTTCAATTCAATTTGCTTTATTAGCATGGCTGCATATTATACAACATTGCTAAAGCATATTTACACAAAATACGATCATAGCAGACATATATGATCATAGCCTTCCTCATTTGTGCGTATGCATGGTCTGAGGCAGTTCTAAATTTGTTCGCAGAGTAAGAACAAATTCGGGTAAGAAATTTGTGTGTCGAACGATCGTAAGGAACGATCGTAAGGAAAGTTTAAGCACAGATTTGTGCATACACACTGTGAATGAGGCCCAATGACCCTAAGCACATAGCCAAGACAACTCTGTGAATGTCCTAGAGCGACCCAGCCAGAGCCCTGACTTGAACCCGAACCAACATCACTGGAGAGACCTGAAAATGGCTGTCCACTGACTGTCCCCATCCAACCTGACCGAGCTTGAGGATTTGCAAAAAAGAATGGCTGACAATCCCCCAATCCAGGTGTGCAAAGCTACTTGCGTCATACCCAAAAAGACTGGAGGCTGCAATTGTTGCCAAAGGTGCTTCAACTAAGTACTGAGTAAAGGGTCTGAATACTTGAAACTAATTTCAGTTTTTTCTTTTTAATAAATTTACAAACATTTCTAAAATTCTGTTTTCACTTTGCCATTATGGGGTACTGAGTGGAGATTACTGAGGAAAATGGAAAGGGAGGTTTCCATTTAATAGATGGTATTCATCAGTGCACACACATCAGATTGAATGCTCGTAATGCTGACAGAAAGTTATGTTTTAACTGCTTGTAGCTCAGTTTTGATTAAAGATAGATTCTCGCTCAAAGCCACTTGGACCTCGCTTTTGAAAATAACCACCATCTCGCTATGCAGGAAAGAGAGCAGTTTGGCTTTGAAATCAGAGCCGTCAGTGACACCTGTTGGCAAGGCAGGTTCATCAGAGCAGGGAAGAGTGTCACTTCAAGGCTACGTTTACATGTAGTCGGGTATTTTGAGAAACGAATATTTCCCTCCCTCCGTTTTCCAAAATAACAGCGTGCACACGGCATCGTGTAGTTTTCCGTTTACATCAACCCGCATAAATACGCCGTTGAGACTGCTACTGTGAATGCATCCATGATCATCACCATCATAGACATAATATACGTATATCATGTCTATGATCACCATAGCCAAATGTAAACATTGGGCGCACTTTTGGCGCATAATGTGACGTCGGCTGCCTGAAACTCTGTATTTTTCTCAGTTTACATGCAAACATGAAACAGGAGTTTTCCTAAATCTCCACTTTTGCCGGAGTTTTTAGAAAGAATCGTTTTCAGAGGCGAATTCGCCGTTTGCGTGTAAACGAAGGGCACAAACGAAGGGAAATGTCGCCGTTTTTAAAAATACCCGTGTACGTGTAAACGTAGCCTAAGTCGAGGATGCGGAATGCGGAGCAGGCTGCTGAGGTTGTGAAGATGAAATTGTAGGGGAGCGAGGGGTACAACCTAACGTTTCAGGCCAAAGGTAAAAAAATGTAGGATATGTAGGAGTTAGAGAACTCATTTTTTAATACAAGCATCATACACATCTCTGCTACAAATGAACACTTTAACTTTGTTTCTAGAACCTACCATTTCCGTGGAATTTCACCCTAAGTGGAAGAAGAGAAATGTTACAATTTACCCCACAGGTGGGGTTAATTGTAACGAAGGGAGTCTTGGTTGTAACCCTTATAGAAAGGTTTGGTTTAACAGTTTAATACAATCTCATCTACATTCTACTGGGGGATACTGATTGTGTAGGCCATCAGTGGCGTAGCAGAGTCCCCTGCCCCATAAAAGTCTTATGGCCAATATAAACGCAGGCCTACAGTACCACAAGTACGCTATGAGTCCCATTTAGGATATTACAAGAATACTATACGCCTACCATAGGAAATAAAAAAATAGGCCTATAGTAATAGTAAAAACCCACACAGATGTGCAGTGTTGTGCAGACTGCAGGGGTAATATCATTCTGTGGATGAATGAATGAATGAATGAATGAATGAATGAATAAAGACAATCAACCCATCCCACATGGGGTTATTCTGACACCTCATAAATCATAACTCTGGCTTGTAAGCCTCACAGAAGAAAAAAATGTGTTAATACACTAGTTGGAGTATCTGTTTCAATATACACTAGCTACTAGAAAGAATACAGCAGAAATCCCATGATGATAGGGGCTCACATATGGGAGGCCGTTAAGGCAGTAATACATACTTGCTTTCACATCTACCATCATACTCTCTCACACATACTACTATACTCTCATAGACATACGATCATACTCTCTCACAAATACTACTATACTGAAAGTATAATAGTATCTGTGAGAGAGTATGATCGTATGTGTGAGAGAGTATGATAGTGTGTGTGTGAGAGAGTATAGTGGTATGTGTGAGAGAGTATGATAGTGTGTGTAAGAGAGTTTGATTGAAATGGATACGAGTTTGATTGAAACGTTTGAGTTTAAATTCTCAGTTCCTGATTGGTTGTGTCACGGCTATGACCCGCCTTCACACAGACATGAGAAAATGGCGGATCGTGAGAGGCTCACAGAAGCCATTGGATTATTAAATAATATTTTAAACACTCCAACTGCTGTCACAATGATGGCCGAAATGTTGGATCAAAGTTGGCAGACATCCAGAGGAGCTTCTTCTAATTCCACCGTCGAGGAGGAAATGCGGCAGATCTTCCGAGCTGGATCAGGTTCATCAAGCAGCGCTACTGGTGCTGCCTCCGGAGCCACGTGTACGGGGGCCAAGTACTGGGACCACATATCACACACGACATCAATTTGGTGGATGAGCTTTCAACACAAAGAGAAGGTAAATGCATTTAATTGAAGGTTAAACATTTATTTACTGCTGGTACGGCTAATTAATTAAGTGAATTGAATGAAAAGTGTGTGAGAGCGCCAAAGTACGTAGTGGGCGATGGGGGTACTGCAGCCAGTGTATTGTATTCCCTCCAGTTTTTCGCGATTTTGAGATCGCGTGAATTCCCGCAAAATCAGCAATATGCCACATATTTTCGCGGGGCCGCATATTTCCTAATATGTCGCATAATTATTGCAAAATAACCCAACATGCAGTGCGCAGCGGAGGGGCGGAGTGGGACAACGACCGGCCCACAACGTCGGGGGAGGAGAGGGAAGGAGGAAGGGAGGGGGGTTGCGGCCGGCCGATGGTCCGATGGAGGTGTAGCAGGGGGTGCTAGCGTCGGTGCGTCATCCCGCTGGTGCGGCCGCGTCAAGATGCAAGCGGCCGTGTCTACTTCTCTCGGCTTGATCGTTAAAATCCTAACGATGCCCAACCCTACTAATAAGTAATCAAAAGAGCCAGACTTACATATAAACTATCCACAGATCCTCGACCCTACTACCATTAACCTCGTACAGTAATGGCTTTGTTGTCTCCCAGCCGCAGCTGGACAACTAGGTGCTTCAGCTTTGAGGAAAACAAGAAATAAAAAAACAAGAAAAGAGTTAACAAGAAATGCAAAGGAAACATATTCATATTCAGACTTTCGTTCCATATATTCAAGTTTCATTCCATATATTCAGACTTTCGTTCCATATATTCAAGTTTCATTCCATATATTCAGACTTTCATTCAAAATATTCAAGTTTCATTCCATATATTCAAGTTTCATTCAAAATATTAAAGTTTCATTCCATATATTCAGACTTTCATTCCATATATTCAAGTTTCATTCCATACATTCAGACTTTCATTCAAAATATTCAAACTTTCATGAACTTTCATTCCATATATCTACGTTTTGGCGTTGGTTTGGTCTTTCTAACACATTCCTGTGGGCCGTAGCGGCTGCCTTTGCGTCCCTAGGTGGCGCTACCGAGCCCATTTTTTTTTGCACTTAGGGGGTCCGATTTTTGATTTTATCGAATTTTTCGCCAGACCTGGTGTACGTGCCGAATTTGGTGAGTTTTTGAGCATGTTTAGGGGCTGCAAAGTTCCTCCACACAAGTTAAAATCACAGCATTTTGTAAAGGAGATTAAGTAGAAAAAGGATAGGTTTGAGCTGTTCACTTACAAAACAAAAGAACTGACCATTAACTAGTTTTTTTTTTTCTTTTGACTGTGAACTTAGTTCAGATTTCAAGATTGTGAACTATGAATTTGAACCAGTTCATTTTAATCAGTGTGGACTGGATGTTGAGCTCTTGTCAAGTGTGAACTTGTGCAACACAATAGTCCATGTAAGACTACATAATTAGGTTATGGCATTAGCCAATTAGATTCTGTGGTTTTAGTCTTAGATAACATAAAACAGTGTATGTTATAGGTTACAGTCAGCGAGTCCTAAACTCCGGAAATAGGTTAGTATTTTTTTTTTTTTTTTTAGTTTATTTTTTAAAATGTATTTATTTATTTTACCACAGGGTTATATTGTCTCCCAAAAAAAGAAAAAAAAAATTAATAGTGTACTTTGGTAAGATACAAATGTTGACTCAACCACAAAAATAAATAAATAACTACAATTTAAAATAAATTCACTGCTAACACAGTTGCCTGTTTGTAAACAGAAAAAATAAGTGAATAAACAGAATGTGCATAAATGTTTAACATCATTGAATACAGTTTGATTTTCTTTCTTGTTTCTAACGTTTCAGGCACAATTTAACAGTTCGCGTTCTGTGGCCCAGTCTTTCACCAAAGAGGTCATTCTTCTGCCAGACCATGAATCTACACATGTACCAAGGTGTGCCAGGAAAGCTTGGCTCTTTGAAAACGGCCATATAAAATCTGCCTTGGAACTTCGCTGTGACTGGGATGCCGATAAAATAATGCAGGCAATAACAGCAGCCTTCCAGCCAGTTGTGGAGGGATGCAGGTAAGTTTTTGATCTGTTTTGTCACATTTGTTACTTGTTATTGGGTATTTGTATTTTTGCAATACAGTGCTCACTCGTTTATCGCGGGAGTTACGTTCTAAAAATAACCCGCAATAGGCGAAATCCGCAAAGTAGTCAGCTTTATTTTTTACAATTATTATAGATGTTTTAAGGCTGTAAAACCCCTCACTACACACTTAATACACTTTTCTCAGACAGGCATTAACATTTTCTCACTTTTCTCTTTTACAAATGATGTACTGAAATTAAAACCTTTCCATGCACTGAAGTGTAGTCTTTCAGCTATAACAGAAGCTTCATGGACAGTGTTCTTTTCATTCCCTCAGGTTACAAATCTTGCTGCCATGCCACAACAAGTTAGTTGAGCCATCCCTTACCTCCCAACAGACGTTGAATGGACATCTCATCAAAACACTTTTTCATCAGAAGTCCATTTATGTCAGACCTGACAAGGTCATTTTAAGTCAGGACAGAGAAACTGTAAGTTGTGCTGAAGATTTCAAGAAATGCATATGACAGAGGGGCGAGCGGTCATAATAAGCTATAAATGCAGCGCATGCCCAAGCCCTTCAATTAAAATCTTTAAAATGTTGGTCTCCTAGTGTGTCCTTTTATAATATACCTTATTTCTATCATTTTGGTTGCAAACCGCTGCCTATATACACGTATCTATCTCAATTTGCTAGTGAAATGCTGGCAAGTTGACAGCTTGACGCACACATGCTCCCTGTGATACGAGTATTTACAGTAGTTTTGTAGCCGGTGTTTCTGTACGTGGTGTTTTGAATGGAAAATAAGCTGTCTGCCAATCAGCTTTTCAGAAGACGCATGCGCAACACGAGTAGCTACGTAGCAGCTCGCTTGAAATGTTCAGCGGCAACAGCAAGTCATTCACTTGACAGCTAGCTACCGCTAACGTCGTTAGCTGGCTAGCTAGTACGGGAACGTTAACATTAGTTTGTTCTTTCATCTGCATCGTGCCAATCAAAATGGGTGAAAATACAACTTCAGTTGAGTAACCTGGCATGTTTCATCGATTTAGGCTATTGCAGGTGTTATGAAAAAGAGGTGTTCTCTGACGTTTATCACTTTGGTGCGTAGCCTGATGGGCAGCTGGGCATGTTTGTGTGTCATTTCATTGACCATGTAGGCTAGCTGGAGACATTGCTGTGTGTTGGCATCGCCCCGTGGCACGTCCAAATAGTTCCGATCTCAGGGTAAATTCCAACATTGGGGCAAAATGCGCACGCGTGTCTATCAAAATCGAGTTGTCGAGTTGATATAGTATAGTTAAAAACCATATTATGTGTTTTTATTAATAAATAAATGCCCAAAAATTTTTGATCTCGCGCCCCCACGGGCGCTCACATAAAATTGGAACCACAGCATGACTACACAAAAACGTCTCCGCTCGCCACTGATATGACAGTAACAATGGCAGTACTGTATTTTACAGTGGATGTCTTTGAACACTGTTACTTGTATGCTCTGACATAATACAAAAGTTTGTTACCTTGCTTTGTTATTAGTCTGCTGTATTGGATATGTAAACATGGTTGTGTTTATCTGCTTCAATTGACAGTCATGGTCTGATGGAGACAGTAGCCATACAAACAGCAGTGACTTCACAGAGATATCGGACACTGACAAATGTGGTAAATGTTTTTATCTACATGCATCTGCAAAGAAATTTAAAATGATGTTGGTGCTGTCGTTCTTTTTGTGTTTACAGTAGTAATGCTAAGTCTTTTTTAAACCAGATCAAATTTACTTGAAGTAATATTTTGTGCAGAAAACAATACAGTTGATAGTTTTTTTACAAGCCCAAAATGTGTTGTGATGTTTAAGTTAAATGTTACTTAAAAGTTAATCTACTATTTTTTCATGTTCTTAAAGTTAGCGATAGTGTGCCTGGTATTTCCCAAGAAGGTGTCTCAGCCATCTCCACTGTTGAGGCCCAGTCCTTCTCCAGTGGTGATCCACTTATCTGGTCTGTTGCCACCAAAGACATTTGTACTGATGTACCTTCAATCTCAGCAGACACCCACATGTCCATGAATGCTCCTGCCATCATTATTGATGAAGCTCCCATCTCGTCCAGTGGAACTCCTGCCATATCCAGTGGCAGCACCCATGGCTTGTCAATTGATCCCACTGCTAGTGCTAGCGGTGACAGGCATTGCATCTCTGCTAACACCTCTGGTGTGTCTCATGGTCCCACCCAACCCAGTGCATGTGGCAATAGTTCATCTGGCACATCCTACAGGTTTGTCTCTTGTACATGTCATACAGTATTTTCATGGTCTGGGCTTTATAACAGTGGGCCTTATTTACAATACAAGCTTTTATTAGAATAGATTTACTTGATACTAGGTTTTAAAAAAAACAGATTGAAGAATAAGCCGAAGTGATACCTCTTCTCTGAATAGACAAGCTAAGCCAGTGTGCTGCTGTTAGCCAGTGAAAATACAGTGGAGTGGCACCTCTTCACTTTGTTACACAATCTATGTCAGTGCGCTGCGGTAGCTGGAGAGTTTCTCTGCCCTTTGGCTCATGCGGTGTCGGTGCAGTTGTTATGTCAAATTCCGCGTTAGATTCTGTTTTATTTGGCTAATCTGCACGCTTCACACATGTCACCCAAATGGCCAATGGATCACTGGTATTTGCGAGCGCTTGTGTTTTTTGCGCTAGGCGATTCATACATTCTACCACCGCCTAGCCTACAGCGGATGTGTTGCGGCTGAAAGCCATCCTCTCAGCGTTCAAGCAGAAACTATTCGTTGCAGTGATTGGTTAATTCCGTTGTCAGTATTTCATGACGTATGGCCCAGTACCCGCCTAACTCCCTCCGGACAATCCAAGCTAGCATCAACAACAAAGGAGCCGCAGATTGAATATGTCGATGTGCGTTTTTTCCCCCTTTCCTCGTTCATTTGATCCAGGCGGTCGGTGAAAATGTCTAGGTGGTGCGCCTAAGAAATTATGAGGCAGGGAAAACCCTGTGTATATATATATATATATATATACATACATATATATATCTCACATGCATTGTGTGCATCCTGCAGAGCCAGAGCCAGGACAAGTGTGAAGGTAGAGGAAGAATTGAAAGAAAGACAGGTGGAAGAAGACAGACAGTGTCCCGAAAAGGATGTTGACCCAGGTTTGTGGCCAGCACATTTAACTGTCATTTATTGGTGTATGGCATATTTTAATATATGTACTGTATATATCACAGTATGTATATATCACATGCATTGTGTGCATCCTACAGAGCCAGGGCCCACTCAGACAGAAAGAGGAACAAGTATGGAAGTAGAGGAAGAAGGGAAAGAGAGACAGTTGGAAGAAGACAGTGTCATGTAATAGATGTTGACCCAGGTTTGTGGCCAGCACATTTAACTGATAAAGACAGAGAAGCTCTTGTGAAAGCACTGGCCACCAGAGATGATGAAGATGTACTGCCACATGATTCTGAGGGAAAACCATTCCCAGAATACTTATTGTACAGTAAGGCAGCCAATGGGAGGGAAAAGGTGAAGAGAGACTGGATAACGTACAGCAAATCCTCTAATGCACTGTATTGCATCCCATGTGTGCTTTTCTCTCATTTACTAAAAAGACCTACTCTGAGTGCACTAAACAGCCAAAAGGGATATAAATTGTCTGATGTAAAGTGGCGTCTGATGTATGATAAATTCCCTGACCAGGAGAAGACTACGGCACACAGAGAGTGCTACTTGAAATGGAAGAACTTGCAACAGTCAGTAATGGCAGTTAGTGGCATTGACTCTCAGTTGCAAAAGCAGATCCAAACAGAAACTGAGAAACTGTGGTGCTAATCAGATATGTGAGTTATAACAAAGAAACAGACGACTGGAAGATCACGGAATGCTTCTTAGAATTTAAAGACTTTCATAAAAAAACAGGAAGTGAGATAGCAGAAATGATTGAAAATGTGCTTGATGACAAAGGAAGGCAAGATGGCGCCAGGGTGCTTGGCTGGCCGTCTGTCGCTCTGCTCTGTGTTTGCTGTATGTCTTGTTATTTACCTGATATGTCAAGAAGTTTCATCTCTCGTCATTTATGACCGTCAAACTCTGCTTGAGATCGGAGGTTGCTTCGATCGGCTTACATTTGACAAGTTGATGAGCTCTCCTCCATGCCTCGAGGAAATACCGGCGTTTCTTAGGCGCGCTCCCCTCCACCTCATCCCCCGGAGACGCCGGAGAAGATGTGGGAAACGCGGAGGCCTCCGGGTCCGGCTCAAGGCTCACCTGAGGTCGATCCGTGTGTCTGATCGCTGCGGAAATCTGCATTTTTTGGACGTTAGGAGGAGGACGAGAGACCGATGGATCCGACCGGTGCTCCCGGACGTCGGCAGCTTTGACAGCATCAGCTGTTCGTTGGACCCCGATCAGCTGTTGCTGCCTCCCTCCAGCTGGCGTGTTCACACCGGGAGACGCAGTGTGAACTTTCGGAATCTCCGTTCACTGAAGCGTGCTCCGTCCTCATCCGACACTATTAATCTTCAGTTGGCTTTATGGAATGTGAGATCTGTCACCAACAAAACTTTTTTACTGAAGGATTTCTTTACCTCACGCAAATTGGATTTTATGTTTTTAACGGAAACCTGGCTCCGGGAAGGTGAACTTGCTCCTTTTTCGGAGCTCCTTCCCCCTGGATGTAGCTTCTTCAGCTCCCCTCACATCACCGGCAAAGGTGGAGGATTGGCATCCGTGTTCAAATCCACCTTTCGCTGCTGGCAGTCTCCAGCTGTTAATCGCTGCACCTTCGAGCTCCAACTCTTCGAGGTAAACTTCCCTGTGACTGTTCTCTGTGCTATGGTCTATCGTCCTCCGAAATTTAACAAAGACTTTATTCGGGATTTTGCTGACTTTGTATCGGGTGTCACTCTTAATTATGATCACTTTCTAATTGTTGGCGATTTTAACGTGCATGTCTGCTGTGAGGCTAGACCTCTGGTCAGAGACTTCCTCAATCTCATTGACTCTTTTAATCTCACGCAGTCTGTTTCGGAGCCGGCACATGACAAGGGCCACATTTTGGATCTTGTATTGTCATATGGATTAGATGTACAGATAACCGAAATCTGTCACACTCCCTTGTCCGACCATCATCCTGTTTTATTTTCTCTCTCACTACCTGTTGCCTCAAACTCCGCCCCTGCTCGCCGTCTTCGTGTTTTTAACTCTTCAACTCCCGCGCAGTTCTCTGCTGCTTTTAAAGACTCTTTCCTATATTCTCTGGATGATCTTGGCGATCTTGTGTGTGAGTGTGGATGTGTGTATGTCTATGTTTGATTCACTCTGCACTGAGATTTTGGACTCTATCGCTCCCGTGACTGTTAGGCGTGTTAAGCCACAGACTGAGCCTTGGCTGAATGAGTCCACTCGTGCACTCAGACGTGCATGTAGACAGGCGGAAAGAAAGTGGAAGAAGGACAAGCTACAAATTAATTGGGATCTCCTCCATGACTGTCTCCTAACCTATCAGAATGCGGTGAAAGCTGCAAAAAATTAATATTTTTCAACACTTGTCTCTGCTAATGCTCACAAACCTCAGGTTCTTTTTAATGTATTTGATTCTCTTGTTAATCCGTGTGATGCTGCTTGTGTTGAGCCTTCTTCCTTGCTGTGTGAGGATTTTCTGCAGTTTTTTATTAATAAGATTGCTGTCCTCAGGTCCCCACTAACTCAGTCTGTTCAGGATCCCTCAGTTCCTACAGCAGGCTCTGCTGTCTTTCAGCAGTTTGAGCCTGTTACTCTCTCCACAGTCACTGAAATAGTGCAACACTTACGTCCTGCTAACTGTCCCTCTGACAGCATTCCAACCCGTTTGTTTAAGGATGTTTTTACCTCAGTTCAGTCTTTTATTCTGCTTCTTTTAAATCAGTGTCTGAGCTCTGGATGTGTTCCATCTTCCTTCAAACATGCTATGGTGCAGCCCCTTTTGAAGAAGAAAAATCTGGACCCCTTGGTTTTGTCTAATTTTAGGCCTATTTCTAAACTTCCTTTTATTTCCAAGGTTTTAGAGAAAGTTGTTTTTAACCAACTCAAAGAATTTTTACAGAGGGCTAATGTTTCAGAATTGTTTCAGTCTGGTTTTAAGCGTCTTCACAGCACAGAAACTGCTCTTTTAAAGGTTTTTAATGATCTCTTCTTAAACCTTGACTCTGGTAACTGTGTCGTTCTAATTCTTCTCGACCTGACAGCGGCGTTTGATACAGTGGATCACTCAATCCTCCTATCGCGCCTTGAACACTGTGTAGGCATCAAAGATCTTTCTCTGTGCACATGGGACAGTTTTCCTCCTCCGTGGCCCCTCTGACATGCGGTGTCCCCCAGGGGTCAGTTCTGGCCCCTCTATTGTTCTCCCTCTATATGCTACCCCTGGGGTCCATCTTTAGGAAGCATGGTATTCCTTTTCATTGTTTTGCAGATGACATACAGGTGTATTTGCCGCTGAAGGCGCCTACTAAAGACTCTCTTCAGGCTGTGCTGAACTGCATGACTGACATAAAAACTTGGATGGACCTAAACTTTTTAAAATTAAACGAAAACAAAACAGAGGTTGTAGCTGCGGTTAGAAGCAGTTATTAAAATAATGATTTAAGTTGGTAATATGTCAAATTAATTTTGTTTTGATTAAAATAAAACAATAAATAATTTGACGATATTATATTTCTGTTAAAAGTATTAAAACATGGTTCTAGGAGGGTCTAATTACAGGCGGAACTTATGTTAAGGCGCTGCGATGGTACGACCTTTTTTATCGCTACACCGCTATTCACCTGAGAGAGCACAGCACACACACCTGTTGGAGCCACGGGGGAAGTTTTAAGTTTGTTGCTGTTTTTTGTTTGTTTTTTCCCGAAGATATGTTGTAAGCTGCCAACACAAGAATTGTAAAAGCGGAAGAAAGCTGAAGCTGATTTTTTTGTTGTTCACTCCCGCGAGTTAATGTGGCCAATGAGGTAGGGGAGAGTGGGGTAAGTAGTGCCAATTTTTACTTAAAGTGCCTTTAAAGCAAGGGGATTACAGTAATGCCTCCAACTAAAATATGCACATATAGTTTAGGATGTTGTGCATCCCTAGGAACAATCACTTTGGATCTTAAATAAACTGTTTGAGAAATATAGCTTTCGAAAAAAAAGTGGTTTTGTGGCACAACTTGCCCCCAGTTCGGGGTAAATTGTGCCATTAGAGAGAATACACTGGGGTAAATTGTGCCCTTGATAATTGAAGTAAAACAGATCATTTTATTCTCACAAATGATAATTCTATATAAAAGCAAAACAAATTCAATACAAATTATTTATTTAACATTTATTTATTATTCTAACAAGATCACAGGCCACTTTTCTATAACAAGGCCTAGTGCCACATGAACACATACCCAGAACAAAATAAAAATTCCAAAATGAGCACCTGAAAATCATCTTCATCTGAATCTGAATAGTTTTAGTGATCAAAGGTAAGAAGACAATGTAGGATAACAATAAAATACAATAAAGTAATATATAGTATATAATCACAAGTTGTGCTCCTGGCACAACTTACCCCAGGCCCTTTGGCACAAATTACCCCAAGCCCACCATCTTGAAAAAAATGCATCCTCCAGCTGTTTTGAGCTAACATCATGCTAACTGTATAGACTCATAGTGTAGCTTATTAAAGTACTAAAACCTGTGTGAACTGTTTTCAAAGTTTTCTATAATTGTTCAAACACAGCAATCAAAAAACCTTGATCATAGAAATTTTACTTTGGAGGGCAAAAAAAATGTTTTTTGAACTGAAATGTGCTTTCCTCTCAAGCCATGTGTCTCCCTTCTTTGCAGGACGAGTGAAATGGATGCCTCTTCAAAAATATGTGGTCACATGACCAACTTCTTCTACGGTTTTCTAGATAACAGGGGTGGCACTACTTGCCCCTTGGCACAAATTACCCCACTCTCCCCTACGCTGTTAGCTCTATGCTCTCTGTCAACTTATTGTTTATGTATTCTGCTAACAAGCTAGCACGCCATGATCTGTCATGGTCAGTAATTGAATGATTTATGTTGCGGTGAACTTGTATATTATATGGGGACTAATTTAAGTTTGTATGTATTCATTTACTCAGTTCTCACGGCATCGGAAGTAAAGTGCATGCCTGTTAAAACCCAAAGAACGCCTCGTGTCCGTGAGTTAACTCCGGGGAGTTACAGAGGTTGTCCTGTTTGGCCGCACTGACCTGGTTCAGGTCGTTGCCAGCTCCCTTGGCCCGCTAGCACCGTATATAAAATCCCATGCCAGGAACCTTGGTTTTATTATTGATGGTGCTTTCAAACTGGACAAGCAGGTCAGTGCTGTGGTCAAGTCCAGCTTCTTTCAATTAAGGCTTTTAGCTAAGATTAAACCATATCTCAACCAGAGAGACCTTGAAACAGTAATCCATTCTTTTATTACGTCTCTTTTAGATTACTGTAATTCACTGTATTTTGGCATTGACAAGTCTGAGCTCAACCGCCTGCAGCTCGTTCAAAATGCGGCAGCTCGCCTCCTAACTGGCACTAAGAAGCGTGAGCACATAACCCCAGTGCTCTCTTCTCTGCACTGGCTTCCAGTTAGGTACAGGATCAATTTTAAGATTCTTTTATTTGTTTTTAAATCTTTGAATGGGCTGGCCCCAGAGTACCTGTCTGACCTTGTTAAATTGCACCAACCCTACAGAGCCCTTAGGTCTACTAACCAAGTGGTCTTAGACGTGCCTCGATCCTTTTTAAAATCCAGAGGGGATCGAGCGTTTGCGGTCGCAGCTCCCACTTTGTGGAATGCGCTGCCCCTCAATGTGCGTACTGCAAATAGCCTCTCCACTGTTAAAGCCCAACTGAAGACGCACTTGTTCACCTTAGCCTTTGGCAGAGTATAAGGACTTTTTGGGGCTTGTTTTCCTCATACTTCTTATGTTGTTTTTATGTCTTTTATATGTTACATGTCTTTTGTTTCTGTTTTTTTTTTTTTTATCATTATTATTATTATTTATTTATTTATTTATTTTTTATTATTGCCTGCTATTGCCTTTTGTTGCTTCTGTTTCTCTACTGTAAAGCACTTTGGTAGGCCACTGGCTGTTTTAAATGTGCTATACAAATAAAACTGACATTGACATTGACATTGACAAAGGAATAGACATTGGAGACTGCAGAGGGCAAGGATATGACAACGGGGCAAACATGTCAGGAAGGGTCAAGGGAGTCCAAGCTCAGATATTAAAGAAAAATCATCTAGCTACATTTTCACCCTGTGCCTCCCACAGCTTAAATCTTGTGGGTGTGCATGCTGCACAGACAAGCCCTGAAGTAGCAACATTTTTTGGCTGCATCAATTGCCTTTACTCACTTTTTAGTGCCAGCCCAGAACGCTGGGCCATCTACAAAGAGAAAACAGGTTGCTCTTTACATCACCTCTCAGATACCCGCTGGAGTGCCCGAATCATAGCTGTTAAACCTGTAGCACAACACCTTCCTTCAGTCATTGAGGCCCTTGACAGTATACTCACTGCATGTAGTCTCACCAGCGAGGCCAGATCAGAGGCTAGTGGTCTGAAGAACTACTTCATGTCATTTAATGCTATTGTTCTGCTCACTGTCTGGTTCAAAGTACTGCAGTGCATTGATGACAGGAATGTGGTTATGCAGTCTGGAAAAATCTCTCTTGACACAGAGGTAGCCAATATCAGTGCCTTAACAAAAGAGATGCAGACTCTTAGAGATGGATGGGAGTCACTCCTGGCTGAGGCAACACTGATTGCAACACAGCTAGATGTCATACCTCAGTTTAGCAAGGAACACAGTCGGCAAAAGAAAAGGAAGAGATTCCATGATGAGACCTCTCAGGAGGAGACAGCTCAGGACAGTGCAGCAACAGTGTTTCAACTGTTACTGCTATGGACAGCATCATAAGTGATCTGGAGACCAGGTTCCACACCACTGCCGAAATAGTTGAGGAATTCTCTGCTGTTTTAAAAGTTGGGCAGATCAGTGAGGATGAAGTCCCTTCTGTGTGCCAACCACTTATCAAGAAGTATGCCAAAGATCTCACGTCCGAGTTTGAAAATGAAATAAGACACCTGAACCCAGTATATGCTGCCACTTTCCCTCCAGAACTTGTCCCCTCTTGGCCTCTTGAATGCAATTAACAAGATGCAGCTACACAGCATTTTTGGGGAAGTCTGTATCGCTTTACGTATATTTTGTACATTGCCTGTGACTGTTGCTGGTGGGGAGAGAGCTTTCAGTAAGCTAAAACTGATTTAAAAAAAAAAAAAAACTATTTGAGGTCCACTATGTCTCAGGACAAGCTTTGCAGTCTTGCCATGTTGTCAATTGAAAGTCAGTTGGCTAGAAAGCTAGACTTCAGAGACTTGATCAGTGACTTTGCTAGCCAGAAGGCTCGGCGCTGGGCTCTTGGTGAGTCAGGCTGAACAAGGGCCAGTTGTGACAACTGGCATGGCTAGATGGAGAAATTCCCTGTCAACTTTATTTTCTTGTGTGCAGTTATGTTCAACAATCTGCTGTTTTCATTGCTTTAAGATGATGCTTTAATTTATTTTGATTGAAAAGTTGATATATATTTAAGTTTGTTTGCTTTTCTTTTTTAAAAAATCCTTCATAAATGTTAAGAGAGTTTGCCATTTGGAGAGTTGACAATAAAAATACATTGAGACTGTAAAGGATGGACTTGAGCACATTTTTATGGTGGCTTTTCAAATAGTGAACTGCATACTGTATGCGGACTTGCATGTACAAATCACCTGCAGTAAATATTGTGCTTGCACTATTAACTACAAAAAGCAAGACAGTTGAAAGCCTTTCATTTGAGTGATGTAAAGCTTTTGATGGGACACTTAGGTCCTGGAGATGTGGTGACAATCGCCGAGGGGGCCCAATTGATTTTTTTTTCATGGGGCCCAAAATTCCTGGCAGTGCCCCTGCCTGGCACCATTTATCAAAAAGCGCCCCTTTCTCCCTCGCAAACTCCACAAATGTCTGGGTGGCAGTTTTTTCACATTTCCTAAATTTTTGCCTATAAGCTTCAGGCACTAATTCATAGGCACGTAGAACTGTGGCTTTCACAATATCATAATTTAGGCTGTCCTCTCTTGACAGAGAGTTACAGACCTCCTAATCTTTCCCCACCAGTTTACATTGTAACAAAAGCGGCCACACCTCTTTTGGTCACAGACAAAAGAAGACAATCGGACAAGCCCCCAAATCATGTTATGTCCCTGGCCTAGGGGAAACCTGGACACACAACATGATTAGAGCCCCCGCTCTTCTCATCTCCAAGAATGCTGGACCAAACCATGGTGGAAGTTCACAGAGCAACTTTTTTATTATTAGTTACTTCAGACAGGAGAAATTTGCCAAAACAACAAACAAAACTAAATACAACCCTTCCCTAACCAGAGGGCTGTACTACGAAGGAGGCTCAACATCCCCAGGCTTTGTGTTCACTATCAGGCTCAACAAAACCTAAAGCTCCATTCAAAGTTAAGTGGTATCACGACGTTGGTTCTCATCAAGGTTTGTTAAGCCCGGCTGTCAGCTTTGTGCTCTGTGCGCGTTCACAGAAAAGGGGGCGTTTTGGCCTCATATGATTCTACTTCTGTGAAAAATGGACCGTTCACGGGCTGCATATTTCACGCAAGAGGAGCAGCTTGTCCTCATGGAAAGCTATGAAAATTTCAAAAATAAAATTAACGCTAAGAGCAACACTGTGGCTGCAAATAAGGCGAGAGAGGAGTGCTGGCAGAAAATGACCGAGTGAATGCGCAAGTCAACACTGACTCATTATATTCTATATATTCATTCAGTATTATGAATTTTAGTCTAGAAATATGTAACTTCAGTAGCTTTATGGGAGTGTTGCCTAGGAATTGGAGGTAAAGCCTGAGGTTAAATCAGGTGACTGAAGGTGTGTGTGGGTGAGTCTAGCAGTGTCGGACGGAGCAGGCGGTGGTTACCATGGTTACATGATGATTTTGACCACTATTTAGGCCTATGCTGCTTTGAGCTACTCGTCAGTAGTTTCAGATAATTGTTTGTTACATTTGAAGTTTAACTAGAATTATGGAGCCTTTTCTGTTGATGTTTGTTAAATGTGTTTGTTTGTTAAATCTTTTTTTTCTAAAACGGAGTAAGTGGCGTTTGGAGTGCGTTTGAATCACCACGGGCTGCTCCCGTCCAATCATCACCTTCGGATGCTGTGACAGTCACCGTTATAATATAAGGGGTTTCCTTTAAAAAAAAAAGTAGGCTACTATAACAAAGTCTGTGATACAACGGAATATTTCTAACAAACGTGAAGTTTGTGCACCACTAATAGTATACCTGCATTGTGCAGGTATACTATTAGCGCCATGCACACTGTTTGCCCTACTGTGAGCGCACAACTTCTATCCGTGGCATTCCTGACACTTGGCTCAACAAGTGAGCCAATGTAGCATATTCCCTCAGATGAAAATCTGTACCGCTCATGGAGAATATCAGGAAATGCCAGCAGATCCCTAAATCCTCTTTGTCTCCATAATGAGCCACGGACAGTCCTGGCTCCCAGCTCCACAGGATCATCAGTGAACGGTGACGCCATCTCCGAAAGAGTTAAATGTTGAGATAGCGCCGCTTTTATAGCCGGATGGGGTTACACTTAGCATAAGTTACCATGGTGATCTAGCCGGGTTAAAAGAGAGCCACCTTCATGATACAGGAAAGCCTGGCTTTAGACTCAACATACCTCGCTAACCCACTGAACCTGCTTCGTAGTACACCCCTCTGCTTCGTAGTACACCCCTCTGCTTCGTAGTACACCCCTCTGGCGTGGAAAACAAAGAAAACAAAAGATAAAAGTTTATCTTACCCCCTAACTTTAAAACAGGAGAAAGCGTAGCAAACAAAACAGGGCTTCTCCTTGCTACTGTGTGCTACTCTGTACTCCTTTTCAAAAGATATTTACAATATTTACAATTAAACTGATCTACAAACACTATCTACACATGAAGCATATAACTAACAGTAGTCATCCTACTCGCTGACAAACAAAAGGCAAATCACAGCATGGCCTCCATCGTCAAGAGTACCTTGCTGCAGGCAAGATGGCGGACATGGGCGCCGCCATACATCCAATCCATACCGGAAGTCCATACCGGAAGTTTCTTCTTCGTGTAATTTATGGTCCATACCGATGCCGGAAGTCTCAAGCGGAAGTCTCAAGTGGAAGTTAGTTAATCGCTACTCCGACCAAAAATTTTTAAAAAAGCATAAAAAACGAACGTTTACAAATAATTCTACGGATTTTTTGGCAGTTACATGTTTATCGTAAACGTATAATTGACTAGTTGTTGTTGTTTTTATTACTTTATTTAGTCATCTGAAAAATACAACATTTAAGGCACCATTTGTGTATCCATTATCCAAAGCTGAAACAGCTTTCAGACAAAGAAAATAGAACAATAATAATTTAAAAAAACAACAACAGAAAAGGAAAGCCAAAGATGTGAGAGTCTTAATCTAATACCCCTTTTCCACCAGGGCTGGTTCGGAGCCGGTGCCTGACTTAGCACCAGTTTTTTGGTTTTCCACCGCGCAAGCAGGGGCCAAACTGGTGCCAAACTGGTTCCAAACTGGTGCTAGGCAAGCACCGACTCCGAGCAGGGGCTAAACAGGAGCCAGAGAAAGAACCGATGACACGACCCATCACGTCATTGGTGGGCGGGGTTACAAAACAAAACAGGAACTGCGAACGCTATAAACATAAACAATAATCCCCGAGAAGCCGCGGGTTATACTGATTTTACAACGGCATGGAACGCAGCTCAGCAAATTACATTTAAGGATGAGAAGCACCCGTTTTATAACTAAACATAGCTGTCATTCGTTCCGATCACGAATCCGACAGGTAGCCGGCAATAATTGTGTTTTTCGCCTCTGTATTGAAGTGTAGGCTTGTAAAGACACAAGCAGTATTTGCATCGCTAATAAATCCAGATCCTGCTCCACCCGGGGCCAGAAACTGTATCGGGAAAGCAGCATTATGTGCTTGACTGAGACGCGGCTCACAAACATCATCCCCGACTCACTGATCAGTTTCATCGGCTTCAGGACGGGCGGAGAGAGACAGAGACGCTGCAGCCGCTGGATTGCATGAGTGTGCAGTTTGATGTGTGTTGAAGTGATGAAGCTGCCGTGACAATGTAATTTCCTGCAAAGGATTAATAAAGTATCATTCATTCATTCATTCATGATGGTTATTGTGATTCTGAGCGAGCGTCTCGCGCACCCGTCATCACGTTTTCCGATGACGTCATGACGTGGCTCTGACTTAGCTCCACTTGGCTCTTGACCGGTGGAAATGCAAACCGGTTCTTCGTTGGCACCAGTTAAGCACCGGCTCTAGCACCAGCTCCGAACTAGCACCAGGTTTTTTCTGGTGGAAAAGGGGCATAGGAGGATAAACAAATCCATTAAAGAAAAGAGTGTTCGGGCATTTTTGTTAGACATGTAATATACAGATTTTTAGAATAATTTGAGATTATTTATCCATCCACTGATGTGGGGAATTGACTATAATTTTAATAACAACGTTATAAATACAAATGTGAATATTATGTTTGTGTGGTGGTGGTGGTAGGGGGGGTCCACCCTCACACACACACACACACACACACTCTCTCTCTCTCTCTCTCTCTCTCTCTCAATAGGACTGAATAATAGCTAATATTGAATAGACTGAATTCTCATATTAAATAAACTGAGGATTAATAAAATGAGAATTTACACAACCAAATTAACTGAAGACTTTCAGATTAGGCAGCAGTTGGGGAACTGTGCTGTCTGAGCCACCTCTTTTTCTTAAGGAAGCTCAGATCTCTTGACGTGTACTAAGATGCTGCAGATGTTTCATCAGTCTGTGCAGTCTTTTGTGCTGCAGACTGCTGGGGAGGAAGGAAAGTTGTTGTAGATTCCTGGTGTATTAATCTGCCTCCGGAGCAAATATCATTCAAACACTGTACAGACACAGCTCCCCATACATTGTTTGTTCAAAGGCAGAGAAGAGCAGCTTAGCAAAATGACTTCAGTCCTACTGGTCATATTTTCACCCACCAGGGATCTTCAGGGATGAGCGGGGGCATCATGGGCAACACAATGCCCCAGACATTTGTTACTGCAACAGAACAGGTATTTCCTGGGTCTATAAATGTGTTCATGATCAGGTTTAGCTATTAAATGAATGCAACAATTATATTTTCCTATTGTCAGTCTTCTGTTAATGCTATTTTATTTTTGGAATCCAATAAAACACAATATTACACTATCATACTGGCAATAATGACTTGGAGTTCTCTTTTTTGTAAACATCTTTATTCAATTAAATGCTTAATCAAAAAAACAAAGCAAGCAAAAAAACAGAACAGACACAAATAAATGAACATAAAACAATGACAGCCAAGTGTTCATCTTTTCCTTCTTTGCTTCTGTCATTTTTTAGTGACACTATGTACAGATATTAAAATAGTAAATGGTGTTAGACCTAGGTTGATCACTGAAATCTGTGCATCCACAGTTGAATGAGTCATTGCTGATATACTTTCCCGCACATTCTTTGTGCAGCCAACCCCTGCACATCTGGCACTGGACCGATTCCAGAGACTCAGCATCTGGGTATAACAGTCTAACCACATAAGAGACATCTTTGAAATGAAACACACATATATTATCCAATTGCTATCCTTATACAGTGCATGTGAATGCATAAATCATTTTTCTCCCAGATTTATCTATAAAACCTAAACAAAGTCCAAGTCACTTCTTAAAAACACTGAATAGGCCTAGAGGTTTTCATTTATTAAATTAAGTCTCAAACCAACCTCTGTCCTGTGTTTCTTGATGTCTGGAAAACACAGAGGGCTCTATTTTCGCAGACCAGGTGAGGCGGAGGCGGAGGCGCAGCGCAGCTGCGCTGCGCCAACTGGGTGTGGCCAAGTGGATTTTGCTATTTTGGCACGCCGTGCGCCTTGGCGCAACTACTGCGCCGTTCCTCCTACCGGCGCAAGGGAGGAGAGAAGGCGTGGAGTGGGTTTGATACAGCCGATTCACATTTAACCAATCAAATGAGCCCCTGTCCTCGCCTTTAAAATGCGCTGCGCGAAGGCGTAATGAACTTCACACAATTGAAATGGAGAAAGAGAGCAGCCGCGACACACACTCAGGACAAAGAGACCAGTCTTGGCTGCTGGAATGTCACTGGAGCTACCTGCCATCCATCTGTCCACCCATCCATCCATCCATGCATCTATCCTTAAATTCGTCTTTCTGAGTCCCCTGTCTTTCCATTACCTACCTGCCTTGCATCTCTTTTTCCAGCTCTGTCACCGTCTGTTAAAGTTATTGATTTTTACAAGCAAATATAAATTTAACTGTGAAGCCCCCATTTTTAATGAATGTTTTTACCTCAAAGGATAATCCTCGCAGTATTCATATAAATACATGTTTGTTTTGCAACTTTTGACTCCCGTCACTTACTCATGCAACGATATACTAGAGATTAAAACAAAATCTGGTTCATGAAAGCTTTTACATTTGCTGTTCTAAACGCCCAGTGTCTGGCAAGGAACCGATGCATTTTACATTTTCTATATGTGTGGAATCAGGGTTTCCACTAGAAAAAAAAATTGGCACCGGACAATGTGACCGGCAGGTTTTCAATTTACCGGACAAATGTTTGAAATTCCGGTCAAATATTATCTGAATTTATTGAGCTTAAAATTATATGCAGGCTATATAAGAATGATATCAAGGCATGTCAATTTATAGCGTAATCTTTTTATTGAAAAGTAGGCTATATCAAATAAAATGAGTGCCGTCAATTGACTCAAGTGCGTAACGTCTAAAATAAATAAATAAATAAATAAATATTGCACAAGCCTGTGCTCTTTTAACATGAACATTGCATACAATTGCAAACAAATGCAACTTCAATTTGCAAACAAAAAAACTGGCTCATACCATTTTAATAACGCGGCGTGCTGCCAACTTGAAATCAAATAGATGCAATAAAAACTAAATTCAGCAGCTGAAATAAAATCAAAAGTCTCAAGTGTCTCTCCGCAACTTGCAATGCACATCAGTCTTGTGACCTTGTTCTCCCCCAGGTGACTTCGCTGCGCTGTTTTGATCCGGTTCTGCAGAGAAAAACCTCTCTCTCTCTCTCTCTCTCTCTGGTACACTGGAGACAGGGATCACGCAGGCTATTTTTTTTTTAAATAAATAAATGAATAAAATTACGTGAAAATTGACTGTTTTAATAAAATTCAAATTGTGCTTAGAGGGAATATTTTCACCGGGCATTTAAAAATTACCGGACTTAGGCTGATTTTAGGCTACCAGTCATAGTCCGGTGATTACCGGATAACGGAAACCCAGTGTGGAATATTTATATATATGGAAGAAGAACTGTGTAGTTAACAGGAGCAGCGCCAGACACCATGACTGGAAAAAAGACATCACCGTACTGGACATATTGTTTGACTGACAGGTGATCAGGTTGGATTTTCATTACGCTGCCAAACGATGACAATCTCCTTTGATCTGACATCAGTTGTGTCGGGACAGTCGATATGGGGATACATTTATGTGCTGATTGAGATTATAGCATTGAATTGTGTTTTTTGTGGGTACTTACTGCATTGTTACTGTGCCTGACAATCTGTGAGATTGTGGTGACGTGTGCGCACTGCCCGCCTGCCAACCAAAATTCCACTGTGCCAGCCCCGCTGCGCCTTGTGCCGAAAGTAGACGTGGTTTCAGGGGGCGAGCTTTTGGCGCACCTCGGCAAAGCCTTTTGGCACGAAAATGTCACTGCGCCAAGCTGAATCTGTTGGCACCTCCCCTTGCTGTGCCGCCACTCCCATCTCGGCGAACCTCGGTCTGGGAAAATAAGAAACTGTGCGCCCCACGGGTTGCGCTGGTCGAAAATAGCTTTGCGCGGGGTGCGCCTCACTGCGCCACCCTGCGCTGCACCGGGAAAATAGAGCCCAGAATCTCTCTGGGTCAGCCATGCACTGTCTGTTGTCATCAGAGGCCCTCTCTGCCCTGGTTTTCTGGAAAAGTCCATTTGCAGGGTAATGACAATGGTAATCCAGAAAACCTTGTGCATTTTGAAGGACTCCAACAGAGACAATCTTGTGTTAAACTGTTTTCAATAACACTAAAATCAATAAAACTTCAGTTATATATCATCCATCTTGATAACTAACCTCAGTGTCTTGCACAGCCTTCCTCTTCTGCCTGAAGACTGGAATATGATTTCCCTCAAGGAGCTCCTGGCATTCCTTGGTCCAGTGGGCAAAGACTTTTCCATGACTATAATGACATAATATCTTACAAGTACAAGGAAGTTGAGCTTCTTCTACTCCAGTCCAGTATAGTTTATTCAAGCCAAACAAGTATCAAATGACTTTACAGTGCCTCCTAAAGATCCAGTAAACCCAAAACATGCTTGGAGTGCAACAGACAATAAAGCACTGACACAATCAGTCAATAGCAATAACAGAATAACAAATGAGAAAATAGAGTTAGTTTGAAATAAAGAAGGGCCCGAGGTCAGCACTCGCATGTACATAATACATGAATGAAAAAAACAACAAACATTGAAAAAATAAAAATGGCTACCAATGTTCATTAGGCCATCTCATCTACTGAATACTTATTTCTACCTGCTCAATGTGTTGTTTTCCAAAAGTAACAGACACCACCATCTCCGCAAAACAGGCATGTCGAGCTGAAATTGTTGTTAGTATTGTTAGTATTTCACTTTAGTGCACAACACCAAATCCAACCTTGAAGATGACACTTTCCCTGTCGAAATGTACTTACAACTGAGTAGTCAAACTGTGCATCTAGGGCAACGTACAAGGCAGACTATAACAAATAATAAGAGAAGACGATGACAATGAGCATGTTGGAAAGTGGGTTCAAATACTTCAACATATGCACACAAAAGCTTGTTATGACCTACCATTAACATGAATATGCCACAGTCTGAACCAAAGTCTTGTCTGGGGAAGCCCTGATTTAAGAAAAGCAAATGTTAATAATGTAATGACTCACACATGTCAACTGTGAGCTATGTCTAATATAAATACTTTCAAGTCCTTGCCCGTCCATTGACCTGCGCATATCTTTTGAGCAATATTCCTGTACATTTAAGAGAAGAATTACATTTGTGATAATGAAAAATCAGAGAAAAAGCCAACATCCAGAACAATTATTAAGAATGTAAAGGTCATAGGAACACGACCAAATAAAATGTAAAGGTCATAGGAACACGACCAAATCTAAATAGTAGAGATCATAGGAACACAGCCAAATAAAATGTAAAGGTCATAGGAACACGACCAAATCTAAATAGTAGAGATCATAGGGACATGACCAAATAAAATGTAAAGGTCATAGGAACACGACCAAATCTAAAAAGTAGAGGCCATAGGATAGTTCCAAATAGTTTTCTGTGTGTAACCTCAGAATTGGCAGGTACTGCTGGCCTCTAAATCCTGACACACTCTTTGCATAAAGGGAGTCTAGAAAGAGGATCTCTTTCTGAGCTGGCTTGATGACCTTAAGAGGACAGCCTTTGTTTTTACATCAGCAGGTAGAAACAGTATTATGTTACAGTACTTCAAATTGCTGTTTGCTTTATGGAGGTACATGTGCCCCAGGATGAACTTGGAGCACGGCTGCAATTTTGAGTATTGACAATAAAGTGACAACAAAAGACAAGAGCAATCGTTTGCTTAAAGTGACACAAGAAATGCTTGAATACAATTGTCAGTAGTAAAATATATAAATGTGTTTCCAATAACCTTTAGAATTGATGTACAGATACTCACACATATCTGGTAATGACCAGGTGTCCACAGTGGGATAAGAATGGCATCCTTCTGATGGGCTTGACTCTTCACAGTAGATAAGATATTCACAATGAAAGCTTTAATAGGAATGTGTTGAACTCCATCATGGCATCGCCTATCTAACATATGAGACGCATACTTATAGGTAGACTTGCCATTGGATCATTATTGTGAGGTGGTAGCTAGGTGGGACAGATAAACAGATCTGCTATGTAGACATTCTTCCCCTGATCAAGCATTGAAACACAAAAAGAATTTCATTCAAAAATACACTATATTGCCAAAAGTATTCGCTCATCTATCCAAATCATTGAATTCAGGTGTTCCAATCACTTCCATGACCACAGGTGTATAAAATCAAGCACCTAGGCATGCAGACTACTTCTACAAACATTTGTGAAAGAATGGGTCGCTCTCAGGAGCTCAGTGAATTCCAGCATGGTGCTGTAATAGTAATGTAATAGGATGCCACCTGTGCAGTAAGTCCAGTTGTGAAACTTCCTCGCTACTAAATATTCCACAATCAACTGTTAGTGGTACTATAACAAAGTAGAAGCGATTGGGAACGACAGCAACTCAGCCACGGAGTGGTAGGCCACATAAAATCACAGAGCGGGGTCAGCGGATGCTGAGACGCATAGTGCGCAGAGGACGCCAACTTTCTGCAGAGTCAATAGCTTGAGACCTTTAAACTTCATGTGATCTTCAGATTAGCTCAAGAGCAGTGCGTACAGAGCTTCATGGAATGGGTTTCCATGGCCAAGCAGCTGCATCCAAGCCTTACATCACCAAGCACAATGCAAAGCATCGGATGCAATGGTGTAAAGCACACCGCCACTGGACTCTAGAGCAGTGGACACGTGTTCTCTGCAGTGACGAGTCACGCTTCTCCGTCTGGCAATCTGATGGACGAGTCTGGGTTTGGTGGTTGCCAAGAGAACGGTACTTGTCTGACTGCATTGTGCCAAGTGTAAAGTTTGGTGGAGGGGGGATTATGGTGTGGGGTTGTTTTTCGGACGTTGGGCTCGGCCCCTTAGTTCCAGTGAAAGGAACTCTTAATGCTTCAGCATACAAAGACATTTTGGACAATTTCATGCTCCCAACTTTGTGGGAACAGTTTGGAGATGGCCCTTCCTGTTCCAACACGACTGCGCACCAGTGCACAAAGCAAGGTCCATAAAGACATGGATGAGCGAGTTTGGTGTGGAAGAACTTGACTGGCCTGCACAGAGTCCTGACCTCAACCCGAGAGAACACCTTTGGGATGAATTAGAGCGGAGACTGCGAGCCAGGCCTTCTTGTCCAACATCAGTGTTTGACCTCACAAATGCACTTCTGGAAGAATGGTCCAAAATTCCCATAAACACACTCCTAAACCTTGTGGAAAGCCTTCCTAGAAGAGTTGAAGCTGTTATAGCTGCAAAGGATGGGCCCACATCATATTAAATCCTATGGTTTAAGAATGGGATGTCACTCATGTTCATATGTGTGTGAAGGCAGCCGAGCGAATACTTTTGGCAATATAGTGTATGTATACGCAGTAATGGCAAACTTCATGACTTGTTTTTCATGACAAAGAGTGAAAGCCAATGTCACTCAGGAAATTTCTGACATTCTGTTTTATTTATTACTTATTTTACAGATAATATAGTACCTTGGAAAGAAAAATCTTCTCCATCATTTCAAAACAGGCATTCCCAATCTACGAAAAAATACTTTTGTTAATTGAAAAATAAACATACTGATACTGCAATCATAGCACTATTTAGTATAAATCACTTACAGTGGACTCCATCTCTTTCATCAGGCCAAGTGTCAGGAAGTCTGATCGAGTCAGGCAAGTTTAAATGTGCTGACAATCAGCTCACTGCCTAGTCTGTTGGTGTCCAAAACATAGTTGAGCTGGAAAACAACTTGTTAAATACACTTGTAACATCTACTTCAAGTTTTCATTACTGACCCTCCCCATGCACATACAAAAGCCTAAAAAAAATGGGGGGATTACCACTTTTTCTTGATCCTGATGCAAGGTAAATGACCAGGAGGACCGCTTAGCCTCCACAGAGTCCAAGGTTGTGACACTTGCGCAGTTAGGCCCACAGTATAGCTCTTCACTTGAGGCCTTGAGTGGAGCTTCACAGCTGATGACTGTTTCCTCTTCAACAAATGCGTTTTCTGAAGACAAGGAAAAGACACTGTAATAATGAAATAAACTTGAATTATTTCATTACTGCTTCAGCTGTAGTAGGGCACAGATGTACCTGCATCAAGAGTTCCTCCATCTGTTTGCTGTGGCTCTGCTGACACACCACCGTTAGTGTCATGCAAAGTTTGTCGACCTAAAGGTTACGTCAGAAAGACACAACTCAATGACAAAGTCATAAAACTGTCAAATGATGTCATGAAAGAGAAGTTAATGTTACTGTGTAAGATAAAGTTAAAGTTTGACATTAACCTATTGTCACTTGGCCCAAGTCTGACAGAGTAATGTTGTGCAGCTGTTGAAGTTGTAGACCCCTTCTTAACTGATGTACCAGCAGCTTTTCATTTTGCTGGTTGTTTCTGTGTTCAAGGATGTTGCGCATCAGGAATATATGAGCAGAAGGCCCCATGTTGTTTAAAAAGTAGTTATTTTTTCGTAGAGAAGCAAAGAGTTGCTCAGCAACCTGACTGTTTAAGTTGGCCTGAAGTTCTGGAACTATTTGGATCCGTCTGAGCACATCCAGTGGGTCTTTTGTGTTAGCCTGATGAAATTTATCATACAGGACATAGTGTTCCCTAGAGCCTGTAACAGGATGGCCATTTGATTCTGGGTTCTCAAGTTTATCAACCAGCCAAGGGAGATGTACTTTGAGGTCGCCATGGCCAGCAGCCTCAACATTTTCTTTGGTCGGCTCAGCGAGCCTTCCCTCAAATGGGCATGGACTGGTGGCATGGGCCACCAGTCCACGAGCAAAGTCATAAACACAGACATTCGGGAGATGCTGCCATGATAGTAAGAGGTCAGCAAAATCCCTGGGGCTTTCTGATCTGAGGTTGAACTTCACACTGTACACTATTCCATGGGGGCACATAATGACAGACCATCCACCTATGAGAATACAAAATAAACGTTTAGTCAAAACTCTATCTGTATTTAAAGAAACTATTGTAATAATTTCACATTTCCACACTCACCAGAGGCCCCCCAAATGGATTGAAAGACCTTGTCGTAGGCCTGCCTTCTTTTCATCTCCTCCCGTAGCCGGTTAATAAGATCCATACGAGACCCCTTTGTATCCATGTTGCAGCTTTTGCACAGCTTTTCGTGGATACCTAAGCCATATTTTATTGAGACAATAAAATAATTGAGTTAAAAAAAGTCACTGTATTTATGTGATTAAAATTAATCTGGATTGGCACTTTGCCTTGTTTGGGTAAAATGACATAAAACTAAAAAAAACGCATGACTTTACTTTGGTATAAAATGCATTTCTCATTGTTCCTCTGTATGCAACATGACAAAAGACAGGGATTTGTCATATGCTAATGTATTTACATAAAAATAAGCATAACCAAAAAAGTTCACTGTACCTTTTGCTTTAGCAGCTCATCTACTAAGCGGTCCTCCGTTAGATCGCCTAGCTGTATGTTACCGGAGGACCTCTGCAATGGCACCTTCTCAAACTCTGTGTTGAGGACTGTGTTGCCTTTACGGGTCTCCTCTCCAATCCAAGGTGCCCAGTAGTCATATTTTGGTTTTACTACAAATGGGTTCTGTGCAGGGGCTTCATGGAAAACACAGAAATTTAAATAATGTTAATTCCGAGGGGAAGAATACACAACCACCTGTGCAACTTTTTTTATTTTTAACATCTAGACAGACTTACACTCAAAAAATCCTCGGCTGATCATGTGAAGATCAACAGAATCCCAGAATGCAGCTATGTCGTGTTCACCATTAAAGTCCTCTCTTGGCTGTTCAAGCTCACTAACTGAAATTGATAAGCAGAAAATACAAATACTCTTAGATCAAATATACTTTTGTAAATAAATCTTCTGTCAAAACAATATACATATATATATATATATATATATTTTTTTTTTTAAGTTTTTACGTATGTATATAGGTGGAACTGAAAGGGAGTCATACCCTCAAAACTGAAAACTCCTTTTCTGTGGAGGTCCATAACCACCACAGGAGGGTAGAAGCCACAATTGACACAAGAGTATTTGTACTCTGTGTTGCAAAGAGCTTTGAACTGGCAGTATCCTTGTAAAATGAGGTCACTGGCTGGAAACTTAACCTTCAGCAAAGTCTCAAGAGAGCTGATGACTCGAGACACAGACACATGATTCTATAGATAAAAACAGGTATTTTGAATGACAAAAATAATCAGAAAAGTATCAATTCAAACTAGTAAGAGTAATCCCTGCTATCACTGTACCTTGACATGCACAACTGTAAATGGCTGCAATAAGTATATTTTGGACAGAAAATAATTGTCACACTGAATGTGATATGTGCCAAACAAACCACTTTAGCTGAAAAAAAAAAAAAAATCATTGTGGAAAACAAAATTAGGACAAGAGCAAATGAAAGCTACATGTTCATGGCAACAGGAGTAACAACACCTTGTATGATTTGTGGTTTCACACACACCTGGATATTGTACCTCAAGTACAGACATAGCTGCAGTGTAATGATGACACGGTCATTGAAGTTATGGAGTCCATCTGTCCACTCCTGGTATCTGTACAACATCTGACATTTGGTGCATCTTCTATTGTAAGTTGAGATGTCTGAAATAGACATAAAAACAAACATATAATATAAATATCAAATTAACTGTACATGAACATCAATCCAGAAATGTATTGAACTTACTTTGCATTAACCCTTCCATGCCAACTACTGTGGCTTTGTTAGTTATTTGAACAGCCTCCTCCAGTTTTGGATTGTCTTCACAGAGCATACAAGTTGTTTCAGTAGGAAACAACCGCTGAGGGAAATCTGTTGGAGCTCTGCGGGCTGTCACTTCTTCAGGGAGAGTGGTTGGTATTTTTTTGTACTTGTAGACATACCTCACACTTCTCTCCATCTCTGCAGTGGTGTGATTGACAGAGTGAGTTGTTGTTGCTGATGTGGTGGTTGGTGACACAGTCCTGAAGAGGTGTTTGTGTGTCTGGAAAAGGTGGCACTTTGCTATATATTTGTGGGTACAAGACGCACGTGCCTTAGCGCAGGGACAATGCCAGGTGTTGTATGTTACAAACACTCTCCCTAAAGTGCTGTAATGGTGCAATTTCGGTTCATGGATAGAAAGGCATGTATGATTTCTAGAACCGGTAAGGTCAACGAGGACAGACAAGGGGACATGTGCTTCTTATGCTTCCCGTTGCATTCTTTTGCACACTGCTATTTTAGACTCGGCAAAAATAAGGTTTTCCACCATTTCCTGGAGGACTTGGTGGTCCAGTTGTTCCTCACTGGCAGTGGTGTCACAATAATCCAATGAACAGATGTGATGGCACAAGCTGTGAGATACCCCTTTTCCACCAGGGCTGGTTCGGAGCCGGTGCCTGACTTAGCACCAGTTTTTTGGTTTTCCACCGCCCAGGCAGGGGCCAAACTGGTGCCAAACTGGTTCCAAACTGGTGCTAGGCAAGCACCGACTCCGAGCAGGGGCTAAACAGGAGCCAGAGAAAGAACCGATGACGCGGCCCACCGCGTCATTGGTGGGCGGGGTTACAAAACAAAACAGGAACTGCGAACGCTATAAACATAAACAATAATCCCCGAGAATCCGTGGGTTATACTGATTTTACAACGGCATGGAACGCAGCTCAGCAAATTACATTTAAGGATGAGAAGCACCCGTTTTATAACTAAACATAGCTGTCATTCGTTCCGATCACGAATCCGACAGGTAGCCGGCATTAATTGTGTTTTTCGCCTCTGTATTGAAATGTAGGCTTGTAAAGACACAAGCAGTATTTGCATCGCTAATAAATCCAGATCCTGCTCCACCCGGGCCCAGAAACTGTATCAGGAAAGCAGCATTATATGCTCGACTGAGACGCGGCTCACGAACATCATCCCCGACTCACTGATCAGTTTCACCGGCTTCAGGACAGGACGGGCGGACAGAGACAGAGACGCTGCAGCCACTTTTGTATGAGTGTGCAGTTTTATGTGTGTTGAAGTGATGAAGCTGCCATGACAATGTAATTTCCTGCAACGGATTAATAAAGTATCATTCATTCATTCATTCATTCATGATGGTTATTGTGATTCTGAGCGAGCGTCTCGTGCACCCAAGTCATCACGTTTTCCAATGACGTCATGACGTGGCTCTGACTTGGCTCCACTTTGCTCTTGACCGGTGGAAAAGGAAACCGGTTCTTCGTTGGCACCAGTTAAACACCGGCTCTAGCACCAGCTCCGAACTAGCACCAAGTTTTTTCTGGTGGAAAAGGGGCAAGAGAGGCCACTTCGCTGTGCTAGCAGGTGGTATTGCCGGCAATCCTCCATCTCACATCTTGTCACATGCTGCTGTCCCCATGTCTTGCGCTGCATGTGCACTGGAACACTGAATCCTCGTACAGTTTTCCTAACAGCGTAAAGGCCGTTACTTTGGTCAACTGATGTACTTTTTAAATGACACTGTGCTGTTATGTCTTTTGCTTTTCCATGTTTTCTTTGAATATGTAAAAAAACATTCCTCTTATACAGGACAACTGGGCAGTGCGGGCACTTTATGTGGGTTGGTAGCACATCACCAGTGACTTGTTCCTCTGAGGTTGTAGCTGGGGGTGACTGACAGAGATCTGGTGCAACTGCAGGGCTCTTTGGGGATGCTGTCTGTGTGTAGGGATGGTCAATATTGATATCTGGCAAAGAAGGTGGAAGAGAATATGAATGTTCCACACTCATTGACGATATAACAGCAGCAGGGTGGGTCTCTGGTGAAGGCGGTTCAGAAGTTGGAACCAATGTGATTTGGGCCATATCACATTGATTTCTGCAGTTTGTGAGATGTAATATTATGGCATCTTTCCGGATCAGTGTGGCTGCACAAAAAGCACAGTGAAAATGGCCTCCGTCTCTGCAGTGCAGATTGCATCTGCATATGATCTTATCTAAAAAGGAAGAGTAATTTCGCCGGACTTTCATCGCTACCAGGACATTCCGGAGGACGCCGTTAGAACACCAGGGTCTCCGTGGACAGTTCTTCCCAGTGACAAGTCCAGGAGGAAACGTAAACAAGCAAAGGAAACAACAGTTATCAGGACCTTTTGAGCTTGGGATTGCGCTGCGGGATGCCAATTTCACCGGACTTTCGTCGCTGCCAGGACATTCCGGAGGACGCCGAGGCTGCAGGGCCGGTGCGTTGACACGGCTGAAAGGACAGCCCTTTGGGCCGCCGCCTCCCAGCTTTTTCCAGCACCAGGTCCATGGCGAACACGGGATGACGAACTGTGCTTGCACATCCAACAAGTGTTTCCGTGACTGTTGTATTTTTTCTGATATCAGAGACATGGCTGCAGCCATCTATTACTGGACTTGGCTATTCAACTAGCAAGATGCACGATGCTTTCTATTCTCCCCTGCACCGAAAGGACTGAGCCTAATTTCGTTGCATTATTATACGTATATGATTGTGCAATGACAATAAAAATCTATCTATCTATCTATCTATCTAATTTGTCTTAAAAATCATACAGTACTCGAGAAACAAATAGTTACTTAACATCCTATAGAGTATATACAGATGTATTTTACCTTATTATAAACAGTTATGTATATTTCAAAAAGTAAAACAACTCCACTGAGTGCTACAGGTAGGGATGTCTTGAAAGTAACTTGCTTTCTGTGATAAGCTTATCCACAGACCTCAAAGGAGTGCAACCCAGTAGAACACTGGTTAAAATATGACCTTAGACATGCAAAACTACAAGTATCATTCAAAATTACATGTTAAGGCATATGATCTCAAAAAGATATTTTTCATGACCATACCCTGGAAATGCACTGCATTTGACACATGATTATCGAGGTGCCTCTGGATGACACTTTTGTTCTTGGTGGTCAGTATGGGGCATAGAGGACACCCAAACATGGTTGGCGACACAGTTCTGTAGCACAGGCTGCTGCCTACTTCAAGCACAGAATGGTGCATCTGGAAGAAAAGAAAAGAAATAAATAAATGAATATCATGTGTGCGCGTATCTCTCTGTCTGTGTGTGTGCACGCATGTTTAGGGTAATAGAAGTGTGCACGTGTCACACCACAACACAACAAAAAATGCTGATAAAATTGCCATATGATTTCACCAAATCCATTGACATAAAACAATCCATTAGCATTCTTTCTAGCAGAAAACTAACCCTAACCAGAAAAAACAATAGTATGTGTCTGCAGACCCGGAGACTGCAGATTCAGACCCGCAGTTCTGGACCCACAGTTCTAGACCCCTCTAATTCTATTCTGATTCTGATCAAGCTAAAAGTCTCCCTTCTAAGAACAGCTTTGAAGGTTTATTACACCTTCAATTCTAACAGTTTAAATGTTTAGTGTACCCCAATACTGCACTGGTTGAACATTTATCACACCACTACATACTACAAATAATAGACATGAAAGGAACACCATCACTTAAAACGCAGCTAACCCATACCTTTTACCATCTGAAATTGATATGTACAGGTTTTTTTTTTTTTTTTTAACCACATTTCCCTCATCAGACAAAGAGAGAGAGAGAAGTTCTTAAAAACTGTTGGTTTTGTTATGTGGTGCAATGTCGTGTGGAATGTCGTGTGGTGCAATGTCGTGGTGCAGTGTGGGTGTGCGAGCTGTGGTTGGTAGGTAGATAAGAGTGTACAGGCAAATCTGGAGGGGAAAAGCAAAATTTAAATCAGGTTTCAGTGTTTCAAAAAACATATTTTATCAAGATCACCAAGACCCACCAGACACACTGAACATGATGTAGGCCCAGTTGCCTACGCACAGGTAGCCTACTGAAACTTAAGTGTAATTTCTGCAAATAAAGTTTAAATGCTAAATTCTATTATTCACACGACTGACATAAACATGAGGCTTATGCACGTTACTTGCACGAATAGTTAACAACTTAATGATTCCTCCATAAATTATTTTCTAATTTACACGAACAGAGCGCAG
The DNA here is from genome assembly GCF_902150065.1 of Myripristis murdjan. NCBI lineage: Eukaryota > Metazoa > Chordata > Actinopteri > Holocentriformes > Holocentridae > Myripristis > Myripristis murdjan. The sequence goes on along the minus strand of NC_043993.1, from coordinate 551,422 downwards.
CAACTTACACTATATTACCAAAAGTATTCGCTCACCTGCCTTTACTCATACTATGAACTGAAGTGCCATCCCATTCCTAACCCATAGAGTTCAGTATGATGTCGGTCCACCTTTTGCAGCTATTACAGCTTCAACTCTTCTGGGAAGACTGTCCACAAGGTTGAGGAGAGTGTTTATAGGAATTTTTGACCATTCTTCCAAAAGCGCATTGGTGAGGTCACACACTGATGTTGGTCGAGAAGGCCTGGCTCTCAGTCTCTGCTCTAATTCAGACTCTGTCATCCATGTCTTTATGGACCTTGCTTTGTGCACTGGTGCACAGTCATGTTGGAAGAGGAAGGGGCCCGCTCCAAACTGTTCCCACAAGGTTGGGAGCATGGAATTGTCCAAAATGTTTTGGTATCCTGAAGCATTCAAAGTTCCTTTCACTGGAACTAAGGGGCCAAGCCCAGCTCCTGAAAAACAACCCCACACCATAATTCCTCCTCCACCAAATTTCACAGTCGGCACAATGCAGTCTGAAATGTACCGTTCTCCTGGCAACCTCCAAACCCAGACTCGTCCATCAGATTGCCAGATGGAAAAGCGTGATTCATCACTCCAGAAAACGCGTCTCCACTGCTCTAGAGGCCAGTGGCGGCGTGCTTTACACCATTGCATCCGACGCTTTGCATTGCACTTGGTGATGTGTGGCTTGGCTGCAGCTGCTCGGCCATGGAAACCCATTCCATGAAGCTCTCTGTGTACTGTACTTGGGCTAATCTGAAGGTCACATGAAGTTTGTAGCTCTGTAGCAATTGACTGTGCAGAAAGTCGGCGACCTCTTTGCACTATGCGCTTCAGCATCCGCTGACCCCTCTCCGTCACTTTACGTGGCCTACCACTTCGTGGCTGAGTTGCTGTTGTTCCCAAACGCTTCCATTTTGTTATAATAGAGCTGACAGTTGACTGTGGAATATTTAGGAGCGAGGAAATTTCACGACTGGATTTGTTGCACAGGTGGCATCCTATGACAGTTCCACGCTGGAATTCACTGAGCTCCTGAGAGCGGCCCATTCTTTCACAAATGTCTTGTTTCACAGTCTGCATGCCTGAGTGCTTGATTTTATACACCTGTGGCCAGGCCAAGTGATTAGGACACCTGATTCTGATCATTTGAATGGCTGAGCGAATACTTTTGGTAATATAGTGTATATGTAAGTTCCACTTCTTGAATTAAATTACAGAAAAAAATGATGTTGTCCATGATATTATAATTTTTTGGGATGCACCTGCAGACGGCAGCAGCAGCTGGGATAAATCTCACCAGGACTTTTCCACTCAGCACTTGGGAAGGTAATCCACAGGGATTTTTGTGGATTTCTGTCTACAGATGCTGAAGTGAATAGTCTGGCTTCTCGCGTGCAGGTGTGTGTGCTGTGCGTCTTCCCAGCAGGCTCAGAGATGCTGACCTTCACACGGAAGAACATGAATAACTTTGATTAAAAGAAATTAGAGAATGGGTAAATGGTCAATTGTGATGCCGTGGAAAAGCTTTTTATTTTAATTTTAACTCCACGCTGACGTCTGGCCTGCTCTTCAGGATGATTCAAGGCTGGGCTCCCTTCATTTTTCCCCCTTTTTGCAGCATAACACAGACTAAAATAGCTTCTAAATCCTCATAATCCCTTGTTGCTCGTTAAACACAGTTACTGTCGTGTGAGTTTGCGTCGCTGCTGTTTCCGGTTTCCCTCGGTAACGTTCACCTCCTCAGTGTTCTAGTTTCCCCGGCGGAGCGTCGCGACACGAAAACAGCTCCAAAAGTAAATATTCCGCCCTGTACGCAGTGATACGCTCGACTGATGTTTGACATCAGGAAAGGTCACCTTTGTTGAAGTGTAGCGTAATATCTACAAAATGCGCACATCCAATATTTCTGCTCATCTTTTCCAAAAGCAAGCCATTGTATTTTACAACTTCGATATCACTCCTCCTCCCTTTCCTCCAGCCGCTGGTTTCCATTCATTCCACTACGATATGAACATGAACTTTCAGAGCCTTCACACTTTCTTCACTCCAGTTTTCCATCAGCCCAATAAAGTCCTCCACATGAGTTTTCCTAAAAGCAGCAGCACTGTTGTGTTTTCAGGACTTTTTGAAATCGCTCCCACCTCCGCCGGGGAAAATAGTCCCCAGGGAAACATCTCCTTTCCACAGCGGATTATCACTTCTGTGGTTTATGAATTGGGATGGCTTCAGCGGCTGCAGAGGCAGAACATTATGAGGCGGCGGTTTCAGCCAAAAATTCAAATTTGAAAATGGAGGGTTTTTGATTGTATGTTGTGAAATCTTTAGTACCGCCGCATGATTTGCACAATGTTTTGCTGCAAATTGCAGTTAATCGGCGAAAGCACTCAACATCACTGGTACTGTCCCTTTAAGGGCGGCATTTGTGTGTGGCCAAAAAAAAAAAAAAAATGTAAAATCTGTGATTAAGAGACAAATGTGAACTGAACTGCCTGTTTAAACACAGCTGGATGTTGAACGGCACGTGGTCAGTGAAGTGTCACCTGACCAGCATCGGTCCTGCACTGATTATGGATGGATCCTCACGAGGTGTCTGAGGTGTCTGAGGTGTTTGAGGTGTCTGAGGTGTCTCGTAGGTGTTTCCAGGTGGAGCAGCTCTTGTCTCTTCTCTGTAGCTGCAGGTTTGTGAACATCGCCCGTCAGAGCTGAACATAATATTTTGCTTGTTTCTGTGGTTACATCATTTGGCTCTAGGTCAGTCAGAAATTTGACTTTAATCAAAAAAGTCTGACTTTAATGTCACAATTATGGCATTATTTTCACAGTTCTGACTTTATTCTCACCATTCTGACTTTTTTTTTTTCTCAGAATTCCACTTTCAAGTTTCAAGTTTATATATTTAAAAATGGGACAGTGCAAATTAATGAACATTTTAAACAAAATGTAAATATGAAGCCGTATGGCTAATTTCCATCTCTTGTCCCATTGGCAGGTAGGTGTAAAATAGAAAAGAAAGTTACAAAGAGTCACAACAAACAACAACAACAACTGTGTGAAATAGGAAAGCAAAAAGAATTACAAAGTTTCACAACAAAAACAACAACAACAACATTCTTTTTTTCTGTGGCCCTAATCCTTTTTTATAATCTGTATTCTTGTTTAATGGATTACGCAGCATCTGAGCGTCCTCCTCTTGCTGGACGGCACCGGTTGGACGGAGGACGAGCCAAGTGGCGTCAGAGTCTCGGCTCATTGGACTCGACTCCTCCAGGCCGTCAGTGTGATGCTGTGAAATCTGCGGCTGGCCGTGTCCCGCTCACATCTGCTGCTTCCTGTCACACTGGGATTAACTGAGCTCGACACCCAAGGAGCCGCTGCCGCCGGTCCGCTCCCAGCCACACCGCCGTGTCCACGCCGCCTCGTCACGGTGAGATTTTAACGTGAGGAGACCATCAGAGCATCACTGCAGCTCTTGTTGCCACTCCAAAGGCACCGACGCAGTACCTAAACATGACCATGTGATGGCGCCAGTGGGTAACGCTGCTTCCCCTCACCTCCACACACCCGACTGCAGCAGCTCCTGCACCTGCAGCGAGTGTGTGTTGCAGAGGTGAGGATGAGCAAACGGGCGGTTCCACAGCCTGCTGTTGCCCAAAACTGACACACACACACACACACACACACACACACACACACACATACACAGGTTGAAAATGTAACCTGCTTGTGTGTAACACTGCTTTAATTACGTTAAATTCCTTGCCGTCGCCGTATCGACGGAGCGCAGGGGGCTGCAACCTTCTCAGGCGCTCAGAGGCTCTCACACAGCTGGAAAACATGACTCAGCGACTTCCCAAGTCCAGCCATGTCACTGTTTGAGTCAATATCAATATAGGGTACCATTTGGTGTCCCGGGTAGAAATCACTCACTTTTCATGAAAAATTTGCAAAATAACAAAACTCTGAGGGATTATTATAAATGGCCAAACATTTAAACACACATTGGTACAGAGATACATCTTTAAAAGGGTGTTTTTCATATTTTAAAAAAATGTTCTATGATTAGATGCATGTGATTTTGCCATGTCCCAAACTCCTCTCTACTAACTTCACTGAGTGAAATAAGTAGATAAATGATATACAATGTACAAACCTTTTATATGCTCTTATTGCTCTCATCAAGTACTTGAATAAAATGAGTCAACTGGATCATTTATGGTCTAATGTCATAATAATAATAAACGTTTTGCATGTGTCCCTGGATTTGCTGTCCACCCCGTCATTAGGTGGTTACTGCCACTATAAGAAACCCCCTGCTGTAATCAGTGACATCACTACCACTGCTTTGTCTTTTACAAATGGAGTGAAGAATAGCTCCTGCAGAGAGAGTACATATCAACATTTATATTTTGACATTTTCATCATTTTATGATTGAACTTGAATGTGTTCAGTCTTAATGTGTCCACCCTGTCATTGCAAAATATGAATCTATATAAATGCTTTTCAGAAATTCAGAATATGTTTGTTAAAGTATACACAGTCACCTTCCTAAATGATACATGTTGCTAGCTAATGGCCCACCATGTGCTCATTAAATGCAAACTTCAGCCAGAAACGTCCTCCCTGTCATTGTCCACCCCGTCATCAAGTCTAGTTTTATAACAGTTTTATAAGTTTTTCAGTGTTCCAGAAGTCAAGTGGAGGACAAAACATATGCAGAGAAAGAAACCATTTGAAAGGATACCTATGTTTATACTTTTTGTGGTAGGCCTACATTTAGGGACCAAGGGTTTTTGTTTTGTTTATATTAATGTTGTTTTTTCATCTAGTTGAAAGTTTTATTTATTTATTTTTGCTGTCGTTGAGTGTCATTTCCAAATGTAGCCTACCTGTGCACAATTCAAAATACAGTAGGTGAAAAAAGTCATGTTATGACAAAAAACATTTGTTGACAAAACCATAACATTGTTTCCTTTAAATATATATGAGGCACTTTACTATTGTCCACCCTGTCATGCCAAGGTCCACCCCGTCACCCCGTCATGTTCATGTTTTATGTGAATAAATTATTATTTTCACAAGTTATCAAAACCTTTTGTGTGATTTTGCTCTGAAGAGATTAGGGCCAAACAGTATTATTTCAAAGTTTGACCAGATACCTTTATTTATAGAGTTTATTCAGAAAAGAAAGTACAACTTTCACAGATTTTATATATACAAACATATTTTTCCATAATTTCTGTATTTTTGAGAGATGTTTTCCAGAACTAAAATATATTCCTGAATGAGGGACCAAATACATTACAAAATGTACATTTTGTAATCAATATATGATTAGAACATATTTACTCTATTTAGAAATTGTCCCATGACAGGGTGGACACATTTTGCAATTCGCTTGTACTTTCTATGCTTGCAGTCAATTTATAAAAGGTACAGGAGCTTGACCAACATGCATTTCAAATGCATGTTGACAGATACAGGCTCACTGTGATTTCACTCACACCAAGTTGGCCCACTGGGGGAATCTGGGGTTATCAGAGAGATTACTGACCGGGGGATTCACTTTCTGTCAGCTCCACGCTGGGAGCACACAGCCCGACATGTCCTGGAGTAGGCCACCACTGAAGCCTATGGGATACAGTACTCGGTGTTTTTTTGTTTTTTTTCCCCAATAATCATACAGAACCACAACTTCACGTGCGTGTTTGGGCTGTTGCTCATAGTCACTTCCTGCTTGTGCATCGTTTGAAGATATAGTGACACGCGACATAAAGCTAACACTGCAATCAGATTAAAATAAATCATACATAAGTAAATATCTGACCAGCTGCGCACTTTAGGCAGGAGTGGCAACGTGTGACTCTTACCGACAGTAATGACAGAAAAAAATACAGGTGGTGCGACTCGCAGAGAAGACGAGGGAAATAGAAATACTAACAATAACAATAAGAATAAAGTATGATCCAAACGAGTCTGGAATGGAAAAGTCATCATTTAGGTGATAAAGTACAATATAGTGCACATCAATCATTTGATGAATAGACTCTGCTGAACAGAGGACATAATAACGTGTGCCCATCCCGTGTTTTTTGCACCTGTGGGGGGGGGGGGGGGGGCGTTTAGGCAGTAATTTATACTTGCTTTCACATCTACCATCATACTCTCTCACACATACTACTATACTCTCATACACATACTATCATACTCTCACATATACTACTATACTCTCATATACATACTATCATACTCTCTCACAAATACTAGTAGTATTTGTGAGAGGAGGGGGGTTATCATGAACCGTAATTTGAATATTTGATTTGATTGCCCCTTTCCTCTCCCTAAACTAGTGTGATGTGCATTAAAAAAAGGTGATATGCCACCTGAAAACAGCCCAGGGCGGAGAACTGGGGGTGGGGGCGGGGGGTGGGTGGGGCAGGGCAAGGAGACCACAGGCCGTGGCCCAACAAGTGTGACCCGGCAGGGACCCGAGTGGTAAGTATATATATACATACCTACCTACATACATACATACATACATACATACACATATATACATATATACACATCATAATAGTTACAGTAATAGTGGCGGTTGTATCAGTTAACCCCCCCCCCCCCCCCCCCCCCCAATAAATAAATAAAAATAACTAAATAAATAAGTAAATAAGTAAATAAATAAATAAACAAATAAACAATAAAAAATAAAAATAGAAATGTTTTATTATTATTATTATTATTTGTTTCACAAATAATATTAAAAAAAAAAAAATTAGCTTTACATGTGCACTCTTTTAGAATGCACCATGCAGAAGATGGGTAATTGTTATACCTTTTGTAGACAGAGCTCTTCCTTCTTACAGACTGAATGTCCGTTCCTAAAAAGGGGCTCTGAAAGTGCAGCTGCCTCCACTGACCGAAAGGATTGCCTTTAGTGTTGTGTGTATAGGATTCCCCTTGGTAGGGAATCCTTGCATTAAACAGGTCTGCTTATCAAGTCATTAAGGGATGGTCCTATGACAGTATAAGAATAGAATTATAGTATAAGAATAGAATTATGCATTTTCATTATTTGTGAAACAAAAGTTCATGCAATTTGTGACGAATAATTCTGCCGACACCAACCTAATACGTTTGTCATATTTTACTTTAAACTTTAAAATTGTAAATGTAATTAATAATTACAGACACTGCAGCTCAACACACATAACTGTACGCACCTATCCTTTAATGTTTTTAGAAGTACAGTACTAATCTAGAAGCACAAATTGGAGACCTGTTACTTCACACTCCTTCCCCACCTCTAATCCTCCGCCACCTCTAACCTTTCCGTCACCACTTGACATACAGTACATGTACATACTGCACGTGTGTAGAGTATCTAAATTTTATACATTTTTTACATTGTTTTGCAGGTCGATCTTGTTCCGGGCTCCAGGGTTCAAGTTCCCAAGTACAAGTTAAGTGCCCTTAAGACAAGCACTCCTGCCACCTACATCGGGGACCTTGCCATCCTCGTTTTTGGAAAAGAAACTCTTTCAGAGTCGAGCTTGACCGGGAAGCAGTCTGGCGCCCACAAAGATGTGGCGTCAAAGCGACCACTGGATGAAAAGAAGCTTGAGGTTATAAATGGTGAGCTCTTCAGTTGTGATTTATAGCCCAGCTTGCTTCACATCAATTAGTTAATTGCTCTCTTGAAAGGATTTTTGGTTAATCTGGCTCAAATTTGTGTGTGTGTGTGTGTGTGTGTGTGTGTTTAACAGGGCATGTTAGGTCCAAATACCCAAACACCAGCGTCCAGGAGGTCAGAAGGGTAATCCGGAAGAAGATAAACAACATCAGCTACAACTCTAAGAAAAACTAAAGATAGAGCCATTTAGAAAAATGTTGCACTGGCTGGGCACTTTATTTTGATTTTTTGATATTTATTTTAAGTTTTATGCCCCCTGATCTGATGCCCGGGGATGTCTTACCCCCCTCTGTCCTGATGAAGACCATGTAGGTCAAAACATGTTGACTTTTTGTGTTAAATAAAAACCTCCTCGTTCTTAACTGAGTGCCCGGGTCTCCCTATTTTTCTGTTTTATAGTGTTCAAGGTCAAAGTTGTTCAAAATTCAAGTTGTTCTAAATTTATTGTATTTTTGACACAGATTAATTAAATGGTAATTGTGTATGAAGGTTCAATGTCTGCATTTGAATATCTTAAAAGGTAAACAATCAGACTTGTGGACTAGTATTAAGATGTTAATTTGCTGTATATGAGTACTCTGCATTCAAATAAATTGTAAGTAAAGGAGTAGTGTACTATAATTACTGTAGCAGTATTTACTGCTAGTATAAGAATAGCGCAATTCAAGTGGATTGTAAGTAAGCGGGCGTAGTATATTTTGAGTATATAAATGGTATGCTTCAAGTATGACAACAGTTTAATTCAAGTATGGTTGTAGTATGCATCAAGTATAAGTAAAGTATATTTCAAGTACATTGCAGGTAAAAGTAGTGCACTTATAAGTTTATAAAAGTGCAATGTAAGTAAAGCAATAGTGTACTTCAAGTACACTAATGAGTTTACAAATGGTTTACTTTAAGTACAACGCAAGTACAACTCAAGTACATGAAATAGTATAATTTAAGTATACTTATATATACTTCATTAATACTTAAGGAAGTCTTCAGTAGTGTACTTCAAGTACACTAATGAGTATATGAATGGTTTACTTTAAGTACAACTCAAGTGCATGAAATAGTATAATTTAAGTATACTTATATATACTTCATTAATACTTAAGGAAGTCTTCAGTAGTGTACTTCAAGTACACTAATGAGTATACGAATGGTTTACTTTAAGTACAACTCAAGTACAACTCAAGTACATGAAATAGTATAATTTAAGTATACTTATATATACTTCATTAATACTTAAGGAAGTCTTCAGTAATGTACTTCAAGTACACAATGAGTATATGAATGGTTTACTTTAAGTACAACTCAAGTACATGAAATAGTATAATTTAAGTATACTTATATATACTTCATTAATACTTAAGGAAGTCTTCAGTAGTGTACTTCAAGTACACTAATGAGTATACAAATGGTTTACTTTAAGTACAACTCAAGTACAACTCAAGTACATGAAATAGTATAATTTAAGTATACTTATATATACTTCATTAATACTTAAGGAAGTCTTCAGTAGTGTACTTCAAGTACACTAATGAGTATATGAATGGTTTACTTTAAGTACAACTCAAGTACATGAAATAGTATAATTTAAGTATACTTATATATACTTCATTAATACTTAAGGAAGTCTTCAGTAGTGTACTTCAAGTTCTTTGAGTATATAAATGGTTTATGTTAAGTAAAGGAATAGTACCATTCAAGTACAGGTAATAGTATAATTTAAGTATACTTATATATAAGTAAAGTAATCTTGAAGTTTACTTGCGTATACTCAAAAGTGGGCCAAATCAGGGTACTTTTAGTATAAGTAAACTATAGTAAGTATACTAACTAGTACATATGTAAGTACACTACTAGTACATAAATACAAGTATACTTGGTAATGAAAGTATACTTGATAAAGTATACTCAAACTCCACTTAAGTATACTTGGAAAGGTAAACTAGAAGTTTACTTCTTTTTGGTAAGGGGCGTCATCCAGCATGACAGAGACCATGTCTAATGCTGCAGGCAGTATCAGCTCCTCTGCTATGGTGTGGGGTTTTTTGCTCTGAGCAATTTGGTACGCCACCTTATATGATGCTAACAGTGCTCTCTGGTTTACTGAAGTACCATTCACAAAGCGGGATGATTGTTGGCAATATTCGGCACGTTTTCGCTGAAAAAACTCCATCGGCTTATCAGCGTCATTGGGGTGTAATGTCTTTAAGTGGCGCCTTAATTTATTTGGCTTCATGCTGTCCGCTGCCAGCATTTTTAGACACAGTAAACACACCGGTCTTTCCTCGTCTCCCACTGTAGTCACAGTGAAGCCAAGCGCTACATACGCTTCGTCATATTTCCTCGTCTTAGCTTTCGGGTGACTTTCTTTTGTCTCATTGTCTTCGTCTCTCTCCGCCTTTCTTTTCATCCCTGTTAAAAAATGTTTCATGTTGTCTCTTGAGGGTTTGTTTACTACACTTCATATCGCCTGCTCGGTGCAAAAAAAACCCTACACCATAGAGCTAATACTCCCTGCACACACTCTGACAATGAGAGCGCCACTGCCAACTACTGTAGTGGATGTGCAATTACACTTTATTCCAGTACGGCAAAAAAAAAGCATGTTCCCCAGGGTCACACGCGCCCCCCCCCCCCCTGGCATCGGCGCGCCCCACTATTTGAGAAGGACTGATTTACACCGTTTCCACGTTCGCGCTGCGTGCGTGACCGTGCATGTGCTCGTGCATGAACGCTTGGGCGCGGTACAAAATTTGTAATGTGAGTAGCTTCTAACTCATTCATTTCATTGGATAATATGCCGGTGGGATGAGTGGAAGTCCCTGATTGATCGAAAAGATTCTTCTGATTGGCTAAGCCTCTTGTAAAAGTGGCCCAGCCGATAGATCACAGATAAACAGAATCGTTTTTAGTCAAGAAAAAAGGCTCTTAATGAGCACTTCAGCATGAGAAATCGGAGGTGTGGAGGTTTTTTTTGTATTTGTCCCTGTACATTTGTTTTTGTCCCTGTATATAAGCAAGCTTGAATCATAGAGCTCTGGAAAACCTGAGACCATAGTTATCAGTTTCTCCTCCATCATCCGTCCTCCTCCTCTCTCATACTCCGGTCAACTTTTGCCGCCGTGGGAATCCAGATCGGCTCGCTATTGGCCGTCGCCTCGGTCGCGTCGCTCCTCATTTGCATAAAGTTGAGATTTTCTCAACTTTTTTCGCTCGCATCGCGTCGCTCAATTCGCTCGTCGCTCACGTCGCTCGTCGCCCGTCGCCGCTGTCGCCCGAATCGCCCCTCGTCGCCAGCGTACATTGAGCACCACATTGAGCGCGAACGCGAACACGTTTTGGGCACGACCCTCATATCAGGACGGTGGATGCAAGAAAGTGGATTAAACTGTGAAACCTAATAAAAGCTCGGAAAAAATATCTACAGTGGAATTCTCCCGGACGACCCGGCCCTGCTGGAGTGCAGCTGGAGGATTCGCTCGGAAGGAGAATCGCATTGGTATGCAGCCGTTTTGTCCTGCTAAAGGCTAAATGCTAGACCACTAATTCAACACAACAACAGCTAATTTCACGAGCTACCCGCTAGTATAAAAGCTAACGGCGGAGCCCTAGGCTCAATGCTGAAGGGAGATGTATTGGTGAGCGGCTGTTTTATTTTGTGTAAAGCTAAAAAACTAAGATGCTAATGCCGCGAGCTAACCGTTAGCGCGGAAGCTAATGCCGCGAGCTAACCGCTAGCATGGATGCTAACGGTGAAATGCTAGCTCCAGTACCAAACAGCCCTGCTAGGCTGACACACACACACCAAGCACTGATGCATTAAGCATTGATGCAGTGTTTTGAAGGTCCTTTTGTTAAGCTTTTTAGTTATGGTGAACTGTGTGTGTGTCTGGTGCTTTATTTGTGCATTGTGAGTACATTAACCCGTTTGTGCCCAAATTTTTTTCAAAGGTTTCATGCATATAATTATGTCAGTTGAGTCACTAACAATCATGTTACGTATGTATTTTTCCATTTTGTACTCTGCTTTGAAGAAAATAGCAGTTTAATGACTTTTTTTTTTTTTTTTTTTAACCCTTTGCACGTGACGTCAGATCCAGTCGCGCGAAATATGAACGCCATGATGGACGGCAAAAGAGCAGTGGACGTCAATGTAAGACAAGGAGGCGCGTTAGACTTAAGGCTGAATTATGCTTCCGTGTAGGAAGAGCGTACGGAGGTTGTGCGAAGCTTACGGGGGTTGTGCGACCGCCGCAGGGCCTTGCCGCGCGCCTCCCAAAAATTGTAACTACGCGGACCCTAGGCAGCCCCACGAGCTGTGATTGGTCCGCCGAAGTACACTATTTCCGGCATTTCGTTGCAACCGGCATCACATTCCTGTTGTTGTGCCGTCAGCGCCGTTTTTTTTTTTTTTTAAACTGTTGTGTCTCGACTCGTCGGTTGTGTTTGAAAACTTTGGAGAGTGCCCGCACCTATACGACTCGTCCACTCGCCACAGAAGAGCAGCGACCATACGTCACAGGGTCTACGCTGGTGGGAGGAGAATTGCTCTGTGTGTTTGCAGAGGTATGTTGGACACACACGCGCTGCGTAGGAAATGCGTGCTTCGCACAACCCCCGTACGCTCTTCCAACGCTGAAGCATAATTCAGCCTTTAGTGACATTTCGTAGTTGTATATACTTTTTTTATTTACTTTTATGGTGGTGAGATGGTGATTTCCGTGCAGTGTGCCAACAGGCAAGGCTGTGAGCCTAATCTAGCCTTTTACAGGAGACCTTTTGATGCGGACAGAAGACAGTGACGGGTAGCTGCTATCCATCATAAGGACTGACAGCCGTCCAAATACTCCCGGATCTGCAGTGAGCATTTTTACAAGGTCAATTTCATATTAACGCGTTATCAGACTTATATAACCTTAGCCATGTTAGAGTCAGTCAAAACAAACTCAGTGTAGTTAGCTAACGTAGCTACCTTTAGCTAACAAACTCAAGTAGGGTTTGTTTACTAGTAGCGATGCTAGCTAGCTACTAACATTAGCTAGCTAGTCCTTCTCAGGACTCTGTTCGTATTAGCTGGCACTCCTAATTCAGCAATAAGCCCCAAGAAGCCGTGGGTTACAGTGATTTTACAGCGGCTGCGCGTCGTGCCTTAGAACGCCCCTCAGCCGCTGTAAAACCTCTGTAACCCACGGCTTCTCGGGGCTTATTGCTGAATTAGGAGTGCCAGCTAATATGAAGAGTCCTTGTTAGCTAACGGTTTGGACGGCTGCCAGTCCTTATGATTGTTAGCAGCTACCCGTCAATGTCTTCTGTCCGCATCAAAAGGATCCTGTAAAAGGCTAGATTAGGCTCACAGCCTGTTGGCACACTGCACGGAAATCACCATCTTACCACCATGAAAGTAAATTAAAAACTATCTACAACCACAAAATAGCACGAACTACAATGCGCCCCCTTGTCTTAAATTGACGTCCATTGTTCTTCTGCCGTCCGTCATGGCGCCGCTTCCCATGTCACGTGATAATTGTGATGTGTCTGCAAAGGGTCAGTAGTTGCCGGTGGGCACATACCTTGTATCAAGGTCTAAACCAGTAAATCAATGGCTGGTAAGCTGCCATTGTATCTCCTCAGTTTGGCTTGAGCAATTGATCTAAAACTGTACATGGATATGAATTATTGGCCCAGGCAGATAGTGATGGGGTCACCCAATGATCATAGGGTTGCCGGTTCGAATCCTGGTTCCTCTAAGCTACATGTTGAACAATGGTCAAATCAAATCATGAAATAAAAAAAATATATATTCCAGCAATTTTCTTTATAGATAAACAATCTTTATGCTGGAGCTACATGTAAGCTCAAATCTGTTTTAGCACAAAATTGAAGATTAAAATATCAATTCAAAGGTTTAAAACATTAAATAACACTTTGTCAATCCAAACCGACAAAAAATGTGGGAACAAGTTGGATACGTCAAAGCACCAATTGCAGCAAATGTAAGCCAATTAAAAGAATTTCATAAAGGGTCATTAGCATTTTTTAAAAGTCCATAACAAGTTTAAAAAGCACTTATAAAGTTTGAAATGACAAAGTGCATGTGAAATAGATAAACATCGTATAAAACATAAACATTATGAACTGTAGTCCTCATGTCAAAACAGTATGGACTTTTCATTTTTCAAACATGACCCAAAACCTCTAAAAACTGATTTTCCTCTTATGTCATCCATGAATATAGACATGATAATTCATTTGGTACCTGATTATTATATGAAAAGTGCTAACATATAGCAGAGGAGGAGATTGGGGGGACTGGGGATAGGTCCTGGGTAGAGTGTGTGTGTGTGTGTGTGTGTGTGTGTGTGTTAGCTACCAAATGGGGGGATTGGGTGAGGGGGTGGGGGCATTGGTTGGGGTTAGTACTTGTGTATGAAGGGAAAAGCATCTCCAATTGGACAGTCAGTCTTTTACCTCAGTTCAATACTAAAGCAAAGGCGGATCGATTATGTTAGCAGCGAGCAAGATGAGGTGTGTGAATGTGTCAAAATCTAGGGACATGTGGCTTTTGAACACCTATGTCCTTATATAGTTCGAAAAGGTAATCTAAGAGGATTAAAATGAGCCATTGTACATCATTCTACAATTTAAAATAAGTAATTCATGAGCAATATTGCAAACAGTGTTTTCCCATGGTAGTTACAAGCTATGTGCCCACCAGCAACTATAGTTGCCGCTTGCACAAATTTGCCCATAAACAAAAAACTATTTATCCCAGGTACAAAATTCTTTTTTGGGGTTATTCTAGAGACTTGTATGATTAAATACATATATACATGTCAGGGTTGAAAACATCATAATTTAAAGAAAATTAGCTCTTTCTGGGAGGGTTTGCTGCCGCCATGTTCTCGGGAGGAAGGGGCAGGAAGTCGATGATGTCATTTGACAGGAAGCACTTGCAAACTTTTTTTTTTTTCTTAAAACCTTTGTCTAAGTTGTCTGCTATCATATAATTGAAGAAAACTATATGAGTAACATATAGATTTTTTTTATTTTGAGTAGAAAATGACAGGCATAGACTCCGGCAACTATAGTTGCTGGTGGGCTTAAATGGGTTAAGTCATGTTTACCTACTGTGAACATTGCAAAAAGGGTTTATATCTTGGTTATTTGTATTAATTAATATGTTAAATGCTATGTGAAGAACATAAAAAATTATACTACTGTTAAGAGGGAAAAAAATAATTATTTTTATATCATAACATGATATTTTGAGTTGATAATTTTGCTAAGCAATTGTGATATTATATTACAATAAGAATTCAGTTAAAGCAACTGTTCTCTACAGATATGGAGTCAGTATAAATTTAAAGTGATTTATGTTCAATAATTCATGTTTTGAGATCTGAGAAAATGAAAATATGTGTTCTGATCCTACTTATTGTAGGTCAGGTTTTTTGAGATACCCTTGGATTTGGACTGGATCTGCCTGGATGACGGAGCCAGAGTGATGGCGAGCCTGACCCTGGAAGATCATTAGATCTACGACCGCGGAATTGAATCCTTTTTTCACTTTACATATATGCACACACCACCACACACAGTAGTGTGGCGTGACTGATCTCCACCTGAACGGTGCACACACAGTAAAGTGAACACTCTAACTAGCCGGCTGCTGTCAGTTGGGAGTAGGAGAAACAGAGAGAGACTGATGGCTGGGATCAGCTGGTATTTGAAGTGGATGATCAGCCAATCAGCAGGCAGCAGCTCGGTCACCTGGTCAGCTGGGAGAGGTACACACACCTGCAGCTCATTCACACAGACAGCTGATTGCTGATGCAGAGAGGGAGGGGAGAGAAAGAGCTGTCAGCACACGAAAAATGTAAACACAACAAATAAATGACTCCCAGTCATAACACTGATTGGCTGGGTCATAACATCAGCCAACAGCATTCTGTCAGCTGACCAAATGACACACACCTGCAGTTGATCAACACACACACTGAGTACGTTTACATGCACACCATATTCCAGTTCGGCTCAATATTCCGGCTAAGGTAACTGCGCCGCGGCAACTGGAATATTCCGTTTACATGTTACTTGGCATGCCCCCGTGTTTCGGCGTATTCCACTCTCTGACGTAATGCGACACTCAGCCGCGGGGGGCAGCAGTACGCGTATAGGCGTCTGGTCTTCTTCTTCTTTTTCTTAGATAGATAGATATACTTTATTGATCCCAACCAGGGAAATTCTGGATTTCCCTCCGTGATATTTAAGTCTTTCATTAGCTGAAGGCAGACTGCAGTCTCCTGGCTCTTGCTGCTGTTCGCCCTGCCGTTTTCCCCGCTTGCAGGTAACCATAGCAACTAAGACGCCACAGAATTCCTTGTGAGTCGAGCATGCGCAGTCGTGACTGAATATTCCGGTTCGGGGAGTTTTCCGACTAAGGTGGTTACATGCCCCAATATTCCGGTTGGAACAGGAATATTCCAGGGGGCTTATTCGGAATTCTCTCCAACCGGAATATGACCTTAATCGGGTTAGGTGCGTGCTTACATGACAAGTGCGCAACCGGAATATTGCGAATATTCCGGTTAATACAGGAATAAGTGTGCATGTAAACGTGCTCACTGATTTCAGGCACTGAGGAGAGTAGGAGAGAGAGCTGTCAATTCACTCTCAATTCAATGTCATAACATTAGCCATGTGTATTCAGTTCTGTTGTGATGGCTGTTGCTTTCGTACAAACACAATCAGCCGTTCACAACTGCTGTTCCAAAAGAAGTGAGTTCCTCCAAGATAGCTGGCTTAGGGTTTTTTTCATCTCAACAAACTGTTTGTAGAATGCTAGAGGAACCTGCAGGGCTCTTGTTTTTACCAGACAGTTTATAAAAAGTATTGCTCTTTGGTCAGGGCTCTTTGGCAACAGCAGACTGTCTCTATAAATAATCAGCGTTACTGGAAAAAGGAAGTGGCATCACCGTGTCTGTGTGTCAGTGTCTGTTGTTCAGTTTGCCTGTTATCGCATGTGGGTAAGACAACAACTATCATGCTGGCAGTCCTTCACTTGACCTTCACCACCATCTGTGTCCTGACAGGTAAGTAGAAATCTGAGAGGGCAGGGTTTCATTCCAAAGCCATGTGTAGAATCTGAAAAATGTATAAAATGTCATGTGAATTACTGAATTGCTTTTTTTTCTAAGTACAATGGGTGTACAAAAAAATCCCAGCATCTTTAACCTGGTTAACTGGTGCTGACATCTTGCAATACAGAACTGATTGGGTGCAGAAAAAAAAAAAAAACATATCAGGACTTCATATAACGCAGACTGGACACTGTATGATACAAGACTGAACATCAAAGGAAAATCCCTCTTTGACTATTCTAATACTGCTGCATGTCACTGATTTATGATATCCACTGCATTCCAGCAGTTCATTTGGCAGGTGTTGTAATTTACGTCTTTGGTGTACCTTTGCCTCTACTTGCCTTGTCTACTTAAGTCAGAAATTTCCTACATTTCCTATAATGCCTTTCAAGAACTCCCAGAGAACAGAATGTCAACTTTTTCCATTAAAAGCAAAATGAATAATAAATAAATAAATAAATAAATAATAAAATAAATAAATAAACAATAAGTAAAAACAACAATGATGATGATAATAATAATAATAATAATAATTACAGAATGTGGTGCCAGATTGATAGAGGGGAAGAGTAAGCTAAAGTGGCAGATACAGCGTCAAGAAAAAAAAAGAAATTCTGGAAACTATGTGGCAAATCATGAGATAGATATACATACTTATCCATAAACACATAAGTTTGGTATATGTTCACATTGAAAACTGATAACAAATTAAATTTTCTAAAAAGAGAAACAGAAGATTCATTTTTTTTTTAACAAAACTAGCCATTCTAAAAAAATTCTTTTGAATTAGCAGAATCTTGTTGAGAAAGGATGGACATGCAGCTGCCCACACAGTGTTACAATACGTTATATATGGATAAATTAAGCTGTAATAACAAGTTAAAATACAGGAGTGATTTACCAGTGATCGTATTCTACTCAGAATACCAATTGATTTCATAGTCTTTTTATAGACAAATTCAATATGGTATTTCCATGTTAATTTTTCGTCTACTAAGACACCTAAGAATTTAATATGAGAAGACCATTGGTAAATCATTCATATAAATCAAAAACAGGAGAGGCCCAAGAATGGAACCTTGAGGTACGCCACAAAGTAGCTTAGCTCTATTTGAATTATGCATATTTATAGAAACAAATTGTTCCCTGTCCTTCAGGTAATCAGTTAACCACTTGAGAACAACATCATGAAACCCATATTTATGTAATTTAGAGATAAGAATTTTGTAATCAACAGTGTCAAAAGCACAAGTCTAAAAAAATCCAAGAGATATCTTTTTATTGTCTAATGCTGTAGAGATTTTATGAACAAACTGCAAAAGAACCATTTCTGTTGACATTTTCTTTCGAAAACCATATTGATGGCTATACAGTATGTTATTCTCATCCAAATGTTTTTTAATTCTTGAATAAACTAGTTTCTCTAAAACTTTGGAAAAAAAGGTAAAACATTAATATTCATTAACCCATTTAAGCCTGTGGCCGCCTGAAAAAAAAACCCTCTAAAACCTATCGCATTTTTGTAAATGACTCTAAAACCTGAAGGTTTTCTGAAAAATGTTGAAAAAGTGCCAACGTTTACAAAAAATGTAATTTCTCAGGCTCTGTAATGGAGATACCTGAGAATGAGAATGCATAGTCAGTTTAGTTTTGATGAAAACATATCAAAAACATTTTCATGAGTATAGTGTATATAATAAGTATATGTGTGTATATATGTATTATCTGCATATGTATATAAAATGTATATAGTGTGTGGGGGGGGGGGTGTTATTCCTACATTATTTATTATATATTTATTACTTATGTATTTATTTATTTATCCCTACATAATTATTATGCACTAACCCTATCCCTAACCATAGATCTTTTGTAGATATGTTGCTCAAACACTCGGTATGTAGTGTTAGTGTATGTTTATCAGTTGCAGAACATAATAAATTATCTTGAAGGAGTAGATGTTAACCAGTAAGCTTGACTCCAATAATTTAACAATATGTTAAATTGTTATTTGTTTTAAAAATGTAAATTACTTATCAAACAGATCTAACAATTCAACTACCAATGAATGAGCAGTAGTATGCATGTGATAACTCAGATCGAATATGAAAAATAAGTGATACCTCTTCTCTGAATAGACAAGCTAAGCCAGTGTGCTGCTGTTAGCCAGTGAAAATACAGCAGAGTGGCACCTCTTCACTTTGTTTCTTAATCTATGTCAGTGCGCTGCTGTAGTCTGGAAAGTGTCTTTGCTTTTTGCGGTGCCGGTGCAGGTGTTATGTCAAATTCCGAGTTAAAAATAGATTCCGTATACAGTATTACATTATTATTAGTACAGTAGCTATTTATAGAAGACACAGCAAGCAGCAATAATAATAATTATTATAATAATAATTATTATAGTATAATAATTATTATAGTATAATAATAATAATAATAATAATTACAATAATAATAATAATAATAATTATAAGAGGAAGAAGAAGAAGACAATTACCTCCAGATCATGTCAAATCTGTCCCTTGACATTGCTTGTGCAAAATTGGTCTGGAAAAGCCATCGCTTCTGTCGCCAGTAGTCTCTTCTCACCGGCAGCTTTATGATTCCCATACCAATGCACATGCCGAGAAAGGTCTTCATTTCGGCGAGTGTCACCGATGTCCATCTGTTTTTTTTTTTTTTTTTCGACCCTCCGGTGGCTCGTCAGCGCGGCATTGATGGGCATACCGGTTTGTCTCCGTTACAAGGTGCGTAAAAAGTTCATCAGTAAAGATTTTGGAAAAAACCTGCAACGGTGTTGCATCCTCAGGGAGCTTGATCTTCAGTCCCGGCTTTTTGGTAAATTCGGCTTTTTTTCTGCCATGATAGCCAGAGGTTTTCCAGGTGTCTTGAAAACCGCGAAACTCCCCCGCCGGAAAATCATCATCCTCGTCAAATAAAAAAGACTTGCTGCTTTCCGTCTTTCACGTGCCACTTTCTTTCTTTCTTTCACTTGCTGCTTTCCTTCTTTCTTTCACTTGCTGCTTTTCATCTTTCACTTGCTGCTTTCCTTCTTTCACTTGCCACTTTCCCTCTTTCACTTGCTGCTTTCCTTCTTTCTTTCACTTGCCGCTTTCCATCTTTCACTTGCCGCTTTCCATCTTTCACTTGCTGCTTTCCTTCTTTCACTTGCCACTTTCCCTCTTTCACTTGCTGCTTTCCTTCTTTCTTTCACTTGCTGCTTTCCCTCTTTCACTTGCTGCTTTCCCTCTTTCATTTGCCGCTTTCCCTCTTTCACTTGCCGCTTTCCTTCTTTCATTTGCCGCTTTCCCTCTTTCACTTGCCGCTTTCCTTCTTTCATTTGCTGCTTTCCCTCTTTCACTTGCTGCTTTCCTTCTTTCTTTCACTTGCTGCTTTCCCTCTTTCATTTGCTGCTTTCCCTCTTTCATTTGCTGCTTTCCCTCTTTCACTTGGTGCTTTCCTTCTTTCTTTCACTTGCTGCTTTCCTTCTTTCATTTGCTGCTTTCCCTCTTTAACTTGCTGCTTTCCTTCTTTCTTTCACTTGCTGCTTTCCCTCTTTCATTTGCTGCTTTCCCTCTTTCATTTGCCGCTTTCCCTCTTTCACTTGCCGCTTTCCTTCTTTCACTTGCTGCTTTCCCTCTTTCACTTGCTGCTTTCCTTCTTTCTTTCACTTGCTGCTTTCCCTCTTTCATTTGCTGCTTTCCCTCTTTCATTTGCTGCTTTCCCTCTTTCACTTGCCGCTTTCCTTCTTTCACTTGCTGCTTTCCCTCTTTCCTTGCTGCTTTCCATCTTTCACTTGCCGCTCTCCCTCTTTCACTTGCCACTTTCCCTCTTTCACTTTCCCTCTTTCACTTGCTGCTTTCCATCTTTCACTTGCCGCTCTCCCTCTTTCACTTGCCGCTTTCCCTCTTTCACTTGCCACTCTCCCTCTTTCACTTGCTGCTTTCCCTCTTTCACTTGCCGCTTTCCCTCTTTCACTTGCCGCTTTCCATCTTTCTTTCACTTGCCGCTTTCCCTCTTTCACTTGCCGCTTTCCCTCTTTCACTTGCCGCTTTCCATCTTTCACTTGCCGCTCTCCCTCTTTCACTTGCTGCTTTCCCTCTTTCACGTGCCACTTTCTTTCTTTCTTTCACTTTCTGCTTTCCTTCTTTCTTTCACTTGCTGCTTTCCATCTTTCACTTGCTGCTTTTCTTCTTTCACTTGCCGCTTTCCCTCTTTCATTTGCCGCTTTCCATCTTTCACTTGCCGCTTTCCTTCTTTCACTTGCCACTTTCCCTCTTTCACTTGCCGCTTTCCATCTTTCACTTGCCACTCTCCCTCTTTCACTTGCCGCTTTCCCTCTTTCACTTGCCGCTTTCCCTCTTTCACTTGCCGCTTTCCATCTTTCTTTCACTTGCCGCTTTCCCTCTTTCACTTGCCGCTTTCCCTCTTTCACTTGCCGCTTTCCATCTTTCACTTGCCGCTCTCCCTCTTTCACTTGCTGCTTTCCCTCTTTCACGTGCCACTTTTTCTTTCTTTCACTTGCTGCTTTCCTTCTTTCTTTCACTTGCTGCTTTCCTTCTTTCTTTCACTTGCTGCTTTCCTTCTTTCACTTGCCGCTTTCCCTCTTTCACTTGCCGCTTTCCCTCTTTCACTTGCCGCTTTCCCTCTTTCACTTGCTGCTTTCCTTCTTTCTTTCACTTGCTGCTTTCCCTCTTTCCTTGCTGCTTTCCCTCTTTCACTTGCTGCTTTCCCTCTTTATTTCACTTGACGCTTTCCATCTTTCACTTGCCGCTTTCCATCTTTCACTTGCCACTCTCCCTCTTTCACTTGCCGCTTTCCATCTTTCACTTGCCACTCTCCCTCTTTCACTTGCCGCTTTCCCTCTTTCACTTGCCGCTTTCCCTCTTTCACTTGCCGCTTTCCATCTTTCTTTCACTTGCCGCTTTCCCTCTTTCACTTGCCGCTTTCCTTCTTTCACTTGCCGCTTTCCATCTTTCACTTGCCGCTCTCCCTCTTTCACTTGCTGCTTTCCCTCTTTCACGTGCCGCTTTCTTTCTTTCTTTCACTTGCTGCTTTCCTTCTTTCTTTCACTTGCTGCTTTCCATCTTTCACTTGCTGCTTTCCTTCTTTCACTTGCCGCTTTCCCTCTTTCACTTGCTGCTTTCCTTCTTTCTTTCACTTGCTGCTTTCCTTCTTTCTTTCACTTGCTGCTTTCCCTCTTTCATTTGCCGCTTTCCCTCTTTCACTTGCCGCTTTCCTTCTTTCATTTGCCGCTTTCCTTCATTCACTTGCCGCTTTCCCTCTTTCACTTGCCGCTTTCCTTCTTTCATTTGCTGCTTTCCCTTTTTCACTTGCTGCTTTCCTTCTTTCTTTCACTTGCCACTCTCCCTCTTTCACTTGCCGCTTTCCTTCTTTCACTTGCCGCTTTCCCTCTTTCACGTGCCGCTTTCTTTCTTTCTTTCACTTGCTGCTTTCCTTCTTTCTTTCACTTGCTGCTTTCCATCTTTCACTTGCTGCTTTCCTTCTTTCACTTGCCGCTTTCCCTCTTTCACTTGCTGCTTTCCTTCTTTCTTTCACTTGCTGCTTTCCTTCTTTCTTTCACTTGCTGCTTTCCCTCTTTCATTTGCCGCTTTCCCTCTTTCACTTGCCGCTTTCCTTCTTTCATTTGCCGCTTTCCTTCATTCACTTGCCGCTTTCCCTCTTTCACTTGCCGCTTTCCTTCTTTCATTTGCTGCTTTCCCTTTTTCACTTGCTGCTTTCCTTCTTTCTTTCACTTGCCACTCTCCCTCTTTCACTTGCCGCTTTCCTTCTTTCACTTGCCGCTTTCCCTCTTTCACTTGCTGCTTTCCCTCTTTCACTTGCTGCTTTCCCTCTTTCCTTGCTGCTTTCCCTCTTTCCTTGCTGCTTTCCCTCTTTCACTTGCTGCTTTCCATCTTTCTTTCACTTGCCGCTTTCCTTCTTTCACTTGCCACTCTCCCTCTTTCACTTGCCGCTTTCCGTCTTTCACTTGCCGCTTTCCTTCTTTCACTTGCCCCTTTCCCTCTTTCACTTGCCGCTTTCCCTCTTTCACTTGCTGCTTTCCCTCTTTCACTTGCCGCTTTCCATCTTTCACTTGCCACTCTCCCTCTTTCACTTGCTGCTTTCCCTCTTTCACTTGCTGCTTTCCCTCTTTCACTTGCCGCTTTGCTTCTTTCATTTGCCGCTTTCCTTCTTTCATTTGCCGCTTTCCCTCTTTCACTTGCTGCTTTCCTTCTTTCACTTGCTGCTTTCCCTCTTTGACTTGCCGCTTTCCCTCTTTCACTTGCTGCTTTCCCTCTTTCACTTGCTGCTTTCCCTCTTTCACTTGCTGCTTTCCCTCTTTCCTTGCTGCTTTCCCTCTTTCACTTGCTGCTTTCCATCTTTCTTTCACTTGCCGCTTTCCATCTTTCACTTGCCACTCTCCCTCTTTCACTTTCCGCTTTCCCTCTTTCACTTGCCGCTTTCCATCTTTCACTTGCTGCTTTCCCTCTTTCCTTGCTGCTTTCCCTCTTTCCTTGCTGCTTTCCCTCTTTCACTTGCCGCTTTGCTTCTTTCATTTGCCGCTTTCCTTCTTTCATTTGCCGCTTTCCCTCTTTCACTTGCTGCTTTCCTTCTTTCACTTGCTGCTTTCCCTCTTTCACTTGCTGCTTTCCCTCTTTCACTTGCTGCTTTCCCTCTTTCACTTGCTGCTTTCCCTCTTTCCTTGCTGCTTTCCCTCTTTCACTTGCTGCTTTCCATCTTTCTTTCACTTGCCGCTTTCCATCTTTCACTTGCCACTCTCCCTCTTTCACTTTCCGCTTTCCCTCTTTCACTTGCCGCTTTCCATCTTTCACTTGCTGCTTTCCCTCTTTCCTTGCTGCTTTCCCTCTTTCCTTGCTGCTTTCCCTCTTTCACTTGCTGCTTTCCATCTTTCTTTCACTTGCCGCTTTCCATCTTTCTTTCACTTGCCGCTTTCCATCTTTCACTTGCCGCTTTCCCTCTTTCACTTGCCGCTTTCCTTCTTTCACTTGCCGCTTTCCCTCTTTCACTTGCCGCTTTCCTTCTTTCACTTGCTGCTTTCCCTTTTTCACTTGCTGCTTTCCTTCTTTCTTTCACTTGCCACTCTCCCTCTTTCACTTGCCGCTTTCCTTCTTTCACTTGCCGCTTTCCCTCTTTCACTTGCTGCTTTCCCTCTTTCACTTGCTGCTTTCCCTCTTTCCTTGCTGCTTTCCCTCTTTCACTTGCTGCTTTCCATCTTTCTTTCACTTGCCGCTTTCCTTCTTTCACTTGCCACTCTCCCTCTTTCACTTGCCGCTTTCCGTCTTTCACTTGCTGCTTTCCTTCTTTCACTTGCCGCTTTCCCTCTTTCACTTGCTGCTTTCCTTCTTTCTTTCACTTGCTGCTTTCCCTCTTTCACTTGCTGCTTTCCCTCTTTCATTTGCCGCTTTCCCTCTTTCACTTGCCGCTTTCCATCTTTCATTTTCCGCTTTCCTTCTTTCATTTGCCGCTTTCCCTCTTTCACTTGCCGCTTTCCTTCTTTCATTTGCTGCTTTCCCTCTTTCACTTGCCGCTTTCCTTCTTTCTTTCACTTGCTGCTATTCAACTTCCTCTTCTCCGTCCCTCCATTTTATGCCATCTCCACTCTCCACTCAGACCTTTCACAACTGCAGCTGGTGACTGGGATGGTCAAGGAAACTTGAAAGATGGCCTTAAGGGAGGGGAACATATCCTTATCCAAAAGGGAAAACACATTTTGAATGGTGGGTACTATGTCTTTCTTTTTTCTGTCAAGGAAACATTTTGCAACAAGAATTTCTTCAGGCTTTATTTGGATGCTGTAATGTTGAGCCAGATGCTTGAGTGCCTCTTCATTCAGGAAATGCTCTGAAGCAGGGTGACATGCCTGTATGCCAGTCAAGATTTTTTCTCCAACTCCAGAAAACCTTTTCTGAAGCTCTTCCAGCATTCTGTCGAGAACAGGAAAGAAGACTCTCTCTCTCAGATCATCTCCATTAGACAGGACTGGCCGTGTCCCACAAGGTGTCTCGACTACAAAGTCATGCATTTTTTTTCTCTTATTCCTGTGTGTCTCTGTTGAATGAATCTCAAGATTGTCACACAAGGCCTTGGTCTTCTCATAGATTTCATGTGCTTTCTCATTGCTCTTGTAACTTTTGAGTGTGGTCTGAACTGCTGTTTTGTATTCTATTGCTTGCACTAAGTCAACTGTTTCTTTCTGTAAGTATTTGTGCAGGCCCTGAGTTACTGACAGCAGTGCCTGAAACATGACAAGCATGTAAATGGTACTGATTCTGCAAAGCTTGCTTTCCAGTCCCTTAGCTAGAGGTGCTGAAATGCTCCCTAAAGTCTGGATCAAAGCGGGGAGGTTTTGTAGAATGGCATTCACACTCTCAATCTGACAGGCCCAGCGAGTCTGAGATAACTGGACAAGTTGTCTGTCCCCCACCTCAAGTTGCTTCTGAAATTCTTGCAACTTCTGATGATGGATAAGAGATGTGGAGAAGAAAGAGTAGAGACACTCAAGGAGATCAAAGAAGTCACGTGCCTCTGGAATGGCTTTGCATGTGGAGCAAAGGATCAAGTTAAGTTCGTGGGCATAGCAGTGAATATATAGTGCCTCTGGATGTTTTTCTCTGAATCGCGCTTGGACACCTCTCACTGCCCCACTCATGACAGAAGCACCATCATATGACTGAGCAACACATGTCAGGTGTCTTATACCATGCTTCTCAAGCTGCTGCTCTATGGTGTCAGTGATTGTTTTAGCGTCAAATGCATCAAGCTGTGAAAATCCAAGGAATCGTTCTTTCACCAGGCCTTGTGGACAAACATATCGGACACACAAAGCAAGCTGCTCTGTATGGTGATCCCTTGCTTCATCCACCATTATTGCATACATTTTTGTTTCTTTAATTTCAGAGGTGATTCTTGAAATTATCACATCCGAAGTACTTTGGATCATTTCGTTCTGGGATGAGGGTGAGAGGTATGTTGCACATGATGCTGGTTTGTGATTCTGGAGGAAAGGATCAAATTGCTCTAACAGAATAATGCACTCCATAAAGTTACCTTTATTGGTGCTGTCTGGTCCTTCATTGTGCCCTCTAAAAGCAATACCTTGCTTCCCCAGAAAGGCTGTCACTGCCGATATGCGTTTCAGATACTCCCTACGCCCCTCAATCTCATGGGTATTTGCAGCTTGTAGCTGATCTGTAATATCCCCATGGATCCGTGTGGCTAGAAAGCTCTTCCATTGAATTACTGCGACTTTGTGCATTTGACATTTCTCGTGGTCTCTGAATGAGTCTAGTGCCCTCTTCCAGTTGGTGTAGCCTGTGGTGGTGAGTGTGTCTTTTTGATCTCTTGCTTGTTTTTGTTTGCCATATACCCTACAAACAAAGCAGAATGCTGCATTGGCAGCAACAGAGTACTCCAGCCACTCAAATGTACCAAACCAACTGGATTGGAATGCTCTTTTTTGCTTCCCAAACATAGAGGAAGGAAAGCAGTGATTTTTTTTACCTGCCGTGGGCCTGTATCTGCGGTCCCCAAATCCAGATTTTCAGTTAAGATGTCATTAGTTGCCTCTTGTCCATTCTCCTCGTCATCAGTGATCTGATCAGTGTTATCTGTTTTGTCTCTTACTTCAGTCTGCTTTACCTCTGCATCTTCTGCTCTTTCCTCTTCATTGTCTGGAGGATCACCTGCAGTGACTGTAACAGTAAACACAAAAATCTTCTATGTCAGATAAATTAAGCTTAAGATACATATGCATCTTTCATTAAATAGAATATCACATCACATCAGATAACATGATTTTTAAATATTTTTTAATAATTACTGTCTTGTGATATACTCCCTAGATGATCATGAAGACGTCACAAGTTGTTTGAAAAAAAAAATCAGTAATATGCACCACAAGTTAAATGAGTATCTTTGAATGTGTCGAATATCCAATATCAAACAAATTTAACTGCAGTCTCTAACAGAAAGGCTGATGTAACTGGGGCTGATGTTACTGGCTAGCCTACATCATTTGTAGGAAAATTGGTGTACATAAGCCAATTATAATTTTTGTATTAGGCCTAGTAGTCTCAAAAATGATTTAAATCCAGAAATATTACACTAAGTCACCAAAAAGGGATGTATGAAAGTACAGTGGAAACCTTACAGATCACTGCTGTAGTGGTAATCCGCAAAGCTAACGTCTGAGCTAACTTAATTAAGCTAACGTTATGCGCTAGCTGTAATGATCTGCATGAATGTAATAACTGTAATAATACAACTTGTAGGTCATACAGACATTGGCATCACTTATTTACCTGTTTCATGTGACGCCTCAGCGCTTGGTGTTTGAGCCAGATCTTTCTTTTTCTTTCCTTTCTGGAAAAATCGGCGTATGTCCATTTTTAATGAGTCTGAGATTCATTCATTTCTGAGATTTCATTTATTCATTTGCCCCATGAAGCCCTGTTACTACTGCGCGAGTTACTGCGCGTCGTGCCTTAGAACGCCCCTCCGCCGTTGTAAAATAATTGTAACTCACGGCTTCAAGGTCAAATCTGTTTGCCTAACAAACAGATTTACTGTGGTTGCAGCAATCAGCCTCTCTTCTCTCTTACCAGACAAGCGCCTCAAGTTCATCCCAGCACCTAGGGCTTGTGTCTATAAACAGTACATGGACACAACACAAGCCCTCAGGATACTGTTTCAAAATAAATAATCAGACTACTCACATAGTAAGGTCGGCCTGTGTTAATATCCTGTTAAAACCTTAGTTCAGTAAATCTATAGACATAGGTAGGCTAGTATGGGATATTTTATTAATAACTCGGTATCTTTTTCTGTAGTCATGTCCTTAAGCTCTGTGTTGCATGGCTTGTGTGTTATTATGTGCTTGCCTTGAAAAGGCAACACATCTTAATCTTGTGCATATTTATGTGCTTGCCTTGAAAAGGCAATATAATCTTGTGCATATTTCTTCTTATTATGTGCTTGCCTTGAAAAGGCAGCACATCTTAATCTTGTGCATATTTTTCTTATTATTATTAGTGGGCAAGCTGGCAGCTTGCACACTCACGTTCTTCCTACTATTTCTTTCTTTCTTTATTAGTGGGCAAGCTGGCAGCTTGCACACTCACGTTCTTCCTACTATTTATTTCTTTATTTATTATTCCGTACGTTTTTTGGCCCATAACTCCTCCTACAGCTTTCATTTTAGGCCCACACAATGAATTGGGAAAATGTGCGGCCCGATTGAGAGAAGTTTGTTATTACTTCTATAAGGAATCCAAATCACGGAATTCTTGAAATTCCAATTTTACGGAAAATTTCGGCCATCCGAAATGAATAGCTAAAACTTCCCAAGGTCCTGGGGTGCAGAGCTTTTGACCTGCTTCCATGCATCAAATACCAAAAACGTGTGTCTTGTGGAGAAGAAGCGGTGTGTCCATTTTCAAAGCTCTGGCTTTCCCTTTTTCAGCAATTCCAGTTTGAAGTCGGAATTTCAAACGCAATACATACTAATGGCAGAACTTCCTAAGGCTCCAGGGCGCAGAGGTTTTGACCTGCGTCCACACACCAAATATGAAAAATGTGTGTCTTGTGGAGAAGAAGAAAAATAACTCCATTTAAGTTTGGAGTTTTGGCAGCTTTGGCTGCCTGGCCCCTAATAAAACAACACAACATCTAACACCATTCACAAAACCCCACACTTATGCACAACATAGCAAAGCTTACCTTGTGAGACTGAGTCTCACCAAAACTATATGAATATCACAATAAAATGTAGCAGCTTAACTTAACTGTAATCAAATATGGTACACACTCATTAAATTTCCAAGCTAGCACCTTATTTATGTCCCACCTCAACCTTATGCTGGCAGTCAAGGGAAATATTGAAAGCAATCAGGGCCCTATCAGCTCAGAACAAAGATTAAATATTTTGCTGGCAAACGCTGGACACAATAAAACAACATTAGACTTCAGTGGAGTCTCTAAACCATCCAGTTATGTTAACAAGGCCCCTTCAGCCAACAAATAGAACATTGTTAAGCTTATACCTTTACAAACCCACCGATAATGTACTATCAAGGCCATATCCCCCCCAAGCAAAAGGCTTATTGTAAATTTGTGTTTTGCTGGCGGTCTATTGACAGTATCAACATGTAATAGAGCCTGTACCGGTCAACTGTATGACAACAAAGTCCCACCGGCCAGAGCTGAAAAGTTAAATGTTTTTACCTTTTTGCTTGTGGTCAACTGGAGATTTTGAAACCTCTTGGCTTAAGCAAAGTCTTTATCAGAGTGGGAGTCCAAATACCATGAATCAAACATTCCACTGTATGAGATGTAGGGCACCACGGAAAGCACGTCACCTATCGCTGATACATTTTCAGGCCACGGGCTCCAAGTTTTTCATTATGAAATCCTTGGCCTGTTTTGGGTCTTTAAAGCTTGTGCGCACGCCATCTGACATCAGCTCTGCTGGATACCACAGGCCGTAGTGGATGGATTCCCTCGCAGGTCCTCAACAAGCCCCACACGCCGTTAAATCTGCCCGCCTATTGGCGACTGTGTGTAGTCTGGTTGGATGTGGATATTATTGCCATTCGCTGTAGTTACATGTTTCATCTGCCCGGCTTTACTTAGTATTTCCTCCTTCTCCTGGTAATAATGGCATCTGATAACGAAGGCTCTCGGCGGGTCACTATCACCTGGTCTCACCTGCAGAGTGCGATGTGCCCGGTCCAATAAAGGGGGCTTATTAAGGCCGAGCGTCTCCTTCAGACACTGAGATATAAAGTCCGTTGAGTGCTTCCCGTCCTCTCGTCTCTCCTTTATTCTGGTAATGCGTAGGTTATTGCCAGAGATGGGCAGAGTACTCAACCCCAGTACTTGAGTAAGAGTAAAAATACTACTGGTCAAAATTTACTCCGTTACAAGTAAAAGTAGCTCAGTCGAAATGTTACTCGAGTAAGAGTAAAAAAGTGCTTGCTTAAGTATCCAAGAGTACATGCTTTTAAATTTACTAAAAGTAAGAGTAAATTTCTTATTTTTCACATCAATGAATTACTGTAATTTTTCAATTTATAGGACCTTGTAACTCTTGTTTCAGAGAGTTAACTCTTTGAAACCACCTGCGCTAATGTGCTTGTGTGTAGAACCACAATGTTATACAAAGCCTGCAGAAACACCTATAAAAACAAATAAAATGAATGAGATCATAAGAGGACAGTAATTGTCATTTTCACGTTTTATTAAACACCCCCGCACATACATCAGGCAAGGCATTTTCTATCTCCCCCTCACTGAGGGGAGCAGTGAAGAAATTCCTTTACAGCAGTGGTTTAACCTTTTTATATCAAGGTCCATTATTTATTCAGAATTTCTTGTATTGATGTGGCACCATAGGAGATTACAGGCAAACGTTGATAAAAAAAAAAAACAAAAAAACAATTCTTTAATTAAGTAATGCAGATGTTTAACAATCATTTAACTCTTAAGTGAAAAATTTAACCAAATGGACCCGTACCGGTCCAACTAACATTCCATCATTTAGCTTGGGACCAACTGGAACCCCCTCAAAGACCAATGGTGGTCTTTTTCGAGTGTGGTTACTTTGGCGTTATCCTTATATGGGTGGGGGATGACGTATTTCCGCTTTTACATAGATCCCAGTGGAGAACACGTACTATGATAGGTTTCCTTCTTTGACAAACACAGCTTGTGTCCAATAGTATTTTAGAAAAAAAACCAAAAGAAAACACAGCCAACCTTAAAGTATCGAGTACTTTTCAGCCTTCCTAGAAATTTACTCGAGTAAGAGTAAAAATATTTGTCTTGGAAATGTATTCGAGTAAGAGTAAAAATATTTGTTTTGGAAATGTATTCGAGTAAGAGTAATAAGTATCAAAGAAATCTAATAGTCAAGTAAAGTACAAATCCTCAGAGTCTGTACTTAAGTACAGTACTAGAGTAAATTTACTCTGTTACTATCCACCACTGGTTATTGTGGCGTGACCGTGGTTCCAAGTCCTCATTTCTTGCTTTCTGAATAGCTAGCTCCCTCAGCACATTAGCCATGTCCCGCTCCGGAGAAGCAATCAGGTCAGAGTGGCTGTCGGCTGCAGACTCGAGGGCAACCACCCATTTATCCAGGGCCTCGCTTTTGGCATTAGCATTATCATTAGTGAGTTTAATTTCTGCTCTTAGTTGGTCAACCTGGTTCCAAATTTCAGCAGATTGTGTCTCCGCTTTGGTGAGCAGTTCAGCCCTCAATTCGGCGATTGCTTGGAGGATTGCATCATGTCCACTCAGGTCAAGTGCATCGTCAAATGCAGTGTTAGCCTCTGGGCTAGCCTTGGAGCTAACTCTTGTGTCGGGTGCTTTTCGGAGGTTTTTAGACATTTTTAGCTGGCGTAGAGTCGAAATTTCGAACCTGGTGCAAGGTCTCGGCCTCAGTTATGAGTGTGCCTCGAGGTCTTCACATTAAATAGCTGCTTCTAGATTTATTGATAGCTTTGGTTTGGAGCTCGGTAAAAACACGTCCTCACATGGCACCGCTCAGACCGGAAGTCTTAAGAAGTGATTTAAAAGCCGTTACTGATTCGACAAGTCTTATCTCCTCAGGCAGGACGTCCCAAAGCCGAGGGGTCCTGTTGGTAAAAGTGTGATCACCTTTAGATTTGAGGCTCGACTTTGGAACAGCCATAAGGGCCTGGCCTGAGGATGTGAGGCTGCCAGCTGACTCATATGGTTCCAACATTAGGCCTCTCCTGGTTAGAAGAGCTGAGTGGGGTGCAGAAGTCTGGGATGGTGGTGGTGACATATCTTACTATATTTGTACGTGGAAATCTTGCCTCTTGCAGCTTTGACTGTGTATGTGTGTGTGTGTTGTATGTGTGTCCTGTACACGTGCAGCCTGTGTCTTTGCCGACATGGAGACAGTGGTGGGTGTATCAGGGAGGAAGGTGATGCTACCCTGCCACTCCTGGGCTGTGAGCCAGGGAAAAGTGGAGATTTGCTGGGGAAGAGGAGAACCTTCATTGTTCACCTGCCACAACACCCTAATAGCTACTGATGGAGCCCAAGTGAAGTTCAGAACCTCGCACAGGTAAGGATGGATGTGTGGAAAGGCATGTAAAGGCATTTTCAAGTATTATTGTGTTTCCTCGTTGCATTTACATGTTGATATGGTTTCATTTCATGCAGGAACAATTCACGCAACAGACAAAAGATGGAACAGCTCTGTGCCAGGGTGTTAGTTTGTACGGCAAGCCTGTTGTTAGCCTAGTAAAGCTAACACCCTTCCAGGGACAGTGTAAACTGCCACTGAACAAATTCTCACTGTCTGTACTTTAGTGACTGGCTTTAATGTAAGATAGAATATATTTAAGATAGTACTAATATATTAGTGTTGAAGCACAGAAGATTTTTCTCCACACTGGCTTTGGTCTCCATTCACAAAGTTTTGTTTAAAAGAGCAGATTAATACTAAATGTGGTGTTAGCACTTTCAGATTCAATGTCATTCATTTCCACGAGTCAGATTTCTTCTTTCGTTCTTCGTTTGAGATCATGAGTTTGGTCCTGTGTGTCTGTCTGTGTGTCTCTGTGTGTCTAATCTTGGAAATTACTAGGTTTATCAACACAATTTTTTCTGTGCACAATTCTAAAGTATGACATGACGGCATATTAGAGCCATTGCAGGGAAAAAAGAATTATGGAGCCGGGTGGGGGATTTTAAAGTCATAAATTTGCAACAAAAAATCTGAAATTCTCTGAGATTTAAGTTGTAAATTCATGAGAAAAAAAAAAACAAATATATGAGAAAAAAACTCAGAAATTGTTACTCTTTTACTTGTTTATATTGGTGTTTATAATGTTTGTGCAATACATACATGTACTAGGGTTGAGCCGGATACTCGGCTGAAACGAGAATCCGGTACGGATAAAGCACTTTTGACGAGTACAAGTATTATCAGAGTAATATGAGTCACTATCTATTTATTTATTTATTTATTTAGAGAGGACAGTGCACATTAATTAACATTGCTGTAAATGTGCAAGTGTTAGCCATTAGAACCATTAAAATATACAAAAAGGGACACAAGGATCATAATACATAAAAACAGGGGCACAGGAGACATAAATCACACATATCTGTGATCATGATGAATGAAATTCCTCACTGGGTAGCTGACTGTGTCCACGTTGTGTGATAGGCCAGTCACACAAAAAAAAAGTTTAGGAAAAGTTTAGGTCCGAGGGATACGTTCCTCTGCACTGAAAAGCTCCGATCAAGATCGAACGCTGTGTTGTACCGCATCGACTGGGACTTTCATCCTTTCCTCCACTCCCTGGAATATCTGCTGGGGAGATCGTGGCCTTTTTTGTTTGTTTTTGTTTTTTTGCAATGCATTGCTGTTTTCAGTTGAAGGGGATTTTTGCCTTATAGGAAGGATTTTTGAGTTGGACACAATTATTTCAGTTTTTTATGGACATATGGACTTTGCCAGAGATGCTGAAAAATTAACTAAGTGCATGCTGTTCTCCTTTGTTAAATAAACTTGTTTTTTTTGACAGCGCCATTTTTGACTCTTAAATTTTGAGAGTATATAAATGATTTAGGGCCCTATATTGTGCCACCTGCTACCCGCTGCCACTACCCGCTACCCGCAAATTGCGGATTTAGGAACTTCCGCTATCCCTAAACGGTATCTTGCGCCACGCGCTACCCGCTATCCATTATGCCGACTCCGTTATTTGCGCCTGGAGGTGTGTCCGTGGCCGTGTTTCATGCGCTATCCCTAAAGTTGCTATCTTGCGCACACACTTTAGGGATAGCGGATAGCGGGTGGTCCTCACCACCCGCTATAGATTCTTAAAAATAGCCATCCTTTGCTCTGATTACTGCTTTGCACACTCTTGGCATTCTCTCGATGAGCTTCATGAGGTAGTCACCTGAACTTTTTATTTAGTCATTTATTTATTTATTTAGAGACAGTGCACATTAATTAACATGGCTGTAAATGTGCCAGTGTTAGCCAGAGGCTAGTTTACTACTGCTGTCCTCTGGCATGATGTTAAAGAACTATTAAAATATACATAATAATAATAATACATAAAAACAGGGACACAGGAGACATAAAATTAGAGTAAAAATACAACATATCCATGTGAGACACAGAGACCGGCAGACAATGACACAAAGGAGAGACAATCAGTTATGCAATTAAATAAAATTGGCCAAGATGAACTGTCAGGGATGGAAAAATGAGATGGAGGTGCAGCAATGCAAAGACCAGAGCAGGGTTTCTTGTTGGAGTTGTGGTAAGATGGATTAAGAAACACAACGAAACCAAAGATATACAGTGTATAAAGTGCTACAGTGCTCATGGAAAGTGCTGCAGTGCTCATAAAAGTTGTTGAGGTTAAGGGTTAGCTGTCAGAGGTGAGTAAGTGGTATGGAGGTGCAACAATGCAAAGACCAGAACACGATTTCTTGTTGGGAGTTGTGCTAAAAATGAATTGAGAAGAGGTAACATTTGTAAAGTGCTGCAGTGCTAAAATGAATTAAGAAGAGGTGGTACATTTGTAAAGTGCTGTAGTGCTCCTTATAGTTTACCCATGTCACTGCGCATGTCCGTGAGGGAACATGCGCACTGCGCAGTCTTGAAGGAGCACCCCCACACCATCACACCTCCTCCTCCATGCTTCACAGTGGGAACCAGGCATGTGGAATCCATCCGTTCACCTTTTCTGCGTCTCACAAAGACACGGCGGTTGGAACCAAAGATCTCAAATTTGGACTCATCAGACCAAAGCACAGATTTCCACTGGTCTAATGTCCATTCCTTGTGTTTCTTGGCCCAAACAAATCTCTTCTGCTTGTTGCCTCTCCTTAGCAGTGGTTTCCTAGCAGCTATTTGACCATGAAGGCCTGATTGGCGCAGTCTCCTCTTAACAGTTGTTCTAGAGATGGGTCTGCTGCTAGAACTCTGTGTGGCATTTATCTGGTCTCTGATCTGAGCTGCTGTTAACTTGCCATTTCTGAGGCTGGTGACTCGGATGAACTTGTCCTCAGCAGCAGAGGTGACTCTTGCCCTGCGTTCCAGTACTCATACTACCATACTATTTAGTAGGGAAAAAAAGAATTAGTGTGTCCCAATACATAGTATGTCAGATGCAGTATGCCAAGAGTACCAGGATGTTCTACTACATCCGGTCAGATTTCGCAGTATGGATTTCAGCAGGCTGCTCTGGCCATTCTGACCCACAATCCTTTGCGCAGCAGACGTTACGTCGCACTGACTGAGTACAGGCCACGCCCACATACGGACGAGAGCAAAACACACATATTGCACAGAACTCGCTCAGTGACCGCAGAAGTGACAGGAAGACAGAAGATCAGAAACATGACAGACGACAGCGCAGTGTGAAACAGCACCGGCATTTTGACAACAACATTCAA
This sequence comes from Myripristis murdjan, assembly GCF_902150065.1. NCBI lineage: Eukaryota > Metazoa > Chordata > Actinopteri > Holocentriformes > Holocentridae > Myripristis > Myripristis murdjan. The sequence continues at coordinate 516,114 of NC_043993.1, read as the reverse complement.
ATGTGGCGCTACGGACGGCGGAGGAAGTGAGCAAAAGGGCGGACTTCAGGGACGATGTATGCAGTGTGTCCCAATAGTATGCATTCACATGCATATGCGATTTGGAACGTAGGGAACATATTCCTTTTCTGGGGTGGTCCTCATGTGAGCCAGTTTCATCATAGCGCTTGATGGTTTTGTGTATATATACACACACACACACACACACACATATCCTCGGCTATCCTTACCGGATACTCGTTTCAGCCAAGTATCTGGCTCAACCCTATTATATAACCATATGAATAATCCTGGTTTGAAAACATCTCTTCTAAGTGCATTTTACATTTTCCCTGGCAGGGTGGTATCGTGGCTAGGCTAACAGGCTAGCCTTGGAAACGAATACCCTAGAACAGAGCTAGATTGGCCCAGGCACCACCATCACCACCTTTCCTCCAATTTTCTCTTCAACTCTCATCTCCTCTTCCCTCCTCTCCCCACGTTGGTCTTCAAATTGACCCCCCAGGTACATGCTGTCTCCCAGAGCGTCCAGCGATGATGCTTCTCTCTCCATCTACAAGTCAAGAGCGTCAGATTCTGGGTTCTACCACTGCAGGATCCAGCTGCCTGGCTTGTTCAATGACCAAACATTCACCGTTCACCTAATCATCATAAATGGTACACTAAAGAAAATCCCCTTTAACAAAAACAAAACAAAACAAAACAAAACAGAAAATTCCATCCAAGGTGGACTCTGATTAAAGAGTGGACAAAGCATACAAAGGCACAAAGCATATAGATGTGGTATCTGAAATACAAACAGAAATAGAAAGACAATTCCACAAACAAATAAGCCTACTGTCTGATTTTATAACTCAGTAATACCTTAATGTACTCCACTAGCACAAGACAGTTACTACAATTTTTCTCTTTTAAATACAGCACAATATACATGAGAAGTCATTCACATAATTTTAATTATATTCACCTCGTCTACCTTCTTTACCAGTACCTAGGGAAAGTTAGGCTTTTTTTTTTTTTTTTTTTGGCAATCTGCAAAAAAAATTCTTACCAATAGCTTTTTTTTTTTTTTTTTTTTTTTTAACCATGTGTTCCTATAAGTGTCCAGTAACACCTCCCAATTTATCCACGGCCAAATCCTCGGGGAAACGTCTGGAGAGCCAGTCAAAGTTGGGGTGCCCAGAGGGCCTGGGTGAAAATAGAATATGTATATAGTGGGTTTTCTTTGATCTGAACAATATCCAACAAAAGTTTTTTTTTTTTGTTTTGTTTTGTTTTGTTTTTGTTTCTTGTTTTTTTTTTGTTTTGGAACAATTGTCAGTTTCCAACAAAACCTGGTGGAAAGGTTTTTTATAGTGTTCACCAACCAACTTTCCCCACTGACTGGCTTCTCCAAACATTCTTACATTCTAAAATGAATGTAAACTCAGTCCCAATTCTTAAAGCTCATGGAAATAGTTACTTTTGGCAAATAACTGATCAAACTACCATAATGCAACATAATTTATTGCTGTGTCTTTACAGAATTTAAATCAGAACAAGTATTGTGTACCATTAACAGTACGATATTATTTAATTGAAAAAGTGCCTCTGCTTTGGTATGCTATAGTTATGCCAAATGCCTTTGATCTGATGCTTAAATATAGCTGATACTCATCATCATCCGATGAACTGAGGTAAATCAGTAACAAACAAACAGGTAAAAATTTCCTTATTGCAGTGAGAGTGTATTTACCACAACAACAGCAGCTGGAACCATTTAAAGTGATGGTTCGGATTCTCACCCATGGTATTTGCTGCTCCATCCGGGTCAATACATCGACAAATTTTGGTCCTTCAGCTGACTTCCCTGTGGCAAGAATGAAAGCTTCACAAGGAGTGCACTGCTCTGAAATGAATGCTATAAATTGGAAAATATTGGAGACGGGGTTATAAAATCTGATCTGATCTTTTTGGATGAAATACCAGATGCCATCCATCAATCAGTACTTATCTACACTCTACAGTGTCATTTTACATCCTCTTGCATCTCCTCTGAATGAGATAACTACAGACTGGAAAACAACACAAATTTGAGCAGCGACACACAACACTGAAGAGTCATGTTGAAGGATGCACAACAACACTTATTTTAGTTTCACTTTCACCACTGTTTTTCAGCCCCCATGGCAGAACTATTTAGTGCTATAGCACTGCCACCGTCAGTCTGTAGGTGGAACATGAGACCAGAGCGACACTGTGTGGTGACACAGTGAAAGTACTACAGAAGAAAACAGTTCTGCCATTTTGAAAGCCAGGGGACTGAAAAGAGCGTTGAAAGTGAAACTGAAACAAACGTGTTGTTGTGCATCTGTCAGAAGAGTTTTTCATCTCAAAATAGTGTTGTTTTCCAGTCTCAATCTGCTTCATTTATGTTGGGGCAGAACACTTCAGATGAAGGTCTTGTTCTCACCACAGGGAAGTAACTTAATGGACTAAACTTGGTGGATATGTTGTACTCACACGGAGCAGCAAATACCACTATATGGGTAAGAAATCAAACTGTCACTAACTTTGATTGTGTGTTGCTGCCTCCAGGACCTACTGACCCACTGCCACCAGTAAAATCCCTGCCCTCCATCCACTCACCTCTGGAAACTCAAGTTGAGCCAAAGACACCACGTACACCTCCCAGTAAGTCAGAGCTGGACCATCACCTGTATCCCCTCTGGCACAGAGGGGATACAGGTACAGATGCAGGGGAACCTGAACCTGAACCTGAGATGCAGCTCAGCTCTGTGTGTCATCTCTTTGTAGTCATATTAAACTTTGTATAAGTGTATAAGGGTTAGAACATTATGATGGAAGTCTATGACTGCCATGCCCATGCATATTTATGTCTTATAAGATAAAAATAATCCTGCTTTGCTGTCAAAATCTTTTGACATTTGAGACTTGCCTTTTTCAGCAATTGGATGGCAAGCCATTTGTTATGGAAAAGTCTCAGACACTCACCCTTATTGTCAATCTACCTGGAAAACCAGAAATCCTCTGAATGGCCTCGCTCTCTAGTTTGTGGCTGTAAAGTGTCATGAGGTTGTGATTCTCTTAGAGGTCACTATAGGTCATTTTAGACAGTGACATCAAGTTTCAAAAAATGGTCTCACTACAGGGAAATGGCTTCTATGGGAGCTAACATGATCACACATAAATCAAATGTGTCTCATTGAATCCACAGGAGTCTCAGCTTTCCAGTCAAAGGCAATTGATGCAACTCCAAGACTGTTTAGGCCCCAGTCTGCACAAACACACCATTTTACAACAGGCCACAAGAACACATGTGGACTGCAGGCTTTGTTGCCCAAACTGCATGGGATTAGCAGAAGGTGGGCGTGTCTGCAAAGGGGAGAGCCGTGGCTGAGAACCCATTTTCATTCAGAGATCTGGAGGCCAGAGGGCAAGGGACCCTGATGAAAATGACCATGCCATTTTTTCCCTCGTCAAAATTTTGCCAAATTTTGCAGCGATATTTAGTCCCCTTGCTGACAGCCTAGTTTCATACGATACCAGTGTCCTCATCTTATCACCTCTGAAAAATAGAATGTCAGCTGGGGACACCAGCATCCACGGTGGAGTTGAAGGGGTTTTAACTCTATTTGAATATAAATTTTGTTATGCTTACACTGTATTTGTTTTGTCTGTGGCAGATAAAGCTGATTGCTCACAATAATTTAAATGCAAAAAATGCTCATATTTAGCTGCTTTGGTTTAAGTGTCTTGACCTCTTTGGCAGGTCATACAGGAGCAGACGTCACTGTGGTGAGAAGAAGTGATGTCACAGCTGTCTACACCACAGGGCTAATGGTGGTGCAGGTTAAGATACCTAAGGTATCAATTTTTCATAATATTTACAGAGATGTCTAATTTTTACATGGAGATCTGGACCCGTACATCTAAGAATAGGAGTGATATCTATAATTTTTATAATTTTATTCATAAAGATGTTAAGTTTATTGAGTCATTTGTTCTGTCAAGTAAAACATTAACTCTGGTGTGTGCTATCACCAATTGCTGTTGATGTTGGACCTAAAATGAATACGTAAAGATAATCTTAAAAAATAACTATTTCAGCTCCTTACCACTGTCAAGCTAAATGAAATAATAACTCTTGACAGAACTGCCTTAATAAATGAAGGCAGAAAAATCATGGCCATCATTTATTATTTTATTTCTTTATTGTCAGGATCAGCTTCCTGTGCAGCAGGAGCAGCTGCATGAACTGTCGAGCTTTATAGGAAACACAGTCAGACTGGCCCTCATCATCTTCATACCTGCTCTGCTGTTGGCCGCTGCCTACCGTAAGTACATACAGCAAATGCACACGCGCGTGCACACACACACACACACACACACACACACACACACACACACACACTTAAAAAGACACAAGCACTTGCAGAAACAAGTATTTATTTTTCTGTATCTCCAGGAGTGTGGAGCTGTAAGAAGAAAGCCAGCTGTAAGTTGGCTGTAAGAAGAGATGTCCAGGAGCCTCTCTAACCTGGCAGAGAGCTCTCTGTAGCCATGTGTGTGTGAGTGTGTGTGTGTGCGTGTGCGCATGAAGATTTTTCTATTCATTCATTCCTTCTTAACAGATATGGATTTTGTGATGTTGTTTTAAAACATGTGGAACAGTTAATAATGTGATATGATTTTACTAACTGATGTTTTGTAAATAGTTTAAATGTCATGTAACTGCTTCTGTGAGTACAGGGGATGATCGTACCTGTATGTATTCTGTATTCACCTGATGAAGACACAAATAGTGATTTGTTAAGTAAATATGGGAGCATTAAAAACTTGTGAGCCCTATAAGTCTTCTTCCTATTGTTTGTTTGAGACTCACGCACCTCATATCTGCTTAAATGAGTTGGTTTCTTGCCTCTTTTTTTTTTTCTTTTTTTCTTAACTTTTATTTTACCAACTAAAAAAAAACCCAAAAAACATTGAGATTCAAAGTCTCATTTCCAAGTACATGTGACCTGGCCATGAAGGTGGCAGAGCTGCTATCAGTCAGTGAAGTGTCCTGTTTCCTGTGCAGGACAGGAAGTGAGAGTGACAGCACTTTCTGCTGACTTTGTATTGAGGACAAGAGGTTAGTTTCCATGAGATTTGAGATTTAAATTAAGCACATTGTTTTTGTTATTGTTCTTAACTATGTGCTTTTGTTGCCTAAACCTAACCTTTTCTCTAACCTGCACACATTATAGACCCTCCAGAAAAACGCAATTATGCGATTTCCGCATAAATCACCAAAATGTCGCTGATTATGCGGGGGTCAATTATTTTCCAAAAGGGCGCATAATTCCCGCATATTTCACATATTTGGCAAAATATGCGGGTCTCGCTTGATTTCACAATTTCCGCATAAAATGAGAAAACTATAACTAAAGTAAATAAATGGGGTTGTGATGTTAATTTATATGCGACGCCCGGCCCGACGTCATCAGCTCGCGCATTCACAACACAACACAACACAACACAACAACGAGCAAATGGAAGAACAGCGCCCACAGGAGAGAGAAAAGATGATACTGCACTGAACAAGGTTCCCACAAATGGTGCAGTAAGGCTCTTAAACTATTTAGACCTATAGGTTTGGCTCATTGAGAGCTGTTATTTTTAGAGTTTAGAGTTGATGTTCAGTTGAGTTTAAACTGTTTTTGGAAACATTGTCGCAGGGGTCCGTTTCACAAAGCAGGTTTAGTGAAAACTCTGAGTCTGTTAACCCTGAAATGAGGGAAACTCTGAGTTTTCCGTTTCCCAAAGGGAGGTAACTCAAAGCAGAGACAGAGGTGTAACTCTAGCCTGTTTCACAGAGGGAGGTAACTTAAGCTCTCGGTCAGTTACCACGGTAACAGACTCCATGAAACTAACCTGGTCGGGACCAGGTTTTTCTCATGAAACCTCGAGTTTCTCTCTGTGTCCACCCTCTTTCAGCCACACACCGTATTTAACTTCCTCATTCATTCAGTCAGCAGGCCAGTTTTGGCGTGACGTATTAGTTCTGCTGTCTGTTATTAATAATTAAAAAACAGTCAGTAGGCCTTTATTAGAAGTCCATTAGTAGTTAGGTGGCGACATTTTTTCACGAACATGGCATGTCCTTTTGACAACGATCCCGTGGATGAAGGTGCAGTGTTACTGCGCAGAGAATTAAATATTCGTCGGGAGATAAGACCGCGCATAGATGTTTATGCTGAGGTCTTACCTGTTTGAACACCTGTTTACCTGTTTTTATATTTCATCTTAAGCTGCTGCCAAGTGCGCTTCTCCCCCGCGGGATTGCACCTAAATGAAATAAATTAATAGGCAACCATTCAAGCAGTTTTCCCCTGTACTATTATTGTGATTGCAACGGGCTACATTTAAACTTACGCATTGACCCGAGCAGCAGTGTTCTCCCACGCCGTCTCCCTCTCCTTTGCCGCTGCAGCGGTGTCGCAGTAAAAAACATGTTCAGACTCGCTGTATGAATCCATTAAGATTTCCAATTCAGCTGGGGTGAAAAACGCAGCCCGACGCTTCCCCGTTGCCATGGTGACTCTTCAAATCGGGGCTCCATTGACGCTGTCTTTTTATAGCTGTGGTGCACGCGCTTAACTCCAGGTGAAACTACTCTGAGTTGATCAAACTAAGTCAAATCATCTGTTCGGGAACCGAAAACTCAGAGTTTCCTGTCTCAGAGTAGATCAACTCAGAGTTCGGGGTAAGACTCGGAGTTTGTTGAACCTGCTTCGTGAAACAGACCCCAGATGGTTTGTTCTACCGCAATTTATACCTCAGCAGGAAGCATGTTTTATTTTTGACAAACTTGTGATTGAGGAATGTTTAAGCCATGCTGAAGTTGATAAAATAAAATAAATTAAACATTACCAGCACTTTCTGTGATGTAGCTTGCTTCTAGTATGCCTGTTTATCATAGGATATCTTTAAAATTGGTCTTTTTCATTCAGTAGTAGCCTAGTAACAGGGTGTGGGAGAAGAACATTTTTGGAGTGCCTGAACATTGGGGGGGGGGGCTTGTCCCCCCCAATGTATATGGATGTTTGGTCCCTGCAACAGGCACACAACCAAACAAGCACAGAAAGGATACAAATGTACATATAAAAATATAAATAGCACAATGCAGAGAGCAGAACAGTAAGTAATCAAAAAGCCAAATTGCCTGCCACATCTTACCTAAATAAATAAAAAAACAGACAATTCACGGACACTACTCCCTACTCTCTGCTCTGAATTTACGAATGTGATGGCTGTAGGAATAAACAAATACTTACACCTATTGGCTTTGACAGTAGGGAACCTGAACCCAGAGCCAGAGGGTAGGGACTGAAACTCAGAGAACAGGGGATGGGTGACATCTGACAGGATGCTTCTGGGCTTCCTCCCCACCTGTCTAATCAACAAATCTGACAGAAAGCTCTGTTGTACTCCCAATACCTTGCTGCTCAACTTAACTATCATGTTAAGTGAATTTTTTTACTCAATGCAAGATTTATAAAAAAGGTTCATGAGGGTCCAATCCACCTGGAAGAAGGACAGTTTCCTGAGGCAATAGCGGTATTGTTGACCCTTCTTGCAAAGCATACCGGTGCTGTCATTAAAATTCAAGTTTTTATCAATAAGAGTCCCCAGGTACTTGTACCTCTCCACCAGCTCGAACACCTGCCCCTTGATAACAGCTGGGGAGGATGAAGGCTGCCCCCTGAAGTCAATGGACATGTGCTTAGTTTTGGTGACATTTAGCTGCAGAAAGGTGTCATCACACCACTAAACAAATTCATCCACAACTAGACAATGATTGTTTTCACTGTTTTGGAGGAGACTCACAATGACCGAGTCATCAGCAAATTTCAAAATAAATCTATTTTCATGCCGACTACAACAGTCATTGGTATACAATATATACAATAGTGGTGAGAGGACACAGCCTTGGGGTGAACCAGTGGATGATATTAAAACATCAGACAAGTGCTTGTTCACCTTCACTCTCTGGGTTCTGTTAAAAAATGTTAAAAACGTTAAAAAATCAAGGATCCAACCCACAATGTTAAGATTTAATTTAAAATTATTGACAAGCTTATCAATTAAGATGTGGGGTTGGATAGTGAACAAGAACAAGGTTGAAAAGTGTCACAGCAGCGTCCTCTACCCCACGACCCGCCCTGTATGCAAACTGCCGTGGGTCAAGCAGAGGCTCTACAAGGGGCAGAAGTTCTATCTTCATAAGTCTTTCAAACGATTTTATGATCAGTGAAGTCAGGGCAACAGGCCTAAAGTCATTCATAGCCTTGGGATATATATATATTTTTTTACCACAGGGATAATAGCTGATAGTTGATTTTAGAAAAAAGGAGACAAAGACACGCAACCCTGTCTACATCAATGGAGCTGAGGTGGAGCAAGTGAGCAGTTTTAAGTTCCTGGGAATCAACATAACAGAGAACCTAACATGGACTTCACATGCCAAGTTCTTGTCAACTTCTACAAAGGAGCGATTGAAAGCATCCTGACTGGAAACATCACAAACTGGCATGGGATGTGCACGGCCCAGGACAGGAAGACTCTGCAACGAGTGATTAAAACTGCCCAAAACATCATTGGCACCCATCTACCAAGCATCAGTGACATCGGGGAGGTGAGGTGCCTGCGCAGAGCCAAAAGGATCCTAAAAGACAACACCCACCCCAGCCACAGCCTGTTCACCCTGCTGCCGTCAGGAAAAAGATACAGAAGTATTCGCTGCCATACCACCAGACTACAGAGCAGCTTCTTCCCTCAGGCTGTGAGACTACTAAATGCACCATCTGAACTCCTCCATGTTTAATAATTTTATTTTCTATACAACCAATTAATTAATCAAGAGGGAACCACACTTTAATTTCATTATTCAACTTGTTGTATAATGACCAATAAACTTCCTTGTATCCTTGTAATAGTGCTGTTTTTCCAGCTCTTTGGCCCTCTTTGCTGGTTGAGTGACATCTGAAAGATGTGAAAGAAGATGGGCCCCAGCTGTTCTGCACAAGAATGGAGCAGATGGCCACAAATATTATCAGGGCCTGGACTTTTCCTGATTTTGGTCCGTTTAAAGGACTCAATCACAGTGCCTTCATTAAAAAAAAGGAGCTCATTTTTCAACTTAAGAGTTCACATTACTGAAATCGAAGGTTTCAAACCTCAGATAAAATTCATTGAGGTCATTTGCTAATTGTTTATCTGATTTAGCACTGCTGAGAGCTACCCTGGAATTACATTTCATTTTTTGACCCAGTGATGGTCCTTAAGCTATCCCAAACAGAACTCAAGTTATTTTGGCATAGTTTCTTTTCGAGCTTTCCCTCGAAATTTAATTTTGCTCTCCTGATTTCGCATTTTATCTCCCTTGTTAATAAATTCAGTTCTGAGAGGTTACCCTCCCGGAATGCCCTTTTCTTCCTATTCAGTAGGGTTTTCAGGGATCTTGAAACCCCTGGCTTATTGTTAGGAAAAAGTCTAATACTCTTTGTGGGGTTCACAGAATTTTCACAGAAAGTCACATAACTGCTGATGACATCAGTCAGTTCATCAATGTCTGAAGAGGTCCCTGTGAAGGTGTCCCAAGCTGTACAGTCAAAACAGCCCTGTAACCGCAGAACTGCATCATCAGTCCATAACTTGATGTGCTTTGTGAGAAGTTTATCTTTCCTTAGAACAGTGCACACAGATGTGATCAGCTCCACCCAAGGGAGGAAGAGGCAGGGACTTGTAAGCTCCTTTCACAGATCCATAGCATATATCTAAAATTTTACTGTGCCTGGTTGGGCAGGTGACATACTGATAAAAACCTTGTAGCGATAGGTTATCATAATAACTATCACTACCGAGGATGATTCACACTCCCCGCTGTCATTAACGGAAGACACACACACACACACACACACACACCCCTCCATTCATGAGCCCCACCTTCATTCACGAGCCCCGCTGTCATTAACGGAAGACACACACACACACACACACACACCTCCATTCATGAGCCCCACCTTCATTCACGAGCCCCGCTGTCATGAACACACCTCCATTCATGAGCCAATGGCGGCCGTCCTTCCCGTTTAAAAAGCCGGGGGAAATTCAAAATGGCGCGGCTCACAGTATAGCGGAGGAAGAGGTGAGGCCGTCCTGCCGAGGTACAGAGCAGCGTTTTTGCGTCTCCACAGTTTTTTTTCTCGTGTGAGTCCGCGTATGTTTCCCGAGTGGCCGTCGTGCGTAAAAACCGGGTGGAACATAATTCCTGGAAGCTGACGGATCGCTCCACACTCCTGTCTCAAGCGGATGTACGGAGGGAGAAACGGACTGACGTTACACACGGACGGGACTCACTGGACTGGACTGAACTGGACTGAACTGGACTGGGAGGTAACTCCGGTGAATCCGGGGGTTTATTTCTGTTGCCTTTTTCTCTTCTTCTATTTTTATTTTTTATTTTATTTTTTTTTTGTAACGAACTGATCTGAACTGAACTGAGCTGAATTTATTTATTTATTTATTTGAAATTGGGAATGAGTTGAACTGATTTACAGAAAGAGACTGTGCGAGGATTTTTGGTTGGGGGATTTGAAATTGTGGACTGGACTTTTGTTTTTCTGGATTGGACTGGCGGTTGATTTCTTTGTTGGTTTTTTTTGTGTGTTGCTGCCTTTGCTGTGCTGGTTTATTGGTTGATTCTTTGCCTATGTTTTGCCGCAATACATTTTGATTTGAATTGAAAATTCCTGGTGGTGTTATTGTGTTGTTTGGATTGGTTGGCTTTGGGTTCTGTTCTTTTATGGGTTCAAAAAAAGGGGGTTTATTTCTTTTCCTCATTTTTTTTGGACCTTACACTATATTACCAAAAGTATTCGCTCACCTGCCTTTACTCATACTATGAACTGAAGTGCCATCCCATTCCTAACCCATAGAGTTCAATATGATGTCGGTCCACCTTTTGCAGCTATTACAGCTTCAACTCTTCTGGGAAGACTGTCCACAAGGTTGAGGAGAGTGTTTATAGGAATTTTTGACCATTCTTCCAAAAGCGCATTGGTGAGGTCACACACTGATGTTGGTCGAGAAGGCCTGGCTCTCAGTCTCCGCTCTAATTCATCCCAAAGGTGTTCTATCGGGTTCAGGTCAGGACTCTGTGCAGGCCAGTCAAGTTCATCCACACCAGACTCTGTCATCCATGTCTTTATGGACCTTGCTTTGTGCACTGGTGCACAGTCATGTTGGAAGAGGAAGGGGCCCGCTCCAAACTGTTCCCACAAGGTTGGGAGCATGGAATTGTCCAAAATGTTTTGGTATCCTGAAACATTCAAAGTTCCTTTCACTGGAACTAAGGGGCCAAGCCCAGCTCCTGAAAAACAACCCCACACCATAATTACTCCTCCACCAAATTTCACAGTCGGCACAATGCAGTCTGAAATGTACCGTTCTCCTGGCAACCTCCAAACCCAGACTAGTCCATCAGATTGCCAGATGGAAAAGCGTGATTCATCATTCCAGAAAACGCGTCTCCACTGCTCTAGAGGCCAGTGGCGGCGTGCTTTACACCATTGCATCCGACGCTTTGCATTGCACTTGGTGATGTGTGGCTTGGCTGCAGCTGCTCGGCCATGGAAACCCATTCCATGAAGCTCTCTGTGTACTGTACTTGGGCTAATCTGAAGGTCACATGAAGTTTGTAGCTCTGTAGCAATTGACTGTGCAGAAAGTCGGCGACCTCTTTGCACTATGCGCTTCAGCATCCGCTGACCCCTCTCCGTCACTTTACGTGGCCTACCACTTCATGGCTGAGTTGCTGTTGTTCCCAAACGCTTCCATTTTGTTATAATAGAGCTGACAGTTGACTGTGGAATATTTAGGAGCGAGGAAATTTCACGACTGGATTTGTTGCACAGGTGGCATCCTATGACAGTTCCACACTGGAATTCACTGAGCTCCTGAGAGCGGCCCATTCTTTCACAAATGTCTTGTTTCACAGTCTGCATGCCTGAGTGCTTGATTTTATACACCTGTGGCCAGGCCAAGTGATTAGGACACCTGATTCTGATCATTTGAATGGGTGAGCGAATACTTTTGGTAATATAGTGTATGTACGGGGACGACCTGGGGAAAAAAAAAAAAATACTGACTCACACCCTGATAAAGTATTGTTAGGCGCTGACCTAACTGGCACCCCAAAACACAGTCGTACCATTACATAAAAAAATGGCACCCCAGATGGGACCTGCAAAAACATTCTAAAAGGACAAGAACCTGAAAGCTGGAACATTGTGTGTAATTCCAAACAACTACCCTGCAAATAAACAGAGATCTCTCAAAAGTACTCTGGAGAAAAATAACACGTGTTTATTCAAACCAAACTCAAGGAACAAGGAAAATAACCCAATCAAACACAAGGAAACCCTGGAAATAACTCAAACACTCTCAAGGAAAGGAAACACTGGAAATAATTCACATGCAATATGGCTTCTTCTCCTTCTGGCCCCCTGCTGGACATTCCCAATACTGTTGCTCAGTCAACCCAAATGCATCCACTGGAGGGTCTATCACCTGAAAAAAGTGAACAAGCTCAAAATTACTCTCTCCTGGATTTGGATTTCTTTGAGAATATGGAACCAGGACCCAGTCAGACACTAACCCCCCCTCTGCGCCCACCCACGGAGGACTCAACCTTGAGGGATTTGTCGCAGGCAGTAGAAGGGTTGCGTGTCTCACAATTTAATGCGGAGAAAATGGTTGGCAGTAGCTTTCAGCAACTGAGAGAGGAACAAAAGCAATATACAGAACAAATAACAGCAATTGAAGGCAAACTCACTCACACCATGGCTACGCTGTGTGAACAAACGCAACGCAAAATGCAAGAGGAAATGACCAAACAACTAGATTACCTCAGAACGCAGTTCACAGTCACCCTGAATTCGAAGCTGAAACAACAACAGGCTGAAGTTGTGCGGGATATTAGCTCTGTTTTGTCCCCTATGGTGCAAAGTGTGGGAGATATTGAAGTTAAGCTGTCGACATGTCGACAGCTTAACTGGATAAGCATAATCTGGACACTATGAACACAGAAGTCATGGCAATAAAACATCAATCCTTACCTTCACACACTGCTTCGCTAGTCAACACTGCTGCTCAAACCACTCCACGTACAAGCTCTCCTGTGGCGGCTGGACAGCTACCGCATCCCAACCTTCAGTCCATATTACACCCTAACATCGAGGTACCAACTGTCAGCATGCAAGGAGACATGAGGGGGAGAGGTACCGGAAAGACACCCATTAATCTCCAATTCCCCACATTTGGACAACGTGAGGATACCTCAGATCCATTACTGTATTTGGAAAAATGCCAGGATTTTCTTGCACTTAACCCGCTTTCAGATGAGGAGCTCATTGCTACTCTCAGAAATGTGTTGCATGGGACAGCCAGAGACTGGTGGGATGTTGTGCGTCGAGAGACCACCAATTGGGCAGATTTTGCAACAAAATTTACTGCAGCATTCCTCTCAGAGGATTATGAAGATGAATTAGCCGAGAGGGTTCGGACTCGAGTTCAAGGTGAAGGGGAGAGCTTCAGAGATTTTGCTTACATGTACAGGTCTTTGTGTCGGCGTTGGAAGGCTGACATCAGAGAGGAGGAAGTCATTAAACTCATTCTCAAGAACAGCAATCCAAAATTAGCCAGCCAGCTCCGGAGCAGTGGGGTACACACTGTGGATGGGTTGGTCCGGCTGGGCCAACAGCTGGAGAAAGACAGAGATAACCAACGCATCTATGAGCAAAGACTGCAATCTCTGAACCGACCACAAACTCGTCAGGATAATTCCTCAAAGCCAACCCCACCTGGTGATGTAACAATTCCCCTCTCAACCAACCCCCACGGCTCCCTCCAAATCTCCGGGTTTGTTCTGCTGGCGTTGCAAGGGAGCCCATGCTCCATCTTCGTGCCAATATGCTGATAATGGAAAGAAAGGAAAGGGGAATCACCATTTCTCTGGACCTCGGACACATCCTACTGTTAACACCATGACTCGATCAAGTCTGCACACCATAAAGTCTGACAATCCTCTGACTTTAAGTCACCATAACTCTGCTTCTGCTGCTTCACCTGCTTCTGCTGCGTCACCTCCACTCCAGCTGTCTTCAAACCATTCACCACTCCAGTTGGTGGTACCATTGGCAATGGGACCTTGGACAGGTAGAGCCATTGTGGACACTGGCTCATCCTTCACTCTGCTGAATCAGGATCTATGGACAGCAATTAAGGACACTTAGAGATTACAACATGAACCCCTGGACTAAGGGCCCCATATACTTGGCAGATGGAGAACCTAAACAACCATTAGGCGAGTGTATGGTGAACTACACACTTCATGGCAAAACCTGGACTCAATCTACTGCTGTGCTTCACTCAAACACCTTAGCCTTTCCCTGTGTGCTTGGGCTGGATTTCCTCTTTCAGAGTGGCATGGAATTGGATATCGCCAATAACACCTATTGGTTCAAAGCAAATGAACAGGAACAATTTCATTTCTTGACTGACAGCTCAAATGAACAAGAACCAACCCAATACTGTGCATTCTTCTCTGCTGTGGCTCCGTCTGGCCTCTCTCCACCGTCGACTGACACTCTCTCTGAACTGTTCGGTCAAGCAATACAGGATGTTCACCTGTATCAGGAAGGGAAATCACAGTTGTTGGTACAACTCCAGAACAATATGGATGTCTGCGCCACAAAGTTGGGTCATACTAGCCTCCTTCAGCACAAGATTTTTGTGACACAAGAGGTACCGATCAGACAAAAACCCTACCGTGTGTCCCCCGTAAAATTTGAGGCAATGAAGAGGCTGATCGACAAAATGTTGTGTGATGACATCATTGAGCCATCATCTTCCGCTTGGGCAGCTCCAGTTGTCCTGATTCCCAAAAAGACAGGTGTGGACCCCAGGTTCTGTGTTGACTTCCGGAAACTGAACTCAGTGACAATGGATGATGCATATCCACTCCCGACAATACAGGAGATCTTGGATTCTCTGGGCGGGGCCAAGATTTTCACCACCCTGGATCTCAACTCCGGATATTGGCAGGTCAGCATGGATGCTGAGAGCAGAGAGAAAACTGCCTTTGTCTGTGCTTTTGGGTTGTATCAATTCAAGGTCATGCCTTTCGGGTTGAAAAATGCCCCAGCAACTTTTCAGCGACTTATGGAGTTGGCACTCGGAGAGCTCAGAGGAAGGATCTGCTTTGTGTACCTGGATGATATAATCATTTATTCATACAACATCCAGCAACATTTTCAGGATATTCAGGCAGTGCTGGACAAACTCAGGCAAGCGAACCTCACCGTCAACATGAGCAAGAGTCGCTTCTTCCGGGAATCCCTCATGTTCCTGGGGCATGTGGTTTCTGCTGCTGGAGTTCAGGTGGACCCTGAGAAGACCAGGGCAGTGGAAGAGTATCCATTGCCTAAAAACTTAAAATCTCTGCAGAGGTTCCTTGGTATGGCAGGATGGTACCACAGGTTTGTGCCAAATTTCTCTCAGATAGCAGAACCACTAAATGCCCTGAAGAGGAAGGATACCAAGTTCAAGTGGACCACGGAATGCCAAACTGCCTTTGAAATCCTCAAACAACATCTAATGACAACTCCTGTGCTGGGTCACCCAAACCTCAATCTACCTTTTGTGGTGTATACCGATGCCAGCGAAGTTGGCCTCGGTGCCGTGCTTGTGCAGCAGACAGGGTTGGGGACTTAGAAAGTGTTGGCCTTCGCCAGTAGGAGCCTGAATAAAGCAGAAAGTAATTACTCCACCACTGAACTGGAGTGTTTGACTGTTGTGTGGGCGGTGGAAAAGTGGAGATATTACCTCGAAGGACGATTCTTCACGGTGGTGACAGACCACTCCTCACTCGTTTGGGTTTTCAAAACCCAAAAACCGAACACCAGACTGATTCGGTGGGCCCTCCGTCTGCAGGAGTTCAGTTTTACTGTGGAGTATAGGAAGGGGAAATACGACACTGTTCCAGACACCCTTTCCAGAACCCCCGGCGAAGTGGCTGGCCTCTCCCAACCGGTCTGTGCAACCCTGCTGGCCAACCAAACGCCTGTCACAATAAAAGATCTACCACTCTCAGATGATGTCATCTGGAAGGCTCAGCAGGATGATCCCTATATCTAGGAGCTCTACCAGTCAATCCTGCAAAAAGGGGACGTGGTGGTGAATGCATCCACCAAATTCACTATCTTGGAGGATATGGTCTACAGAGCGTTAACACTGACCCATAAAACCATCTACCAGTTGTACATCCCTGAGCCCTGCCGTCATCAGCTCCTTCAAAGGTTCCATGAAGACCCACTTGCTGGTCATCTTGGTCGCTATAAAACCTATAAAAGGATGTGTTCATTGGTGTACTGGCCTGGTCTGAGTCTGGCAGTCAAACAGCATGTCAGAAACTGTACAGTATGTCAAGCTTACAAGCCTGAGAGCCAGAAAATGGCCGGAAAACTCCAGCAAACCTTGGTTCAGAACCCATGGGAGATGGTTGGTGTCGACCTGATGGGCCCGTTCCCCAGGAGTTCAAAGAGGAACATGTACCTCCTCGTGTTTGTGGACTACTTCTCCCGGTGGGTCGAGCTCTTCCCCCTGAGGAAAGCAACAGCGGAGTCAGTGACAAAAATTCTTGTCCAGGACATCTTAACACGTTGGGGGGTTCCCGACTACGTCCTCTCTGACCAAGGACCCCAGTTTGTTGCCAGCCTTTTTGAACAAACCTGCAGGGAATGAAACCTTAAACATAAGATGACCACAGCCTACCATCCACAAACAAATCTCACTGAAAGAATAAACAGGACTCTCAAGACCATGATAGCTTCCTACATAGGAAATAACCACAAACAATGGGATAAACACTTACCTGAATTCCGGTTTGCCCTCAACTCAGCTGTCAACGAGTCTACTGGAGTGACTCCAGCTGAACTGAACCTGCTGAGACCTCTACGGGGACCCTTGGAGGCAATGTTGCTGCCACGATTACCACCACCAGATTCTTTGTCCCACCCAAAAATTGCCCAGCTGAGTGAGATGCAGGAATTTGTAGAAAAACCTTGCACAAAGCACGAGTCAGACAAAAGAGAAACTGACAAAAACAGACGAGAGATGGAGTTTGAGGAAAAAGTTTGAGTGTGGCTGCGTGCTCACCCTCTTTCTAGAGCAGACAAGTCCTTTGCTGCCAAGCTGGCCCCAAAATGGCAAGGACCGTACAGAGTCATCCAGAAAAAAGGCCCAGTCAATTATGAAGTTGTGCTGGAAGACACGGGTGAGGACCTCAAAACAGTTCACATATCTCGACTAAAACCCTGCTATCCCACTGCTGAAGAAGTAGAGCAGCAAGAACGTCAGCGCCTCTTGGACTTGTTTGAGGAGGAGAGTGATGATGAGGAATTCAAAGGATTTCCCCCTAATGCCACCAACTCAAACACTTCAGCAACTGTCATGAAAAATTCACAGCAAGATATCAGTCAACAGCAGAGAAACTGTGTGCTGAGAATTTTCCAGGAGGAGAGTGAGGATGAAGATTTCCTTGGTTTCACTGACCCCTTTAAAAAAAAAAAAAAAAAAACACCCCGTAGGTTAGTTTTCCCGGGGGGGCGGAAATGTAGCGATAGGTTATCATAATAACTATCACTACCGAGGATGATTCACACTCCCCGCTGTCATTAATGGAAGACACACACACACACACACACACACACACAAAAAAAAAAAAAAAAAAAAAAAAAAAAAAAAAAACACCCCGTAGGTTAGTTTTCCCGGGGGGGCGGAAATGTAGCGATAGGTTATCATAATAACTATCACTACCGAGGATGATTCACACTCCCCGCTGTCATTAATGGAAGACACACACACACACACACACACACACACACACACACCCCTCCATTCATGAGCCCCACCTTCATTCACGAGCCCCGCTGTCATTAACGGAAGACACACTGTCACGATCCGACTCATAGATCATGACAAACAAGAGGAGAGTCACGGAACTATAATGTTCAAACGAATAATTTCTTTACAGAAAGATATAACTAAGGGTAAACATAATAAAATGAGGTGTGGAGAGTAGGAAGATCAGTGTCTGCTGATGAATGCATGTGTGTGGGTGTGTATGTATGTATGTAAACACAAAACAAGAGGCCATAGCCAAACCAAACAAAAAGAACCCAGGACCCAGGCAGGATGGTCTGGTCAGCAGGAGAGGAGGGAGAGGGAATGGTTCATGACTGCGGCTTTTATGGGGTTGTAAGGGAGACTGGCCAGGTGCTCCCAATCCCCTTTAATGCAATCCCCGCCCAGCTGATTACCTGCAAGGACAGACGAACAAGACAACACAAGGGGAAAACAAGGCAGGCCCTACAGGCAGGCGGCCGTCACAACACACACACACCTCCATTCATGAGCCCCACCTTCATTCACGAGCCGCGCTGTCATGAACACACCTCCATTCATGAGCCAATGCGGCCGTCCTTCCCGTTTAAAAAGCCGGGAGAAATTCAAAATGGCGCGGCTCACAGTATAGCGGAGGAAGAGGTGAGGCCGTCCTGCCGAGGTACAGAGCAGCGTTTTTGCGTCTCCACAGTTTTTTTTTCTTGTGTGAGTCCGCGTATGTTTCCCGAGTGGCCGTCGTGCGTAAAAACCAGGTGGAATATATTTCCTGGAAGCTGACGGATCGCTCCACACTCCTGTCTCAAGCGGATGTACGGAGGGAGAAACGGACTGACGTTACACACGGACGGGGCTCACTGGACTGGACTGGACTGGACTGGACTGGACTGGGAGGTAACTCCGGTGAATCCGGGGGTTTATTTCTGTTGCCTTTTTCTCTTCTTCTATTTTTTTTTTTTTTTTGTAATGAACTGATCTGAACTAAACTGAACTGAGCTGAATTTATATATTTATTTATTTGAAATTGGGAATGAGTTGAACTGATTTACAAAAAGAGACTGTGCGAGGATTTTTGGTTGGGGGATTTGAAATTGTGGACTGGACTTTTGTTTTTCTGGATTGGACTGGCGGTTGATTTCTTTGTTGGGTTTTTTTGTGTTTTGCTGTGCTGGTTTATTGGTTGATTCTTTGCCTATGTTTTGCCGCAATACATTTTGATTTGAATTGAAAATTCCTGGTGGTGTTATTGTGTTGTTTGGATTGGTTGGCTCTGGGTTCTGTTCTTTTATGGGTTCAAAAAAAAGGGGGTTTATTTCTTTTCCTCATTTTTGGACCTTATGTACGGGGACGACCTGAACAAAAAAAAAAAAAAAATACTGACTCACACCCTGATAAAGTATTGTTAGGCGCTGACCTAACTGGCACCCCAAAACACAGTCGTACCATTACAACCTTTGAGCACTTTTTCCAGAGAACAATAGTTAAGATCAAAGAACAAAGAGGGGTGCATCAGGTGATTTGGATTGTAGCTTCTGAGTCACCTTAAGTATGGACTCTTTATCCACGTTAGCTCTGGGGTGGACATATACAACAACAACAAATAATTGGGGAAATTCCCGGGGCAAATAGGGAGGCACAGAAACACAGCCAACAGTTCTACATCTAGCGCAGAGAGTTTCTCTGATAAGAACGTTTTTGCACCATCTTTGATTCACATAGAGGCACACTCCTCCTCCCTGTGACAGTTGCGTCACGATCGAGGCGGACCAGCGCACCAAACCCGTCCAGGGAAAGATCTGCATCAGAGTTGCGACCCGTAAGCCATGACTCAGTAATGGCCACAAGGCATGCATCCCTGAAATCATGATGAAATCTTACAAGTGCTTGTAGTTCATCCACTTTGTTCGTTAGCATTACTTAGATTGTGGGGATGCGGGTGAGAGGTTGTTTACGCAACCTCTCACCATAAGAGTTTATTGTCCTTTTACATGCATCCACACACGGTGAAATCAAATCCAGGAAAGGGTCAGCAGGTAATGGATTACTCCACTGGAGAAGGAACTTCCTGCCTTACTGGATCCGCGCTGTTCGCCCGTGAGGGGACTGAAAACCTTGGGTGAGGAGGAACGCAGTCCACAACAGAAGTGCCACTGTTAGCTCCATCACTTCTCCGAACTTGTCGACTGCCCACTACTCAAGGGTGCATTAGTGCTGCCACAACCACGTACATACACATACACAGAGACATGACTGTCTAGCTGCAGGTCGCTGCACGAGCATGCGCCATTTTCAGGGTGATGGACTTAAGGGTTTGGCGAATTCCTAGTTATTTGTTTGTTTCTGAGCGTTGGTACTCATCTGTTTGTTTGGTTTTAATTACACACACACACACACACACAAATATTAATTAAAAATACCCATGATGGGGGCGCCCTAGTAGCTGAATAAGAGCATGTACCATGTACCAAGGCTGAGCTCTGATCAGCATCCTCAGTTTGAATCTGACCTCAGGCCAGCTGCTGCATGTCATCCCCTCTCTCTCCCCTGCCTGCCTGTGACTGTCAAATAAAGTAGAAATGGGGGGAAAAAAAATCTTTTAAAAATATCCATGATACATGTAATCTACCAAGTTAAGCAAGTTTATGAAAAGCAAGTACTCAAGTCTCCCCTCTAACACCAAATGTGCCATTAAATTCATCTGCTAACAACTTGCAGATGTATTTCATGGCACATGTTCCTCACATCTTTATTTTTCATAAAAGCTGGATTCTCTCCCAAGGCTGACTGTGGACGCCTCAGTGAAATGAATCAATCGCCCCCATGTTCTGTGACCAGATTTCACTGGACCAGTGTCGAACCCCAATGACATGACACAATATGAGCTCCTCCTTCATTTGAACCTCTGTGGCAGGAGGCTCAAATGACACGCACGCACGCACACACGCACACAAACAGGGAAACAGGAACACTTGTGCAAACAAACAATCAACCAAATTAAATTAAAATTTAAATAAGATTCAGGAGACTCAGGACATGTCAGGAGACACAAATGGCTGACCACCTACATGCTGAGGAGTCCACCCACCCACACACACACACACACACACACACACACACACACACACACACACACACACACAGGTGGGAAAATAATGAACTGACGTAAAGAAAGATGGCTCTTAGCATTCCACTTTTGAATCAACTTTTACAGAATGACAGATAAAATCCTCATTCCTCCTTTCCTTTCCTGTCCTTTCCTCCTCATCTCTCCTTTTCTTCCCTCCCCATCCTGCCTTTCATTCCCTCCCAGTCCCTCATTTCCTTTCCTTTCCTCTCCTCTGTATCTCTCCTTTCCTTTCCTTTCCTTTCCTTTCCTTTCTCTCGTCTCTCCTTTCCTTTCTCCCCATCCCTCCTTTCCTTTCCTTTCTGCTAAAAAAAAGTTTATTAGCTTTCCTTTCCTCACCATCTTTCCTTTCCTTCTTTTCCTCCCGATCTCTTCTTTCTTTCCCTCCCAGTCCCTCATTTCCTTTCTTTTCCTCCCCATCACTCCTTTCCTTCCCTTCCCTTCTTTCCTTCCCTGCCCATTCTGCCAGATAAATGCATGTTAGTTGGTGGCAAGCAGTATCCATTTGTTTCAACCAGAAAAGCCAATGCTGCTTGGACGTCATTTGCAGGGTATGTGAAGGACATACAATAACAGCAACAATAAAAACAACTACCCATTAATTACTCAGTAGCAAGAGATGGGCAGCAAGAGAGAGCAAAGCAGAGCTGAAAATGTGCAAGTCTGTAAAGCCGTGGGCAGGCAAGTCGTCTCACACCACAGGCTGTCAGGTCAATGGCATTATAACAGTGTTGGCTGCACTGACCCTCTTCCATGACCTTCCTTCCTCTGATGACATAAGCTGCACCAACGCTTATCACATCTCTGAGGTCTCTGAGGTGTGTGTGTGTGTGTGTTTTGGGACACACCACTGTCCCGACAGAGAGGGGCTTCTTCCCAAACCGGGGACCATGTGTCATCATGACCAAAAAATGGAACTGAACAGGCTGTGAAATGATTAGTTAGTTTTCCTCTCCTCTGTTTGTCTCGTCTCATTTCCTTTCCAATCCTGTCCTCCTCCCCTCTCCTCTCTTCCCCTCTCTTGCTTTCCACAGGCTAAAATTACAATAATGATGTCAAATGGACTCTTGAGTGGCTCTGTTTGAGTGCCGCAGTGCAGGATAGGATTCCAGTTTAAAGCTGTTTTCTTTTGCAGGAAGTCCCAACAAGAGAATAATGGACATTTGTTGATAGTGAAAACAGGCCAGTTCACTTGTCCTCTTGTTTTCTCCTGCACTTTTCTTGGACGTCAG
The DNA here is from genome assembly GCF_902150065.1 of Myripristis murdjan. NCBI lineage: Eukaryota > Metazoa > Chordata > Actinopteri > Holocentriformes > Holocentridae > Myripristis > Myripristis murdjan. The sequence goes on along the minus strand of NC_043993.1, from coordinate 493,752 downwards.
AAGTTAAAACCTGTCCCAGCTGACTCCACAAGGTTGCGTCTTTTATTTAATCTAATTCCAAGCTACATTCCTGTAAAATCAAATTCCTGGCCCTGTAAATACCTTCTTACTGTTTCATCTGGTGGTATTCTCTATATTTCTCTAATTGATTGATTTGTTCTTGGCTTTTTTTTTTTCATTTGTTGATTATACTATCTCTTTTCCTCTCTTATAGGATCTCTCTGTCTCTCTTGTTGTTAGCCTTATCTCTGCGTTACAAGCTATTCATAGACAACAGGATAATTGTATTGTGTGTGCTCATTATACGTCTCCTTGGTGTGCTCCTATGGTTGCATATGACGCTGACAGTAGAAATGTACTCTGGGCCTCATGAGACCTCTGCATTCTCATACTCAACTGGAACCCTACATGCAAAATGAAGTTACTTACAATTGCAGAAGCACTTAAAGAACCATACCAGTGATTTTAAATATTTGGCCTGTTTTACAATTTATCCTCATTTTACATTTTTACAGGATTTTTTGAATTCTTGGTTGAAACAGCCACCTTGTAATGTTCTGCTTCTGTGGCTAACAAAGTCCTCAACATTGATAAACCACACAACTTATAATTGGCTGTGGAAAGCAAACCGTATTCCTGGGGACTATTTTCCCTGGCAGAGGGATCATTCTTCCACTCCGCCTCAGTTTCACATCATCAAAACACAACAGTGCTGCTGCTTTTAGTAAAACTAATGTGGAGGACTTTATCGCGATGATGGAATACTGGAGTGGCGATTCAGCGGGTTTGATGATGGTCAATTCATCTGTGATTTCTCAGTTGAAAAACTGAGCAGGACAGTCGGCGCCACTGTTGAGAGGGACAAGTTAATGATGTCATCAAGCTGTGCCATAGCAGCTGTGTCTCAACTCAGGGGCTGCAGCCTTCCAAGGCTGTGCGAGATTTAGCAGAGGAACTCAGGAAGCAGGAAATTGCTAAAATTGCTTTAAACAAGCAATTTTATGTTTGTTAGGAACTTTATTGTAGCATTATACTATATACACTACTCACAAAAAGTTAGGGATATTTGGCTTTCGGGTGAAATTTAAAAATGTGAAAATGTGAAATGTTCACGCTACAGTGATATTATATCATGAAAGTAGGGCATTTAAGTAGAAGCATACACTGGTGATTTCCTCATCTCAAACAATTTCTTGAAACAAAAGCCAACAACAGTGGTGGATATACCACAACAAAAAATGTCAGTGTCAATAACTTGTCATGTGCCCTTGAGCATCAATTACAGCTTGACAACGACGTCTCATGCTGTTCACAAGTCGACTTATTGTCTGCTGAGGCATGGCATCCCACTCTTCTTGAAGGGCGGCCCTCAGGACATTGAGGTTCTGGGGTACAGAGCTCCGAGCCTCTACACGGCGACTCAGCTGATCCCATAGGTTTTCTATGGGATTCAGGTCTGGAGAAAGTGCAGGCCACTCCATTTGAGGTACCCCAGTCTCCAGCAGCCGTTCCCTAATGATACGACCTCGATGAGCTGGAGCATCAAACACCTGATGTGAATTTTGCCGTTAAACTCCTTGTTAGAGAACAGCAACTTGTGCAAAAAGTACTGAAACATTGAACAGTTGGACATGTGCATTCAAAAGTTTACAGAAGGTCACATTAAGTTCACCTGTAAAGGTTAGAATGCATTTTAGGTTCATCCTGAAATTTCACCTGAAAGCCGAATATCCCTAACTTTTTGTGAGTAGTGTATATATATATATATACACTATATTGCCAAAAGTATTCGCTCGGCTGCCTTCACACACATATGAACATGAGTGACATCCCATTCTTAAACCATAGGATTTAATATGATGTGGGCCCATCCTTTGCAGCTAGAACAGCTTCAACTCTTCTAGGAAGGCTTTCCACAAGGTTTAGGAGTGTGTTTATGGGAATTTTTGACCATTCTTCCAGAAGTGCATTTGTGAGGTCAAACACTGATGTTGGACAAGAAGGTCTGGCTCGCAGTCTCCGCTCTAATTCATCCCAAAGGTGTTCTCTCGGGTTGAGGTCAGGACTCTGTGCAGGCCAGTCAAGTTCTTCCACACCAAACTCGCTTATCCATGTCTTTATGGACCTTGCTTTGTGCACTGGTGCGCAGTCGTGTTGGAACAGGAAGGGCCATCTCCAAACTGTTCCCACAAAGTTGGGAGCATGAAATTGTCCAAAATGTCTTTGTATGCTGAAGCATTAAGAGTTCCTTTCACTGGAACTAAGGGGCCGAGCCCAACGTCCGAAAAACAACCCCACACCATAATCCCCCCTCCACCAAACTTTACACTTGGCACAATGCAGTCAGACAAGTACCGTTCTCTTGGCAACCACCAAACCCAGACTCGTCCATCAGATTGCCAGACGGAGAAGCGTGACTCGTCACTGCAGAGAACACGTGTCCACTGCTCTAGAGTCCAGTGGCGGTGTGCTTTACACCGCTGCATCCGATGCTTTGCATTGTGCTTGGTGATGTAAGGCTTGGATGCAGCTGCTCGGCCATGGAAACCCATTCCATGAAGCTCTCTACGCACTGCTCTTGAGCTAATCTGAAGATCACATGAAGTTTAAAGGTCTCAAGCTATTGACTCTGCAGAAAGTTGGCGTCCACTGCGCACTATGCGTCTCAGCATCCGCTGACCCCGCTCTGTGATTTTATGTGGCCTACCACTCCGTGGCTGAGTTGCTGTCGTTCCCAATCGCTTCTACTTTGTTATAGTACCACTAACAGTTGATTGTGGAATATTTAGTAGCGAGGAAGTTTCACAACTGGACTTACTGCACAGGTGGCATCCTATTACATTACTATTACAGCACCATGCTGGAATTCACTAAGCTCCTGAGAGCGACCCATTCTTTCACAAATGTTTGTAGAAGTAGTCTGCATGCCTAGGTGCTTGATTTTATACACCTGTGGTCATGGAAGTGATTGGAACACCTGAATTCAATGATTTGGATAGATGAGCGAATACTTTTGGCAATATAGTGTGTATATATATATATATATATATATATATATGTATGTCACTGATTCTTGGGAATTTGGATAAAACGGGTTCTAATTTTGAAAAAAAAAAAAAAAAAAGTGCGTTAAATTACAAAATCTGAAGGTACAGTGGTGTGAAAAAGTGTTTGCCCCCTCCCTGATATCTTATTTTTTTTTTGCATGTTTGTCACACTTAAATGTTTCAGATCATCAAACAAATTTTGATATTAGACAAAGATAACCCAAGTAAATATAAAATACAGTTTTTAAATGATGATTTCATTTATTAAGGGAAAAAGGCTATCAAAACCTACCTGGCCCTGTGTGAAAAAGTAATTGCCCCCCTTGTTAAATCATGAATTAACTGTGATTGACCACATTTTTTTGGAGAGCTGAATTCAATTTCACAAGCCACACCCAGGCCTGATTACTGCCAGACCTGTTGAATCAAGAAATGACTTAAATAGAACCTATCTGACAAAGGGAAGTAGGATAAAAGATCTCAAAAAGCAACACATCATGCTGCGATCTAAAGAAATTCAAGAACAGTTGAGAAGCAAAGTAATTGACATCTATCAGTCTGGTAAGGGTTACAAAGCCACTTCTAAGGCTTTTTGACTCCAGTGAACCACAGAGCCATTATCCACAAATGGAGAAAACTTGGAACAGTGGTGACCCTTCCCAAGAGTGGCTGGCCAACCAAAAATACTCCAAGAGTGAATCAACGACTCATCCAAGAGGTCACAAAAGAAGCCAGAACAACATCTAAAGAACTGCAGGCCTCACTCGCCTCAGTGAAGGTCAGTGTCCATGATTCAACAATAAGAATGAGACTGGGCAAAAATGGCATCCATGGGAGAGTTCCAAGGCGAAAACCACTGCTGACCAAAAAGAACACAAAGGCTCGTCTCACATTTGCCAAAAAACATCTTGATGATCCCCAAGACTTTTGGGGAAATATTCTGTGGACTGACAAGACAAAGGTTGAACTTTTTGGAAGGTGTGCATCCTGTTACATCTGGCATAAAACTAACGCAGCGTTTCATAAAAATAACACCATACCAACAGTCAAACATGGTGGTGGTAGTGTGATGGTCTGGGGCTGCTTTGCTGCTTCAGGACCTGGACGACTTGCCATAGTTGATGGAACCATGAATTCTGCTCTCTACCAGAAAATCCTGAGGGACAGTGTCCGGCCATTAGTTCATGACCTCAAACTCAAGCACATTTGGGTTATGCAGCAGGACAATGATCGAAAACACACCAGCAAGTCCACCTCTGAATGGCTTAAAAAAAAAAGAAAATGAAGGTTTTGGAGTGGCCTAGTCAAAGTCCAGACTTAAATCCAATTGAGATAGTGTGGCATGACCTTAAACAGGCCCTTCATGCTCGAAAACCCTCCAATTTGGCTGAATTAAAACATTTCTGTAAAGAAGAGTGGATCAAAATTTCTCCACAGTGATTTAAAAGACTCATTGCCAGTTATCGCAAACGCTTGATTGCAGTTGTTGCCACCAAGGGTGGCACAACCAGTTATTAGGGTTAGGGGGGCAATTACTTTTTCACATAGGGCCAGGTAGGTTCGGGTAGCTTTTTTCCCTTAATAAATGAAATCATCATTTAAAAACCGTATTTTATATTTACTCTGCTTATCTTTGTCTAATATTAAAATTTGTTTGATGATCTGAAACATTTAAGATTGACAAATGTGCAAAAAAAATAAAAAATCAGGGAGGGGGCAAACACTTTTTCACACCACTGTATATCATTATAGGCCAAGGTCTTGGCTGTTCAGCAATGTACCGGTGCAACCTCCTCATTTTGCATTTTTTTCATAAAATAGGTTTTTCCAGTTATTAGGCTACTTTGTTTTTGTCAACACCGCCACTGTAATGTTTTTTTTAAATTTGAAAAACATATTTTTGTATTAAAGAGACTATTACTTTTAATAACTCAACAGCACCAAAGAAACATATTGTAAGCATATTCATTTAAAACCAATCTAACTGCCTCTGACGGTGGTGACACTAATCTGACGGTGGTGACAGTGGCCTCATTACAACATACACTATATTACCAAAAGTATTCGCTCACCCATTCAAATGATCAGAATCAGGTGTCCTAATCACTTGGCCTGGCCACAGGTGTATAAAATCAAGCACTCAGGCATGCAGACTGTGAAACAAGACATTTGTGAAAGAATGGGCCGCTCTCAGGAGCTCAGTGAATTCCAGCGTGGAACTGTCATGGGATGCCACCTGTGCAACAAATCCAGTCGTGAAATTTCCTCGCTCCTAAATATTCCACAGTCAACTGTCAGCTCTATTATAACAAAATGGAAGCGTTTGGGAACAACAGCAACTCAGCCACAAAGTGGTAGGCCACGTAAAGTGACGGAGAGGGGTCAGCGGATGCTGAAGCGCATAGTGCAAAGAGGTCGCCGACTTTCTGCACAGTCAATTGCTACAGAGCTACAAACTTCATGTGACCTTCAGATTAGCCCAAGTACAGTACGCAGAGAGCTTCATGGAATGGGTTTCCATGGCCGAGCAGCTGCAGCCAAGCCACACATCACCAAGTGCAATGCAAAGCGTCGGATGCAATGGTGTAAAGCACGCCGCCACTGGCCTCTAGAGCAGTGGAGACGCGTTCTCTGGAGTGATGAATCACGCTTTTCCATCTGGCAATCTGATGGACGAGTCTGGGTTTGGAGGTTGCCAGGAGAACGGTACATTTCAGACTGCATTGTGCCGACTGTGAAATTTGGTGGAGGAGGAATTATGGTGTGGGGCTGTTTTTCAGGAGCTGGGCTTGGCCCCTTAGTTCCAGTGAAAGGAACTTTGAATGCTTCAGGATACCAAAACATTTTGGACAATTCCATGCTCCCAACCTTGTGGGAACAGTTTGGAGCGGGCCCCTTCCTCTTCCAACATGACTGTGCACCAGTGCACAAAGCAAGGTCCATAAAGACATGGATGACAGAGTCTGGTGTGGATGAACTTGACTGGCCTGCACAGAGTCCTGACCTGAACCCGATAGAACACCTTTGGGATGAATTAGAGCGGAGACTGAGAGCCAGGCCTTCTCGACCAACATCAGTGTGTGACCTCACCAATGCGCTTTTGGAAGAATGGTCAAAAATTCCTATAAACACTCTCCTCAACCTTGTGGACAGTCTTCCCAGAAGAGTTGAAGCTGTAATAGCTGCAAAAGGTGGACCGACATCATATTGAACTCTATGGGTTAGGAATGGGATGGCACTTCAGTTCATAGTATGAGTAAAGGCAGGTGAGTGAATACTTTAGGTAATATAGTGTACATTTCCAAAATTTATACCACTCAAGTCAATGGCTTCTTGCTTAACAACTTTATTTAACTATTTGGTACAAAAAATAACAATCCTGAGCACTGTTATAAGCATTTTTCAGACTTCAGTCATCACCGTCACACAGAAAACCTGACGGTGGTGATGTCTGACGGTGGTGACAAAAACCTGCTCTTTCACATGATAAGCATGAGTTGTTCACATTAGCCAGCTTGTTTTCACCCTGTTGCTACCTACATCAGACCTCTTCTTAAAAAGTATACATTTATTCCATAATCTAATTTAATATTTTTTATACAAAAGTGACAGTGTTGACATGTTATGGTTGTGACAAAATATGAAGAGATTTAAGAGAAAATAGCAAACTTCCAGGAGCCTGAGCGGTCTTGAAGCATGCAGTAGAGCTGAAGGTTTGAAAAGGGCTCCTCAGGAATGGAATTGACCTTGTAGTTTTTTAACTATTATTTTTTAAATAAATATCTGACGGTGGTGACGAATATGTGGGACACATTTTGAGCAGCCACAAAATAATAGTAAATATTGTTCAAAACCCATTGTTTGTAGTTTTTAATACATATTATGATGTACTCTTTCATGTGGCAAATATATTATTCAATGAAATTATTACTTTTTGTTGTTTTAATCAAGTTGAAATGATTATCTCCTATCCGAGGACAACTGGTTTTATAGGCCATGGGCCAACATATAATCATTAAATTAATACAAATTAAAAATAAACCTATAAAAGAACCTTACAAATGTGCAAAGGACCCCCTGATTATGCCCTTGATTCTTTTTATTCATTAAAATGTTGTAAATTTCCAACAGAAATAACATTTTTCTTAGTGGGACATGAGTTATCCAAATTCCCAAGAATCAGTGATGTGTATATGTGTGTGTGTGTGTGTGTGTGTGTGTGTGTGTGTGTACGTATATGCATATTTATTTATTTAATTTTTTTCCCCCTTTTTTTTCCTGAAGTATTTTTATTATTGTTGTTATTTTGATTTACGTTCTATACTTGTCATGTTATTTGTGTGCCTGTTTACAAAATATTACCAGACTACCTCTATTTGTTATTTTTCATATGACAAAAGTGAGCGATACTACGCAAACTAATCTATGTGCAACCTACAAGCTCAATAAAAACATTAAACAAGACAGTTTCACAACTACTGGTGGTGAATCTAAAATGAAACCGGAGCAATGGCAGGTTGCAGCCTGCAGGGGGAGCTAGCTTTGCAGCCCAGCCACAGAGCTGTGGTGAGCCGGATGGAGCTCTGCCAAGAGCCAAGAAGCTTTTATTTCCCCAGCAGCTTGTCTGTGGAGCCTGAACAGGTTTGAAAGGTGAGGGTTATGTTTGGGATTTATATATATACAATTGCTCTTGCACTCTTGAATCTGTCAGGTCTGCATGTCTGTTTTTGTCTGCCCAGCATGTTGGTGGTCCAGAATGCATCAGCAGCAGGAGAAACGGCTGCAGCCTCCGTGTGGAGTGAGTAGGCAGAGCAGCAGCTGAAAGGTGAAGAGCAACATCGATGGTGATGCCTCCTCTGCAAAGCCTTTGGACAAACAGCATGACAAAAGGCACATGTTGTTTAATTTGTGCATTGTTATTAATATTGTTCTTAGTCTAAATTATTTATTCACTGTCAGAAAAATGTAAAAAAAAAAAAAAAAAAAAAAAAAAAACGGTACCTGGATGGATACCTTCAAATTACAGTAAATAACTGTACCACAAAATTACATGCCATAAACCATAAAAATACAAAGCCAGTTTTACAGTAAAAATTAATTAAAGTACAGTACATTGTTGTTGAAAAATTCCCATTAAAGTCCATTAAACAGTGGCAAAACTCATATACTTTATCAAAATACTTTGAAAACAACTACCTTTCAGGTTTAGCTAGATTTAGAGTAGATTAGATTAATAGGTAGATTTAGAGTATTTTTTAGCTATTTCATGAAACTGCCTCATCTATCCACATTTATTTTACACTAAAATAAATAGTTTTTTCACATACAATAACAACAAATAATGTATAAAAACATAATGAGTCCATAAAATCAAAAATAAATGTTCTCACATTTACAGTATTGATCAGTTATTTTTGTGATATCCTGTCTTGTCTGGATTATGTGTTTGTGTGCACTTCCTGTTTTATTTTTGTTTATTTTTTATTTGTGCTCATCCCCTAATTGGACTGGTTTACCTTCTCTGTCTGTCTTCCCATGTATGACCCTGGATTGGAAAAGTAAAGTGTTTGTCTTTACTAACTGTTTTGTGCCTGTGGAGTGTTTCTCTGCATCTGACTGTCTGCTAAGTTCAGAATCATTGCAATTTTAGAGAATTATTATCTTACAAAAATTCATTGAATAGTAGAAAAAAATGCATAGTACATCAAATATGCATAAGGAATAGCTGCATTTATGGCCTATCTTTGGGTTTCCTACTGCAAACAAAACTGTCAAAGCAGCTGTTTTCGTATGTTCTCTACCCCCAGAGAGGATACTGTGCATGGGTCCAGCAGTTGGCTTGTCTGGGAAAACCTCCAGAAAAAAAGAGTCAAGCCCCAGGGAACTGCCTGCCTCAGAGTTCAGCTTCTGAGTGTTTTAATGGCTCATCCTACCCAAAGTTCAGAGTTTTAATGCTTCACTTTGCCTCAAAGTTCAATTTTTTCAACTTTTTTTTTTTTTTTTTTAAATCAGGTATACATGGGAGATCTCACAATATCAAAAACATGGGATACCAAGTTATGATTATTCTATGATATCACAGCTTAATATTATTTTGCCTCTCATTTTATTTCCTATAGGTGAAGTATTTATTTTGAACAGCTGCTGGCCTTATTTGCTTTTGTATTATATGTAATACCTGACATGTGTGTGCATGTATGTATGTACATATGTATTATGTCTGTTCTTAACTATATAGTTCTGTAGTTCTGTTTATGTTTGTTTAAATAAAAGAAATAAATGTAAAGGTTTTGAATTCAATTTTATAAATATTAGGCCTTGGGAAATAATTAACTTTGAAACTGATGAATTGATAACATGATATCTTGATCAATGTCAATAAAATTTAGCTTAGAAAGTTAATTAATTTAGAAAATGGACTGAAAGAGTGAAAATTAATTATTCAACCTAGACACTGATTGAATGACAAATTATGACACACTGAATGAGAACATATAACAGAAAAGCAACGTATAACAATAAAAGATACAGCACAGCCAGAGGGTCGGGTAGGAACAGTTGCTGACGTAAACAGGAAGTCCTCTGGAGACTAGCCCGTCCCATTTCAGAGAGCGCGTGGTTTCCTTCGTGTTGGCCTTCGTGTCCCACAGAGGACATAGCCTTTGTGGACCATGAAGGCTGGGGCCTCAGAAGGCTGCAGCCCCTGAGTTTAGACACAGTCAGCATTGACTAACACCTGAAAATAAATGCATGATAAAGTTTCAGATGCTGCCACCAACATTGTTTTAAGTAAATTCAAACTAAAAACTGAAGGCATGAAGGCATTTCTGAGTTTCAGATGCTGCCACCAACATTGTTTTAAATAAATTCAAACTAAAAACTGAAGGCATGAAGGCATTTCTGAGAGGGGAAGATCTTTTTTTGACAGAGTTTAAAGTAATTTGGAAAGGAGCTTGGTTAGGTTTGTTAGTAAGATTCAGCCTCACTTCACTGACTCATTTATCCAAATGTTTTTCCTTGTTTACTGGCAACATAGAGTTGCCAGTAGAGGTGTGTACAGGCGTGTACATAGAATTTGAACCCAGCTGCAGAACACAGAACACTGGGACAGGGAGCTGGTGCAAGAAAGGAATTTATTGAACTGATGCTTAAAGAGTCTTTTGCAGAAGGGGTGAGCTGTGAACCAAAGGGTTGCTGCGGGAGCGTGAGCAGAGGAGACAGAGTGAGTCCAGCAAATCCAGGTTGTGTCCAGAATTGTAGGGTTGGGTGCGGATCCAGAACGTGTGGCAGGTTGGTCAGGATTGAGACTGAGGCAGGCGTCAGGGAGGTGAACTGCAGGTACAGAAGACAAAGAATAGTTCATGTCTAAATAACAAAATAGGAGAATTAGTAAAGCTAGAACTTGCCTGACTGGCAGATGAGTCTAAGAGCTAGCAGTGTGGTTGAATTGAGGCCTGGTTTATAGAGCTGACACCTGATCCCACTCTTGTAATCAAGCATAGACACATATGCAGAGAGAGGGAGAGAGAGAGAGAGAAGAAGCTCCAGCTATGTTGAAGCAGAGGGCATGACAAAGAGCTCTTCTTGTATTTGTTCTAAGCCCTGTCACCAACAGACTGACTCGGCACAAAGTCAACACTGACAGACATTTTAGTAGAGAGAATGCCAAGAGTGTGCAAAGCAGTAATCAGAGCAAAGGGTGGCTATTTTGAAGAAACTAGAATATAAAACATGTTTTCAGTTATTTCACCTTTTTTTGTTAAGTACATAACTCCACGTGTTCATTCATAGTTTTGATTCCTTCAGTTAGAATCTACAATGTAAATAGTCATGAAAATAAAGAAAATGCATTGAATGAGAAGGTGTGTCCAAACTTTTGGCCTGTACTGTATATATAACATGCAATAGAGATCAGATCAGACACAATGCAAACAGAAATATGTTGTCAATGCCACTTTTTTAAAAATGTCCTCTGTGCCACTCATGGATGTAAAGAGAACAAAGCCACTGTGCCCAACAAGGCAGCCAACACGACGTAACAGGCAGTGTGCTGTCCGCGTCTCTCATCCCCAAAGAAAAACACTCAGTGAGGCATACTGACAACAGGCATGCTAAGTAAGGCTAGCTCGTTGCAGTATGGCTAGTAATTCTATTACCATACCAGAGATAGAAGATCCTTCATAACCAGCAGGTCTACCATTTGAAGCTACATGGTTTCCCTGTGAATTAAGAGAGTGGTTTATAGAAAAAAAAAACAAAAAAACAATATGTCACATCTACTACACAACAGTGGGTGCCACCAGTTGGAATACTTAAGATATGACAAATCAACACTGACAATACCTTGGTGTGTCAACAGGTGGAACTAGATGAAAACAGGGAGTAACACGCACACTACAAACTATCACTGCAGCTGTTACCAACTGATTCAAACAGGTCAAAAGAAATCATCATGGTGACTGGGACATTTATAGTTGTGAATATGAGAGCTGACTGTTTAGTGGAAAACACAGCTTTCACAACATGCTCAGTGTCATTACCTTACCGCTGAGTGGGGAATCACTGCCATAGTCATCATCATCATCAAAGAGATCAGACTTTATGATGTTACTTTTAATAAGGAGCTGTTAGTTTATATATATATATATATATATATATATATATATATACTGCAAAAACTCAAAATCTTACCAAGATTATTTGTCTTATTTCAAGTCAAAAATGTCTTATTCCTAGTCAAAATATCTCATTACACTTAAAATAAGACATGATCAGCTCAGAAGTAACTTGTTTTTAGACAATTGTCTCTTGTTTCAAGTGAAAATTTGCTTGAAACAAGTGAAAATTTGCTTGTTTCATTGGCAAAATTTGTTTCTTGTTTCTAGCTAATTTTCACTTGTTTCAAGTGAATTTTCACTTTTTTCACTGGCAAATTTTGCCAATGAAACAAGCAAATTTTCACTTGTTTCAAGTGAATTTTCACACATAGCTATTTTACTGAACAGCCTCAGAATTGAGCTTCAGATCAATGTTTTTGATCACAATAGTAAACAAACTATTTACAGAACAAGTTTTTTATAAATACAGAACATGAATATTCTTAAGTGCATCAATGAATACAACACATACAGTAGGCAATTATGAAGTACTAGAGAGAGAGTGTATATATATCTATGTATATATATATATATAGAGAGAGAGAGAGAGAGAGAGAGAAATTAATTTGTAATATTTATACTACTACTATATTTATTTTTATTTTTATTATGAACTACAGTGAGAAAGTGTCAGACTCTCAGTGCATGCAGCCAAAATAAAATACAAATAAAGTGCTTTGTGTGTTCAGCTAATGTGTGTGTGTAAGTGGCATGTGTGTGTTAAGACTGTGACCCTGCACCGCGTACAGTACACGCAAAGTTTTCCAACTGACTTTATATCAAAAAACAGCCGGTAAGAGCGAGCAGCTGATTAAAAAAAAAAAAAAAGCAGTGTGTTGGCAGTGAGAGACGCGATGCGAGTTGCATTCAGCCCTAACCCTAACCCTAACCCTAACCCTAACTCTGCTCAAAAGCAGCGCGTCTTTTACCAACCAAGTTTGGCAGAAATTCTATCAGTGATTACAAACCAAAGGAAGAGCGAGCTGAAAAAACCTGACCGCTGCTGATGAGAGACGCGACGTGAGCTGTCACATCTGAGTGACAGCTTAGGTTGTCCCTGGGTGTGTGTGTGTGTGTGTGTGTGTGTGTGTGTGTGTGTGTGTGTGAGCGGGACACACGGCGTAGGGGCGTTGTGTGTGACTGGCCTATCACACAACGTGGACACAGTCAGCTACCCAGTGAGGATTTTCATTCATCACGAGCACAGATATTGACTCATATTACTCGGATCATACTCGTACTCGGCAAAAGTGCTTTATCCGTACCGGATACTCGTTTCAGCCAAGTATCCGGCTCAACCCTAGTTTTTACATTTGATCACTGTGGAGCAATGATTACACTGACCACACTGAAAGCTACTATGGGGTTTAGCTGATAGCCATGTAGATTTAGGAGGTGCTGGTAGATAACTATGGACAAGTTTATCACTGAGAGTCGGTGATCATTTAAAACTGAAAACAGGAGGCTCTGAAAAAATATTTCTTAAAGAGACATCACATTGTAGTTGATTCCAGTTTTTTCTGCTATTTTTAATGTGATTTGCCTCTGTACTGAATCTTGTAGAAAAGAAAACCTTTTCTGAACACTGCCTTGAACTTGCATTTTGTAGGAGGGACTGTCCTTCGAGATTTCTTGGTCTTTTTTTTTTGGCAATTTGGACAACCCTCCTACTGTAACCTCTGTGGATAAACCGATCTTCCATCTCTATGGCCTTTTCATCAAAATCATCAGTTAGATCACAGATTCTTCTAAGTCTCTGGAATTGACCAAAGGGGATGATTTCTTTAAGATGTTTAGGATGACAGCTTTTGGTAAAAAAGCTTTTGGCATGTAGTAAGGTACTATAAGCTTTTGGCATGTAGTATGGTTAAAAAAAAAAAAAAAAAAAGACCATACTTAATTGTATAAATGATTTTTTTTTTCCAAATCAAGGACATTTCTCTGGCATTTATACTGTTTAGGCTGTTCCGAAAACGTGCTGAACTGTGACACCTCATGGAATGAGGTGGAATCCCATGATTTTTTGTCCTTGTAGTTCTATAGTGTTTTGTGATTGCACAGGATTTTTTAACATATGATGTTACATCCTGTTGAAACATGTTGAGGTCCACCTGAAATTGCAACCTTATCATGGTGGGTGGGTTGGTGTGTCCCTGTGACCTGGGAGCTGTGCTGTAGGGAGCATGTGGCTCCTCACAGGGAGTCCCATAGCAGAGCGGTCTCAGGTGAGGGGCCAGACAAAGAGCAATTAAGAAAGCCTTTATGAGCAGTCATAGCAGTGACACAGGCACCACTCCCATAATAGGGAGACCAGGGTCCCCTCCCAGAGCCAGGGCTGGGGGGAGAACTTGAAGGTGAGTGCCTGGAGGCCAGACTGGCCATGGGTTCTGGCCGAGCTCAACCGAAAGAAGTCACATAGGGCCGCCTTCCCATGGGCTCACCGCCTGCAAGAGCAGTAGTAGGGGCAGGGTGTGATGCCATATGTGTGGCAGGTTGGGTGAAAGCCCCAGTGGACTGGACCTACAGTACAGAAACTGGCTTTTGGTATGTGGAACATCTCCCATCTGAGGGGGAAGGATCCGGGCAGAGCTATCAACCGATCATCACCTGGTGGTGAGTTGGATCAGATGATGGGGGACACTGCCAGACAGACCTGGTAAAACAAGAGTGTAGTAAGAGTGAACTGGCAACATCTGGCTGAGAACTCTGTCCAGAGGGTTTTCAACTCACACCTCTGAAGTAGCTTCTCCCTGATACCAATGGAGTTTGAATTGTTGAAGCGGCAACTTGGAGCTTTGGCCAGACGGTTGTCAGTGCCTGTCGCAGCAGCAACCTAAAGACCCAGTGGTGGACACCATCGGTGAGGAGGCTGCCAAGCTGAAGAAGGAGGCCTTCCGGTCTCAGCTAGCACAGGGTACTCCAGAATTTGCTGGGAGGTACCAGCAGGCCAGAAGGGCTGCAGTGCGGTTGTGGGGGCAAAAACCTGGGTATGGGAGGAGTTCGAGAAGGCCATGGAAAAGGACTCCAGCCAACTGTCGAACCTCAGATTCAAAAGGAACAATATGCATTCCATCCTGGCCACTGAACAGAGGACCAACTCTTCAACCTCACACAGATGCTGGGGAGATCATGGGAATCTGACCATCCAGTCTACATGTGCTTAATGGATTTGGAAAAGGCTTACGACCATGTCCCCCTGAGGGGTATGCTGCTGCAGGCCATCCAGTCCCTGCATAACTGTAGTGAAAGCTGTGTCCATGTTCTTGGCACTAAGTCAAACCTTTTTCCAGTGGGTGTCGGACTCCACCAGGGCTGCTCCTTGTCACCAATTCTGTTTGTGATCTTCATGGACAGGATTTCAAGATGCAGTCATGGTGTGGAGAGTGTTCAGTTTGGTGACCACAGGATTGTATCCGTGCTCTTTGCTGATGATGTGGTCCTGTTGGCCTCATTAGGCTGTGACCTTCAGCATGCACTGGGCTGGTTCACAGCCAGGTATGAAACAGTCAGGATGAGGATGAGCACCTCTAATGCCCCTTTTCCACTAGTACCTACTCGGCTCGACTCGACTCGACTCGACTCGCCTCGACACGGTTTCAGTGGTTTTCCATTACAATTGAGTACCAGCTCACCGCGGGTGGAGTCGTCATAGCAAGGCGGCGCACCGTCCAGCTCCCCTCTGCATTATTTGGGCCGCCACCAAGCACAGAGAAGTCTCCACCCCTTCATTTGACCACGGTACCGGTTTGCTTGCCATTTCCGACTTTGCCAACTTCAGCGATGATCAATGTGCACGGTCGCTGTTGCCGTTTTTTTTTTTTTAATGCCGGGTTTGGGTTTTCATGCAGGAGTCACTCTCATGTGTCATCGCTCCCTGTCCAATCAGTGGCCTGCACGGCGTTTACGTCACATTTCGTCTCGACTCGGCTTGACTCAGCTCGCTTGGAACCCCGGCTGAGTAGATCCCAAAATAGTATCTGCTAACAGGTACTACCACCTAATGGAAAAGCTGTCAAACCGAGTAGAGACGAACTGAGTAGGTACTATTGGAAAAGGGCCATAAGTCTGAGGCCATGGTTCTCTGCCAGAAAAGGTGGCAGTAGCTCACTTGAGCTACTGCACTCTGAATTAGGAGTGAGCTACTGCCTCAAGTGGGGGAGTTCAAGTATCTCTGGGTCTTGTTCTCAATTTACCAGTTGATCTTTGGTCCAACCCTCACATATGGTCATGAGCTCTGGTTAGTGACCCAAAGAATGGTATCGCGGATACAAGCTGTGGAAATGAGCTTCCTTCACAGGGTGGCTGGGTATACCCTTAGGGACAGGGTGAGGAGCTTGCACAGAGCTCAGAGTAGCCCTGCTACTCCTCTGCATTGAAAAAGCCAGTTGAGGTGGTTCGGGCATCTGGTCAGGATGCCTCCTGGTTGCCTCCCAGTGGAGGCGTTCCTGGCACGACCACCTGGGAAGAGACCCTGGGGCAGATCCAGGACATGCTGGGAGGATAGTGTATCCTGGAGGGCTAGTAATGCCTTGAGATCGCCCAGGAGGAGCTGGTGGATGTGGCCAGGGAAAAGACTGTCTGGGCTGAACTCCTCAGCCAGCTGCCACTGTGAGCTGGTTCAAGATAAGTGGCAGACAAAAAAGATGAAGAAGATGAAGATGAAAGCTGTGAATGAAAGAGAAAAAAGATATTCTCTGAAATTAAGGCGGTAAATTTTTGAGAAAAAAAAAATCACAAATTTATGAGAACGTAACAAGAAAATTCTGAGATTATAAAGTTACAAATATGCAAGAAAAACTTGGAAAAATAGCTTTTTCTTCTACTATGGGATTTAGTCAAAAGGAAATCCTGGTGATTTTAGCACAGTTTCATAATATTATCATCAGTATCCAGACTTTGAAGACACACTGTCATGCAGGGCTCCAGCGTGCGACCTATTAGGTCACATATGCGACCTACTTTTTTTAAGGTGCGAGTTAAAATTTAATTAGGTCGCGCCGGTGCTACTTGCAGGAGGACGAGTGAAAAAAAATAATTTTTTTCTCTCATCACTCCCGTGGCTATGTTAGTGCAGTAATGTGCAGTAATTGTGGTTGATAATAAAAATATTAGGCTACTTTCTGGCTCATTCCCGCGACTCCTATCTCTCCTCTCTCTCGCTCCCTGTCTCTGCCTGCCTGTCTGTCTTAATGCGTGACGTGCACAGACGTACACGCGCGTGTACACGCAGCGCGCTCACTGAATGATCACCGACGATCCCGCTAAAAAAAAAACTAAACAAAGAAGATGAAGCAGTCCATCGTTGATTATTTTAAGAAAAAGAATGTGTCAGGAGGCTGTTGATGCTGGAGGGTCTGAAAATAGGGAAGCGACAAGATTGAGTAATAAAGTGAAGAGGTGCCACTCCTCTATTTTCACTGCCTAACAGCAGCACACTGGCTTAGCTTGTCTATTCAGAGAAGAGGTATCACTTCGTCTTATTTTTCAATCTATGTTATCACATGCGTACTACTGCTCATTCATTGGTAGCTGAATTGTTAGGTCTGTTTGATAAGCAATTTACATTGTTAAAACAAATAATAATTTAACATATTGTTACAGTAAAAAGTACTCAGTCAACCCTCAGGTGAAATAATTACTGATGCATCCTCTTGTCATTTTTGTTCAATCATTAATAACATATCATTTCCTGGTTTTATAGAAGTATTGGATCAGGACTCGGTATCGGCAGATACTCAAAATCAAATGACTCAGACTCGGGGGCAAAAAAACGTGATCGGGACATCCCTACTTTCATTTTTATGTTTTGTTTATATGAAGAAGATGATCTATTTTGTACTGCTGCTGCAGAGAAACGTAAACTTCAAATTAAAATATTTTGCAGACAAGTTTGGGTCATCTTTAATCTTTAAATTTCATCAACATGGTAAGGTCGTGCAGTAATAACACGCTATACATAGAAAAATATGGTGATACCTAATTTCTTTTGGTGCTACTAAATGAAAAGCTAGGTGGCACCAGTGCTACCTGTGAAAAAGTTAGTCTGGAGCCCTGCTGTCATGACCTATTCAGAGGAACACAATTTTTGTGATCTCCATAATTTTTTTCCCTACAATGGCACTGCTACACTGTCGTACAAACCTGCTCTGGAAACTTGAGTGAAACACAACTGAAAAACTACAAAACCGCCTTTCCATTTTACTTGTACAATAACAATAAAGGCTTTCTATTTAATTATTTTCTAAATTTATTCAACACAGTCTAATAACATATTTAATGCCTATAGGAGTGAAATTATGAATTTAAACAAATGTTTGTTTACATGGTTAACGCATCATCTTTAACCACAGCTCCTAAACCAATCACAATCTGATCGGAGAAAAAAATAATTTAACTTCTGCTTTAATTTGATTATTTATATAGTGTCATCTATTAGAATAGTGTACTACGTGTGAGAGAGAGGTGAGAGAGTCAAGGTGGTGGAAGCCTGCTTAAATCAATACAGCTGCTCATCTATGAAATTGGCAATCAGTTCCCTTAACAAGAATCACCTGGGAGGTCAATGTTGAGCTCACTGATCATATAATTTTTGCACTTTATATTTGTTCTGGTACAGCTTCTGTCTATGTGGGTGTGTGCACGTCATCTTATACTCACAATAAATGCCCTGTCAAATCCTTGCAGGCAGAGCTTTTGTAATCTGTTATGATAATGTTTTATGAAACCTCCAGCGTTACTCCTGCAGCTCAAAGACAAGCTGCCTCTGGCATGTATTTTTCCCTTTGAATCTGTTTGAGTTTTGCCTCTGTTGTTGGCATTCTGTAACCTAAGGGTAGTTCATTCTTAAATTAAGTGAAAAAACAATTCCCACCTAACCTTAAAGTCCTATGGGCTTTTTGTGCAAATTACTCTAAAACAATTCCCTTAAGGAATTCATTTTACACTCCACATTAGTTGTGTTTCTCTGTTTGCTCACCTTTATAGAAAAAATTTTGGTGACTTCTTAATGCTGACAGGCTCATTCTGATATCTATCAATATCAGATCTATCGATAGATAGATAGATAGAGTTGTTGTATTCACTGTGTGATGGCAAGAGGATGTAACAGCAGGGACCCATCCCCTTCTCTTACATTTCCCCTCATAGATTCTACTTTCACTGCTCTAGAATAGGTGCAGTCCACCAGTTAACTTAAATCATGCATGTAAGTGAATCAAAATCTGTTAAGCTCTTATCGAAGCATTCATCACATTCCTGTCGATAAAACAATTATTTTCTTCAAAGGATTTTTGGATCCAGCGGTGCATTGGCTTAACAGGAATTTCATAATTTGTCTCACTGGAGAGTATTTTTCTGTTCTGTTCTGTCTGGGTGGATGAGCGGTCATCAGAACAAAGCAGTCCTTCACACATGCTGGCCTCTTCAAATCTACACACTATGGAAAATTAATATCTCTTTGGTTAGGGGGCTTGTGTGTGTGTGTGTGTGTGTGTGGGAGGGGGGGGGGGGGGGGGGGGGGGGGGGGGGGGTCATCATCTGTATAAAGGAAATAAGGTGCAATGAGCGACAAAGCAATAAAATAATATGTAAACAGTGGAGTTTAGAGGGATTTACCAACATTTTGGGCAAAATAGCCTTTTTATAAATTACCTAGACTGAGACAAGATGTTTATCATTTTCACCCCTGTATGTCCAGTGGCTCAGTTTCAATTTTTAATTTTTCATGTTAGCTTAGCATAAAGAAGTCTAATTGAAGTCTATGGGAGCTGTTAGTCTCCATCAAAGTGAAAAAATAAACCTTGCAGCAGGCTGTCTTATTTACACAGTGGATCAAGTAGATATGGAATACATGTTTTGAAATAAAAAAAAAAAAAAGTCATTTTTAGAGAAATTAATTTGAGGTGTATTTTCCTATTCAGCAGTGCATGGATCACTGCAATAGACGAAAGGATAAATGTGTTCAGTGGTTACAGTTCCACCACCTAACTTCTGCTGAAACCACTCTCATTAAAGAAAAAAAAAGATCTGTATTTCATATCCACAAGATCCACTTTATTTTGTCACTTTGACAGAGCCAGGCTAACAAATACCATAGACATCACATAATTATGCTGATCTAACACAAAATGCTTCCCATAGGAACTGAACAACTGAACCACTGGTATCAAACATCTTGTCTCAGTCTGGGGAGGTCGGTAAAAGGCCCAAAACATTGGAGTATTCCTTTAAGTGCAAATGTGCATTGTAGCTGCGTTGCAATCAGCGGGAGGACACATAACTTTACATAAACTGTTATGGCTGGCCATACCACTATGTCTAACCAGAAGTTAAGCTCAAGAGATGAGTTTTGAGTCTAGATTTAAAGGAATCACCAGATTCTGATGGCCTGACGACAGCAGGGAAGTTATTCCATAGCAGCAAGGCACGATAGGAAAAGGCCCGGCCACCTGCTGACTTCTTGTTAACTTTTGGTAGGCATTGGAGCCCTGGATTTTGAGAGCGGACAGCCTGAGATGGAATATAAGCAGTATTTAAGACTGCAAATTTTATTTCTAAGGCCTGGAATAGAAGGCAGCATATTTTGTTTAATTAATGCATAACCTGAGGGGTATATGTTGGAAGTGCCTGGATTTGGATTTGACTTTGTATTCCTGATTTATTCTGATGTGTATTTTTGTTGTTGTTGCTGTATGTTTGAGCATGGTTTGTAATGTGTACAGCAGCGTCTTGTAAGTCCATATGGGCTGGGCTTCTGAAATTTAAGCATGACACTTGAATAAAAGAAAATCAATCAAAAATCAATCAATCAATCATATAAGGTTTAAGGAGACCTGGAAGATATGATGGGCAAGCCCATTTAAGATTTTATTAGTTAACAGAAGCACCTTAAAGTCTGATCTAATATGGACAGGAAGCCAATGAAGGCTTCTTCTTCTCACCTAGATCAACCACAGCTCCATACCTAGATAAAAAGTCAAAGCCAAGCAGAATATCCTCAGATGGTATGTTAGACACCAAAAAATCAGCAACTAAGGCCAAAAAAAAAATCAAACTGGCACACTGTCTGCCAGCCCCCAAGAATATGTATCTCCCCACCATTTCCTGCTCTTACACCCCCAGCATACTCTTCTAAGTCAGATGCTCCCTTAGTGATAGAGAGCCAAATCTGTTTCGATATACAGGGTGACCCAAAAAAACGGGAACTTTTTAACAATCCAATAAAACCAAGAGTGATGGAAGAAAAATATTTTATTCATCGTAATTGAAACCTGAAAACATGCCATTTAAGAAACAATGATGGAATTTTCATTTTTTAAAAATTGTGCTGCCACTTGCTCATGTCTGCCAATACGCACTTCAAAAATTCCCATTTTTTTGGGTCACCCTGTATTAGGGTGTGATGCTCCTCCATGAGAGGAAGCTAGCCCTGTTCAGATCATCACTATCGCAGGGGTCTAGATACCTCCTCATACCATCTTTCAACAGGGTATAATTCGTTTTAGCTGCTGCTAATAACTCACTATAGACCTCATGGGCTCGACCTGACAATAGGAGGCCCATAAATTTTAATCTCAGCAGTTCATCCTAGTTATTTACATCTGCAGCTATCTCAAACGAAAGACTGAGTTTCAACTCAAACAAAAGAATGACTTTCAACTTTGCTGTGTCTTTTGAGCACAAAGTGAAACAGAAGGCAAACAACTCAAAACTGATGCTCCTCATTCACTCAGTATTTTTTCTCATCATATCATTTGTCTCTAACTGGTGCCACATTTGCTACATCCATGCTATTGTAATAATCTACCAACACTAGATTGTGGGCAAATTTCATAAATGCAATATGTTAGGTCAAGGGTATGAGGGCTTTCAGACAGATCATTATCATTATCATCATTGCATTTATTTACCCAGCACTTTTTAAAAAACCTGTTGTTCTTCACAACAAAGAGGAATGGAAATAAAAGAAGAGCAGTTGGGATATTGGATGAAACGGAAACAGGGAAACTCTGGCACAACATGATCAAGACTTCTGTCTTCCCAGCTCACCATCAGCAACAAGTTTACAGCCCTTGAAGGTTTAGAATAGAATAGAATAGATAGAATAGAATAGATAGAATTTATTGTCTGACCCAGAAGGTGCCAGATATTTTTCTTTGACAAGGCTCAAAAAGTCTTAAATGTATACACACACACACACACATACACTCACACACACACACACACACACACACACACACACACACACACACAGTATTCATAAATAAAAGACACACACAAGCACACTGTTTATTCATCTTTTTTGTGCTTCATGGTGAGCAAAGGGCAAAACAACAAAAGAAACTTAAGATTGACAACCTAAACTTTGTAACAATGTGAAATACATCACACGAAATTAAACAGTGCATTAAAATGAGGCTCATGTGAGAAAGGATGTCTCATTTTGTGGAAGGCCTGTTGCCTTGCCTCCTTGGCTCTCATCTCCTGTGGGCGGGACTAAGACACAAAGAGAGGAATCGAGGATGTGACATGCTATAAATGTCTGGCCAATTAAGCCCACCCCCTTCCCCAAAATATACAAAAATAAGACTCAATCAAAATGCAACAATATGTCAGTGAATCTATATATTCACAGTATTATGAATGAATTGTGATGCTATGTGTACTGTACAAAGTCAGAAGTACACTATTTTTAATAAATTCATCATCCAACCCCTAACCCACTCCCCACCACCACCTCTTACTTACTGAGGTGATGTCAAATGCTTTTGCATTTCTGGACCACAAAAATGAAAATATGAAACTGGGAAGAGGGCCCAATATGAGTTCTTTAAATTATCCAATTATACTGGTTGATTTTGTTCATTTTCTGAAATTCAATTTCCCTCTCTAGAATTTAATTTAACTCAAAGCATTGGTTTTCTTGAAGAAACACTTTTTTACTTAATTGTGCAGTGAGAATGTGCATACATTCCCACAGACTTCATACCATGCACACACACAGTTTTGGCTGCAGGCTGGTGAAAAAATAGTGTGTATTTGTGAATTTTTTTCTACTGAAAAAATATTTGCAAATTATAATGAGAGTGGGAATTTATGCTACATTATGAATGCAACTTTGTTATTTCAACATAGTGTCCTCAATATCCAATTTCATTCTCTGTGTCTGATTTTGTAAAAGCGCTTTTGTTTATTATATTTGTGAGTGAGAATGTGTTTCAGTGTGTCATATATAATACAGATGGATTGATTGGTGGATTGATTTTGAGGCACACTGTGTGATCAGTCATTATGACGAGCTATAAATAGGCTGAACCATGTGTAATGACTGTGCATATTGACAGCGACAGATTATATATTAAAAAGTCACAAATTTGTTAGAAACAACTCAAATTCAGAGTCATAAGTTTTGTCATAAATTTATGTCAGAAAAACCCCACGAATTCTAGAGAAAAAATCTCAAATTCTGAGATTCTAAAGTCGCAAATTTCCGAGAAAAAAATGGCAAAATTAGTAGTTTTTTTTTTTTCTATGTTCTATGAGATTTAGTGCGATGGAAATCCTGGAGATTTTAGCCCAGAATGACAATCTTATCATCAGCATTTGACTTCAAAGAGATATTGCAGTGACTTGGGCCTGTTCAGAAGAAAATAATATTGTGATTCTGGGCTAAAATCACCTCCAAAATTCTTCTTTGGATTTATTAGTTCTTGTTTACCCCCTGTGTGTCTACTGTTAAGTTGCTGCTTTTTTGAGTCGAGTTCTGCTTTTTTTTATATATATATACCTTTTAGGGCACAGACCTTGTATCTTTTGAAGTTTAATTTAGACCTTATGGCCGTGTAGAAGAGCAGGTGGATCCAAAGGTAGGAGCTGAGGCAGGTTGCACTGAAGTATTAAATAATTAATGCTAGAACTAAGGAAAATGAAACAGAAGGCAAACAATCGGAAGCTGACTCAGCATTTTACTCACCAGATTATCCATCTCATCTATGATGATATAATATGGCACTCAATTTGCAAAAAACACTCAAAACACACCTTGAGAGTCCACCCACATTCACTGCATATGATCCAGCCAAGTTGGACAGACTACTGTGCATGCGCATTAAGAACACATGCAGTGTTAAAAATGAGTGAACAAACCACATCTGGAGACAATCCACACAACAAAATCGCCAGTGTTAAAATTAACTCTGAGAGCGTTAATTTTAACACTTTTAAAGTGTGTATATGTGTCCACTCTTTTAAGTGTTAAATTAACACTTTTGAAAGTGTAAAACTTTTTACACTCTTCTAGTGTTAATTAAACAGTGTCAGTGTTAGAAAATCAACACTATTGGTATTGATTTATTTTGACACCTGTAAGTGTTACAATAAAAAACAACACTGATGGTGTTCATTTATCAACACCATCAGTGCTGATTTATAGTTGTGTTACACCTGTTAGTGTTAAAACATAGTAGCCTTAATGGCTGTAAAATGAACCTACCCCAAATATCTATAAATTACAAAAATACAAAACAACTTGCACAAAAATACTTTATATTGATATAGCAGGTACACTACAAATAAACAGACTGCAAACAGTTGCACGGAGTTATACAAAACAAAAGTATAGGACAATGTAGATTTCATATGAAAATTGCGTATCATAAGGTCTGTTGTACACCAGATCCTCTACACAGATCAATATGAAAACATCACATCCTCCTCAATGCTATAAGCATTCAAGTGATCATCAAAATACATTGTTGAGACTTTACAAGTTAGAAGATAAGCACGGTCATCTCCAACAATTATATTGACAATCCTGTTGAACAAAGACATCTCATTTTAAACACCAGAGCAGACATACATCCCAACCTGATACTCCGTGCCATAGTTTTTGACCCAGGAAGTTGTGGAAACATTACAAAACACATCAAATTTTTCATTCAGTGCCTCTCTACCCTCTAAGCTGCTGACCAAGACTTCAGTAGAGCCAAATTGTAATCTGTTAAAATAAAAATTTTCAAAATGAAAAGCCAACTGATTCTGATGGCCCAACACCAGAGGAGTTCGAGGAAATAAAAACTTCTCTCGACTCCTTAATCAAGGATGTGACTGCATTATTGACATCTTTCCTTTCAAAATGTATATATCCTAATCATTATTCCTGCTGTAACTAACACACTAAACATACCATGACATAAGGCACTGGCCATAATAGCAGTAACTTCTTTCCCTTTTAGCGCTCTGAAACCATTGTATGTCTAAAATCAAATTACAAAAAAAGACAAGAAAATCATCTCATAATTAGCAAGCAATTAATAAAAAAATAATAATAATAATAAAATGAGGGAATGACAAGAAACTTTGCTTATAAAAAATTACAAGGCAATGTTCATAAAATTACACATGCAAAAAAATAAAAGAAAATGACTAGAATTTGTAATAATTATGGTTGTAAATTTAAATTAAAATACAAATACAAGAAAATTACAAAATGATTCCCCAAAAAAATGAAAAATAAAAAAGGACTGAAGTGAATTTATTTTAGATGGTGAAATGAAAACCTTTGAGAACAAAAGCTCCATTATCCACAGGATTCACAGGGTTAAAGGGGAACCCTGGGATTGCAGTTATTCTGCACATATCCTTTGGGATTTGACTGACTTTTGGAGGGGCAGGTGTCACCATCAATATCCTGGTGGGCCACATATGGCCTGCGGGCTGGACTTCTTAGTATTCATGCTGTATGGGGATAATGAATGAGGTTTTCACACAATCTTTGCTGTCAGCTTATGCTTAATCCAGCTTTCTAAACTATATGCACTATATGCATATAGTTTAGAACTATATTCGTTTTTCTCTCTAATGACACTGGTTCCTCTGAATTGTGTCTGATTTCCAAGCAATAATAATGCTAAAACAAGTGACCAATAGTGCATGTGTCATTTACATCACCTACTGCAAATGAAAAATAAACAAATAAATCAGTGAATAAATAAATAAATAAATACATAAATAGAAAAGTGTTCTCCGGTCATATGTGTGTGGCGAGAGAGACATGCTATCATTCACATGCCGCTGCCTTTTTACTGAATATGCTTTTATTTAATTAGCAATCTAGTCCCAAAAGGTAATGATAAAATACTTGCAGAGTTAAAATCAGCTCATCTTAACTCTCTTTGGATAGGTCAACACAGTCAAAGCACGAGCTGGCAGTAGTCAACCATCTGCCTCTTAGCTCTCTCTATATCTGTAAATTGGATTTCATTCTTATCTGGAGAAACATCGACATAAAGGGCACAGAGAGAACAATAAGCCACTCATACAGTGCTGTTTTGTCCTCACATAACTGGAGAGTTAATGACATTTATTCTTTATTAAGTCCCACATAACTAAAAGCAGTGGTTAAAAACAAACACATGGAGCCTTGACGTAAAGGAAGCCCTCAGATCCTGTGATGCTGCTCTCACACTGCACATGGATGTCATGGATCTGTGAAGTTTCATGCATTTCACTTATATGATGAAATGTAATTAACCTCTCTAGTGTACTCTTACCTAATCTTGTCTTGTCTATAGCTGGGTTTCCATCCAAAATGTTTTGCAAATTCTAAGCACATTTCGAAAATTCAATAGAAGAAAATGTAAACTAACGCCATCAACGTTTCCATTAACTACATGGAAATTATCCTGGAAAGTTAAAGTTCAGGTTTATTTAGAGGCCAAAATCCCTCCCTCACCACTGCACGGTGCAGTGTCTCCCCTGTTTCATGTTGGTTGTCTGACAGAGGAACTGTTTCCCAGCTCCCCGCTACATCATCGTTGTGCAAGTAAAGTGTTTCCATCTCCCATTTATTAAATTAACTCTTGAAAAAAAAAAGAGGCAAAAATCACCTCAAGTGAGCGTAAAAATTTGCCATTTCCATCAACTTTTTAGAATGCAATACCTCAAAATGTGAATAAAATCATGCTGATGGAAATATGACTCATTTGGTCCTCCCCACTTGCACTTCAAGGGGGAGGACCAGGGGATTTTCTGCCATTCTTCTTTGCAAATCCTCTCAAGCTCAGTCAGGTTGGATGGGGACTGTCGGTGGACAGCCATTTTCAGGTCTCTCCAGAGATGTTGGATTGGGTTCAAGTCAGGGCTCTGGCTGGGCCACTCTAGGACATTCACAGAGTTGTCCCTAAGCCACTCCTGTGTTGTCTTGGCTGTGTTCTTAGGGTCTCTGTCATGTTGGAAGGTGAACCTTCAGCCCAGTCTGAGGTCCTGAGTGCTGTGGAACAGGTTTTCATTGAGGATATCTCTGTACTTTGATCCATTCAGCTTTCCCTCAACCCTGAGCAGTCTCCCAGTCCCTGCTGCTGAAAAACAGCCCACAGCCTGATGCTGCCACCACCATGCTGCACTGCTGGGATGGTACTGGGCAGGTGATGAGCGGTGCCTGGTTTCCTCGAGACATAACGTTTGGCAGGGCCGGCTCTAGCCATGTTGGTGCCCTAGGCGAAATTACTCCCTGGCGCCCCCCATCCTGCCACTCCCCCCCACTACTGGGTGACAACCAGGAGCGCCAGATTCACTTAAGAAGTGTATATATTGCAACGCTTGCAGTATAAAAAATAAAAAGTCAATCAATTATCTGAGACAAACATTCACCTGCTTTTCTGCAGGATTTACAGCCCAGGAGCTCCCAAAGACAAGATCACAACAAGAAATCACCTGTATCTCAGCAACACAGGACTTCCAGCTCCAGTGTAGTCTGTAAGAGCAACAACAATAAATTATAAACACCGCCCGCCCTGATCACACACCATTAAACTCACTCAATCACTCACATACGAGCACAACATAGGAAGACTTTATAACCAGAGAGAGAGAGAGAGACACTTTTAAATCTACCTTTTCGTTGTGTGCAGTGATGTCGAGCCTGAGCTGCTCATCCAGTGCTGTGTCTGTCCAACTCTTACCAAAGGTGCTCAGGGCGATCTGAGAGCGGATGTGGGCTGTGGAGGTTTGGTACTTCAGCAAAGCCCTTGGCAAGTTGTGCAGGTCGCAGTCAGCCTCTGTCAACCAGACGCTGCTGCTGCTGCTACCCGCCGAGAAAAGGAGACTCGGAAAGCACAACTTGCTAGCTTGACTACATTCACACAACCCAGTCTTTCTTTTTGTACCAAGCCTTTTAAAAAGTCCTCACAATTTTTGTCCCTTCCTTTGGATTAAATCCTCGAGGTCAGGTGTTGGTTTCCCAGTTAATATTACGTTTTTTTCCTCAAATATCAAGTTAGAAAGTCTTTTCATGGGAAATCTCCACCTTAGCTGCTAGCCAAAAGCACTGCGCGCCGGTGACAACCATAGATATCTATAATAAAGGCTAGATGAGTCTCTTCTGATTCTGATTCTGATTCTAACATCATCACCGACGGCCATCTTACCACAGGCAAGCTCTCCGGTGGAATCTGTGGTACCTGAGGGAAGGTGAGTGATCTGCACAAACGTAAATACTCTTATCTCGCTGAAATCTTGACGGATTTACAAACGGTTTGGTTTCTTACAAACGTTATTAACGTGGCTACAATTCTGGATGTTTGACCGGAAGTGTCACATAATTATCCATAAGTGCAGTATTATAACTACACCTCTTATGTTTATAACACATCAAACCGTTTGAAAATCCGTATAAAATTGAGCAAGTTATGGCTGTTTAAAAAGTACATGCACCACTACTACAATGTTATGGGTGAGCGAGCTGACTGTGGCAAGATGGCTGCCAGTGCGGACATGCGACTCCATTGGCCGGCAGCGCGGACGAGACATCTAAGCCTTTATTATAGATATCTATGGTGACAACAGCATCGCGAGACCTTGTGGGGGGTTCAGGGCCTGGCGGGATTCCCGACATCCTTCATGAAGTTCAGTTTTGTTTGGCAGTATTTTTTTTCTTATTCACATGTTTGCAGATGGACGTGGTCAGTTCAAACAGGCAACACAACACAAAGCAATGAAACAGTTTTATTGGCTGATGTACAGTACACTGTATGTATTTGAATTGTGTGACGTCCTCTTTGGTTGGATTAAAAATGTAAATATTCTTCTTCTCTTGTTTTTATGTTTATGTACTATGGAGCCGCAGAGGGGCCATTGAGAGAAAAATAAAACACACCATGCTATGTTTTACTACGTTGTGTGCTAGAAATGTTTGAGTGTGAACCAGATATAATTTGACTCGATTTTTGACTAAATTAATTTTGTATAACGGTAGTCCTCCTTACAATCCGGTGCCAGGGTGAGGGCTTCCTGCTACAGCTGGGGGCTGTGGGACAGAGCCAGACGGCTGAGAGTCACCCGGAGCTCACAGACAGTGAATGCCTGCTGTCGGCTGTAACTTTCTCTCTGTGGCCTCTCTCTGTGTTTTACCTAACGTATGAGTTACCATAAGTGTTGCAATATAGGGGCATTTGCACTTGTGGAAAGCAAAAACATCATATATCTCTGCCAGTTTTTAAACACACCTGGTATTCCCAAATTGTTGGATATCTCTCTTCATGATTGGGCTTTTTAATGAGATCCCGATAGGACTGTAGTCTGGTTTCCCACAGCTCTGCACACAGAGAGACAGCCACAATGATGCTTTCCTCCATTGTTGTTTTGCCGTTCTGCCAAAATCCGCCAGATTTTTTTCAGATTCCACTATTCTGTCCTATTGGACGCCCAAGTTACAAAAATTTTCAAGTTGGGCGCAGCGTGCACAGGGCTGTGCTGTGCGTGCGCTATGTGAAAGCCCCGACTCCTCTGACCCTGAGATGCGCCCCCCAACACGTCATGTGACTCGGCACCGCAAGTGACAAACATGTCTTTGTTTATTTGTTTCTTTATTT
Source organism: Myripristis murdjan (assembly GCF_902150065.1). NCBI lineage: Eukaryota > Metazoa > Chordata > Actinopteri > Holocentriformes > Holocentridae > Myripristis > Myripristis murdjan. The sequence continues at coordinate 464,181 of NC_043993.1, read as the reverse complement.
GGTTATTTTATGTTATTTTCAAGACAGAACACCAAGGGAGGGCGCCAATGGGCATTGGAAATTATCATTATCATTATTATTATTATTATTGTTGTTGTTGTTGTTATTGTTATTAGTATTATTACTATTATTATTCCTGAGGGTGACTGCCGCTTGCGGCGCCCCTCCAGCAGATGGCGCCGCAGGAGACCGCCTATACCGCCTATGCCAAGAGCCGGCCCTGACGTTTGGAATTGAGGCCAAACAGTTCAATCTTGGTTTCATCAGAGCAGAGAATCTTGTTTCTCCCAGCCTGAGAGACCCTCAGGTGCCTTTTGCAAACTCCAAGCGGCTTTCATGTGTTTTGCACTGAGGAGGGGCTTCTGTCTGGCCACTCTGCTTTAAAGCCCAGATTGATGGAGGGCCACAGTGATGGTTGTCCTTCTGGAACTCTGTCTTATCTCAACACAGGATCTCTGGAGCTCAGTCAGAGTGACCATCAGGTTCTTGGTAACCTTTCTTACTAAGGCCCTTCTCTCACAATTTCTCAGTTTGGCTGGGCGACCAGCTCTTGGAAGAGTCCTGGTTGCGCCAAACTTCTTCCATTTGAGAATTATGGAGGTCACTGTGCTCTTGGGAACTTTCGGTGCAGCAGAATTTTTTTTTTGTGGCCTTCCCCAGATCTATGCCCTGCAACAATCCTGTCTCTGAGCTCTGCAGGCAGTTCCTTTGACCACAAGCTGTGCGGCCTTCTACAGAGAGGTGTGTGCCTTTCCAAATCATGTCCAATCAATTTAATTTACCACAGATGGACTCTAAGATTGGATCAGCCACAATCTGCACACGCTGGCTGTGTCTAATTCAGGGGTTGCAGCCTTCCAAGGACCCAGCCTTCGGGGTCCACAAAGGCTGTGTCCTCTGTGGGCCATGAAGGCTGAACCAAATGGTCTACAGAGGACTTCTGTTTACATCACCAGCTGTTCCCGCCCTGCCCTTATTGTTATAGGTTGTCATTCAATCAGTGAGTCATAATTTTTCATTCAATCAATTTCTAGGTTATATCATTCGTTTTCATTCATTCTCTGTCCATTTTCTAAATTAAGTTGCTTTCTAAGGTAAATTTTGTTGTCATTAATCAAGTTATCATGTTATCAGTTTATCAGTTTCTAATTTAAGTTTCATTCATTCATTCATCCATAGATAATTTTCAAAAATGTTCTTCTTTTTAGACTTGCTTAAACAGAACTATACAGACATAATAAATATATACACACATACATGCACATGCATGTCAAGTACGTAAAAACAAAATTACCTAAAGGAAATAAAGGCCAAATAATATAAGTAATATAAATTAAAATTTAAAGTTATGATATCATAGACTAATCAGAATGCAGTATCCCATGTTTTTGATATTGTCAGATCTCTCATTTATTTATAGCCTACCTGATAAATAAATGTTTATGTAGATAAATATTATTATCTAAAAGTAAAGATGAGAATACAGGTTTATTATCGATACAAATATTTTCATTTAGCCATGGCAACTGTTGTCTGACCTCTACTGATTTTTTTTTTTTTTTTTTTTTTTTTTTTTTTTTTTTTTTTGCTGGGGGAGACTAAAACTGACACCATAAATATTGAGTTTAAGAACTGTACACATCTGGTTATCCCTCTTTATTCATGCTGGAAATGCTTGTAAACATTGCTATAAATAATAAAATAATAAAATAATGGATAGACACACTTATTATCTGTTGATTCATGTAGTCACTCATTAAAGTTAACAGATTAAATAAGCGTTGAAAAAGGCATTATTCTTCTTATTCTTATTCTTCTATAATAATATCAATAATGCATAAAAACAGATAGTAATTATAGCTGCTGCGCAGCAATGGTCGGGGCCGGGCAATTTTAGGCAATTCTGAGCAACAAGTGGAGAATAGGAAGATGAAAAGAAAGGTAACATTTTAATGTGCATTTTGCATCAGTTGAGGCTTGAACTCACAGTTTCTGGCATGCAGGACAATGCTCTATCTTACTGAGCTAATTGGCAAGTGTCAATTCATGTGAGGCTTCACAAATTGACTAAGACAGTCACATGACAGCAGCCGCCTATGCATGGAAAGACAGATTTCAAACCACTGTAGAAAAAAAAAATCAGTCATCAAGACAAAAATCTGACAATGATGATCTGGCATGAGACTGGACCTTTGTGCAAAGTTTGGTGAGTTTTGGCAGATGGGAATGTTGCACAAGCTGAGGCTTGAACTCACAGTCTTCGACACCGAGGCCTGGCCTCTGTCTCACTGAGCTAAAGCTTCACATGCAGCTTCATAAACTGACTGAGCCAATCACTGACATGCAGGACAGCAGCCAGCCATGCATGGAAAGGCAGATTTTAAACAGCTGTCAAAAATTCAGTTATTAAGACAAAAATCTGAAAATACACATGTTGCATCTAGACAGCATGGAGATGTTGATCATTTGTTTTTAACAATGATTGATTTGCTCCATAAGTGAAAAACTGATGTTTAAAAATGCCATTCTTGCATTAACTCCAATTTTTCACATGAGAGCAAAATTCAAAATGCTGTCAAAAATTGAGTTTTTGAGATACAGTTCTGAAATTTGCAACACATCATCTACCATGACTCCAAAATTTTGTCCATTTTTTTCATGAACATTGAAGATTTATTTACCAAGAATTTGCAAGTGTATGTTTATAGTACCGTTTACAGTCAAACATTTTCATGCACTATAGGCTCAATTTTTGATGAATCAAAAATCTGTGTGGATCTTTTATGTAGGACAGTCTGAAGATGCTCTGTAGCAAGTTTGCTGACATTTGAGCAAAAATTGTGGGAAGAGATAGGATTAACAAGTTTTACAGATTTTGAAAAACAGAGTGATGGATTTCATAATTTGCAATAGGTTTAAGTGTACAAAAGTTTCTTCAGTATTGGGGCTACATTTTGGTGAAAGTTGCAAAGCTGTAGAACATATGGTTGATTATTATTATTATGAATTTTCAAAGTTTTGAACTTTAAAGGCTTGTTATAGCGCCACCATCAGGACTATTGGCTTGTGTTTGCAGCTGAGGTAATCTGGCATAGGGACTGGACCTTTGTGCAAAATTTGGTGATTTTTTGCACATGGGAAGTAGGAAAGAAAGAAGAAGAAGAACATGTAGGAATACAAGAGGGTCCTGGCAGCTTAGGCTGCCCGGCCCCTAATAAATGCTGATATAAGTAATTTAAAGTAAGCAAAATATTAACAACAATGCACAAATTAAACATGTGCCTCTCATCACGCAAACGGCAGGTTTGACAGATTCAAGAGTGCAGAGCAGGTGTATAGTATTTGGAACAAAAACACAAATGCATCTCTCTCTCCATCTCTTTCTCTTGGTTGTGTGCTGATTCTGGTATAGACAGTCAGTCATTAGGTCGACTGGACTCAGAAGCAGCACCAATCTCCACCAGATATAAATCCTGAATAACCCTCACCTTCCAAACCAGTTGGGGCTCCACAGACAAGCTGCTGGGAAATAAAAGCTTCTTGTCTCTTGGCAGAGCTCCAGAGCTCACTGCGGCTCTGTGGCCAGGCTGCCTACCAAGTTACCCAAGTTTACGACTTTCTGAGTTTTTCTGTGTAAATTTGTGACTTTATAATCTCAGAATCTTCATTTGTTTCTCATAAATTTACCTTACCCTGCTCTGTAATTTCTTTTTCTCCCTACAATGGCCCTAATACACTTACACTTTAATAAATGACTAGAAGGGAGGACTTTAAATATAGTGAATCAGAGTCCTGACCTGATCTCTGTATCTACTGTCACATACATTTTTTTTTTAAGAAATTTATGTTGTGTAACTGTTTTTTTTTTTTTTTTTTTTAAGAGATTACTTAGCCACACTATACAGGTGCCATTCCTGATGAAGGCTATTTAGATTCAACAAGATGTGTTGTGCATAGACAACTACACTTGCACTCTAACTTGCTTTGACTTTGTGTAAACAGGTCTCTTTTTGAAATGGCAGTTATCTCATTTTTGGAATGAAATCCAGTCCAAACATTGTCAAGCAACCTCAAACCCCAGGTTGGATCCTAAGTATCACAAAGGTTCAGTACCATATCACATCAGCATAATGCTAAGTGGAATAAATTAGCTTCCAGCTAATAGCGGTCTATGGCCCGAAGCCAGTAAACATGCACTAAAGTACTTTGTGTCGAGGAGAAAGTATTAGTATAATTGTCACTCTGAGAATCACAGTTATATCACACCACATTTGCTTAGTGATATCCATATCAATCCACATTAGCATAACATAATTAGAACAGTGGGCTTGCACTGCAGTTGGGCTATTGAGTGTTGTTAGCTAGATGCTAATTTATGCTTGAGTGGATTTTATATGTGGAAGTGAATTAATAAGAGGATGAGATGACAGAATGGAGGGATGAAAGGAGGAGTTGATGAATGGGACAGAAGAGGCAGAAAAGGTTTTATGAAAGACAAAAAATGGGTGGGCAATGAAAACAGAGAGAGAAACAGAGAGGAAGAGACAAAACGAGACTGGAAGATGTGGAGAGGGAGAGAGAGACAGACAGATGGGATGATGGGATCAACCAGTCACATTCCTGTGACAATCACGGTTTTCATGACGCAGTGGTTCCTATGGCAACAGGACAGAGCTGAAGTGCATCAACAGATACCTTGCGATTACTACCAAAGATTTGCTCCTCTGTTTGCAGCAACATCTGACACTTAATTTAAATTAAAGTTACATGTCATATAAGCACGCAGGTGGCCATACAGCAGCTAAATTATATTTTTCTGATTATGCAAACCCACCACAGACATTATAAGAGGAAATCTGAAATATTGAAGGTGCCATAACTAAGATTTTTGCAGCCCCCATATCTTAAAGAGACAGCCATATCTCAAACACTGCCATCCCACCCTCACACGGTCAGAGATGGGCAGAGTACTCGACCCCAGTACTTGAGTAAGAGTAAAAATACTACTGGTCAAAATTTACTCTGTTACAAGTAAAAGTAGCTCAGTAGACATGTTACTTGAGTAAGAGTAAAAAAGTACTTGCTTTTAAAGGTACTTAAGTATACAAGAGTACATGCTTTTAAATTTACTAAAAGTAAAAGTAAGAGTAAGAGTAAATTTCTTATTTTTTCTTATTTCTTATTTTTCACATGAATTACTGTAATTTTTTCAATTTATAAGACCTTGTAACACAAGGTCTCTTTGAAACCACCTGCACTAATGTGCTTGCGTGTAGAACCACAATGTTATACAAAGCCTGCAGAAACACCTATAAAAACAAATAAAATGAATGAGATCATAAGAGGACAGCAATTGTTATTTTCAGATTCAGATTCACTTTTATTGCATCTTAATCATATTAAATATAAGAAAGAGCAAAAATCTTAGGTCTTGCCTCCTATCGACACCAGCAGCAATAGTAAATAACAATGAAAAATAAAAGCAATAAACATAGTAAAAACATTAAGACAATTAAAACACTACCAATAAATATATATAAGGAGCAGGAGTGACATTGTGTTAGCAGTGTTCAAGAGGCATTCAACAGTCTGATGGCTTGGGGGAAAAAAGAGTCCTTAAGCCTGCTGGTCCTGGCTCTGGGGCTTCGGTTTGCCGGACGGCTGGAAGAGTTTGTTGTTGGGGTGGCTGGGGTCTTTAATGATTTTCCTGGCTTTGCTGATGCAGCGATTGTCATAAATGTCCAGAATGCATGGGAGCTCACAGGCGCTGATCTTCTGAGCTGCTCTGACACTCTGTGTATTGCCCTGCGGCTGTGAGCTGTGCAGTTTCCAAACCATGCAGTGATGCAACCTGTTAAAGCACTTTCAGTGGTGCTCCTATAAAAGGCAGGCAGGATACTGGGACCCATGCCAAACTTCTTCAGCCTTCTCAGGTGGAAGAGACGTTGCTGGGCCTTCTTCACCACCTGGTTGGCATGGGTTTCCCATTTCAGGTCCTCTGTGATGGTGACCCCCAGGAACCCGAACTGACTCACCCTCTCCACAGCAGTACCTTGAATGTTGAGGGGGGGCAGCTCCTCCTTCTTTCCCCTCCTGAAGTCCACCACTAGCTCCTATGTTTTGGTCACGCTGAGGGTGAGGTTGTTCTCCGTGCTCCACCGTGCCAGGTTGTTGACCTCCCTCCTGTATGCCGACTCATCGCCGTCAGTGATCAAGCCCACCACAGTTGTATCATCGGCGAACTTGACCACTAGGTTGGATTGGTGTGTGGACACACAGTCGTGGGTGTATAATGAATACAGGAGGGGGCTCAGGACGCATCCCTGAGGAGCCCCTGTGTTCAGTGTCAGGGGAGCAGAGGTGATGGAGCCCATCCTCACTACCTGTCGACGGTCAGACAGGAAGTCCAGAATGAGCTTGCACAGGTCTGGGGGGAAACCAAGGTGGATGAGCTTGATGACCAGTTTTGAGGGGACTATTGTATTAAATGCTGAACTGTAGTCAATGAAGAGCAGTCTGGCATATGAGTTTTTGTTCTCTAGGTGGGTGAGGGTGTTGTGGAGAACAGTAGTTATAGCATCATCGGTGGATCTATTTCCACGATAAGCAAACTGATGATGGTCAAATGTGGGAGGGATCATTTTGCAAATCTTGCTTTTTATGTGCTTTTCAAAGCATTTGCTCACTATGGGGGTAAGAGCATGTATTTATATGTATTCATATTTTCATGTTTTATTAAACACCCCCGCACATACATCAGGCAAGGCATTTTCTATCTCCCCCTCACTGAGGGGAGCAGTGAAGAAAATCCTTTACAGCAGTGGTTTAACCTTTTTGTATCAAGGTCCATTATTTATTCGGAATTTATTGTATTGATGTGGTACCATAGGAGATTACAGGCAAACGCTGATAAAAAATAACAAGTCTTTAATTAAGTAATGCAGATGTTTAACAATCATTTAAAATTTAACCAAATGGAGCCATACTGGTCCAACTAACTCTCCATCATTTACCTCGGGACCAGCTGGAACCCCCTCAAAGACCAGTGGTGGTCCCTGGACCTCTGGTTGAGAAATCTCTGCTTTACTTTCTTCTCCTGCTGCCGCCATTGTCGCCGTCTTGTTTTGAGTTGTTGTGAGTCAAAAGAGCGTGGTTACTTTGGCGTTATCCTTATATGGGTGGGGGATGATGTATTTCCGCTTTTACGTAGATCCCAGTGGAGAACGTGTACTGTGATAGGTTTCCTTCTTTGACAAACACAGCTTGTGTCCAATAGTATTTTAGAAAAAAAAAAAAAAAAAAAAAAAAACACAGCCGATCTTAAAGTAACGAGTACTTTTCAGCCTTCCTGGAAATTTACTCGAGTAAGAGTAAAAATATTTGTCTTGGAAATGTATTCGAGTAAGAGTAATAAGTATCAAAGCAATCTAATACTCAAGTAAAGTACAAATCCTCAGAGTTTGTACTTAAGTACAGTACTCAAGTAAATTTACTCCGTTACTATCCACCGCTGCAGACGGTCAGCAGCTGAGAATTCATTTCTAATGATTTTCCCTGAGTTGTATGGGGGACTAAAAGAGACATATGAATGACATATGACATATGAAATATTAAATACATCTTTAAATAAATACTTAAAAGTGTCATTAATTAATTAAAATGGGAATTAAATAAATAAATGTGGCATTAAATGTGCCATTAATTCATTAAAATACCATTTCATTTAATGTAAAAACATATAATTATTTCACTGTTTAAATAATTATTTCATGGACTGGTGTTGCAGTGCTTCATGAATTTATTTTATCTGTCAAAGTCACCCATCAAAGTCAGTGGGCGGGACTAACGCAAATCTAGCCTAATCGATTGCTTAGGTCTGAAGCCTGGAAGTCTGCCGGAGCTGGAGGAGTTTTGCTGAGAGCCTCTTCAGTTAAAGTTACTGCTTCTCTGAGTAGTTCTGAGCAACTTCTCGACATATTGTGGCTGCACCTATCTAGCACGCATCACGCACCCGCAATAACATTTGCCCCTGCAAGTCCAACACTTGCATGAACTGAGTAAAGGTTGCGCCACCTAGTGTGTCAGAATATCAAATCAAATCAAATCAAATCAAATCAAGCTTTATTGTTATTAAGCTGCACATACAGCAATAGGGCACACAAAATGAGACTTGGGATCCCCGAGTGATGGGTAAAGTCAGCAGTTTAAAAGTCTAAGAGCTTTCTGGGTAAGCTGTTGCGCATTCTGGTGGCTTTATTTCCATGCTTCTGAACCGTTTGCCTGAAGGCAGCAGTTCAAAGTATTTGTGGAGTGGGTGAGAACGGTCTCTGATGTTCAGTGCTCTACTCATGCAGGGCTGGGATGTGTTCATGGAGCCATGTATCCGTAAAAGCAAGCACACAGCAGTCTCTCCAGTCTCTGCGGGTGTCTCTTAGCAAGCGTAGCTCGTCCAGCTTGTTGTCGAGGGAGCGAACATTAGAGAGCAAGAGCGACGGTACTGCTGGTCTGGAGGGGTTAGCCTTTAGCCTTTAGCTTTTAGCCTAGTGTGGATCCCGGCTCTCTTCCCCCTCCTTTGTTTATGTTCGCACCGCTTGCGCTTCCTCCTCTCCCTGGTGACTGCCGGTGTAGACACAGGTTGAATCCCGTGCTGGCGTAGTGTGTCCACATCAAAGCAGAGTGCCTTGGGGCAGCCAATTTTAGGCCATGTTTTGACAGAGTGCTGTTTTCTTATCAGCCACTGTCTATATTTACACTGAAGTCTATATGAAGCAGCCACTGGGTAAATGACTGCTCAAAAAATTGCCTGTGATATAAATACATCTCGACATTTTATATCTTATTATTATTGTAGTTTTTGTGATCTATGATGACATATTAGTGCCATTGTAGGGCAAAAAATATGGAACCTGGGGAGGGCAGTAACATTCTGAGAAAAAAACTCCAAGACTAAAGTCATAAATTTATTGATTGAATGATTGATTTTATTAGGATCCCCATTAGCTGATATGAGTATCAGCTACTCTTCCTGGGGTCCACACATAACATAAAACAACAACAAATACGTTTACATACAAAACAGTTACACAAAATTTATGATGAAAAAACAAATTTATGTGGAAGAAAAACTTTACATAAGAAAAATCATTACATAAGCATCAAAATATAAACACAAAATATAGTCATAAACACAAAACACAAAACTTAGAAAGACCACTTTTTTCTCTTTAGCCATGGAACCACATTTCCAGAGAATCCATTCAAGACCATAGCTAGTATCTCTGACTTATCCTTGCCTCGGTTTAGGACCAACACAGGTAAACATTCTGTTGAGTATTGTGGTGCCATTATGATGCCATCCTCAATAATGTGACCGAGATATTGTTCTGTAGATCTTGATTTTATTTCTGTCAAAAAGGAAACTAAACCAAGCAGTTAGGTTAAGTTGATTAGGTTCACTCCATTCTATTAGTTTGTTTGTTTGCAGGATATCTCAAAAAAGCTATGAGTAGATTTGTGTGGAAAGGTTGATCCTGGCGTAAACTGGCTTATTTGACAACTTTCACAGCGCAGGTGCAGGTTTGCACTATACTGAGTGCTTTTTAGTTATTTAATTTATTGGTTACATATACGTTTCTTATCAAACATGCTGAGCATTCTGTGTGCTGCTGTGTTATAAAAGGCATGCGGTCAAGTGATGACACAGAAGCTGAGAGGTTTTGACTCCTCAGTGCTTACCAAGACTTCTTGGTTCTTGTAAAATCACTTGAAACCTGTCTCATGACGTATTGTTCCATCAAGCAGCACTGTTGTGTTTAATGACTTTTTGAAATTGGGGCAAGGTGAAAAAAACACTCGCTCCACCAGGGAAAACAGTCCCTGGTGAGATGTTTTGCTTTCCACAGGAAATTATCAGTTGTGTGTTTTATGAATTGTAGTGATGAAATCCCAGTAAAACCTTGCTTTTCCATTTTAGCAGGACGTAAAGTTTCTGACTCGTCTTGCCGTCCACAGCTTGCTAACTAGACTAATTAACATAAACGAGGCAGGATTTAAGTGCGAAAACACACGGGTTTTTATTTTAAACTGCCAAATACCCACCTGGAGTCCTATATTATACATTCTCTTTTGAGTTTAAAGCCCTTAGGTGGACACAGGAAACACAAAACCATCACAGTACCCCCTCACCCCCCAAGGGACGGCTCCCATCCATCCCTGTCCCTGGGGCACAGGGATGGATGGCCATCGTATGACAGGGGGAGGAGGAGGCCAAAACAAAAAGCTCCGGGCCGAAGTCTGGTGGGCGGCCAGACAGCACGGTGCTTGGAACCAAGGATGGGGCGGTGCTCGGGCGGACAGCCAGGGTGCGGAGAACCAAGGACGGGGCAATGCTCAGGCGAACAGCCAGGGCGCGGAGAACCAAGGTCGGAGCGGTGCTCAGGTGGATGACCAGGGCGCTGGCGGCCAAGGCAGAACCTCCCTGGATGCTGGCAGTGCAGGCGGCACCACATTGCAGGCCATCCACAAAGTCCAGCAGTGTGGACTCCGGGACGCTGGGCAGCGTCAACGTGGACTCGGGACCGCCAGGCAACGGCAGCGTGGACTCGGGACCGCCGGGCAGCAGCAGCGTGGACTCGGGACCGCCGGGCAGCAGCAGCGTGGACTCGGGACCGCCGGGCAGCGGCAGCGTGGACATGGGACCGCCAGGGCAGCGGCAGCGTGGACTGAGGGCTTCCTGACAGCTGATGAGCTGGTGGGACCAGTGATGCAGGACACCGATGAAGCAGCAGCATAGCCATGGGAGGCCGGGATGAGTGCTTCACAGGTCCTGAGGGCGGGGACCGGGGCTGTCACAAGGGCAGTGGGAACTGAGCCTTGGGCAGCCAGTTGGGCTTGGACACAGGGGACTGAAACAGGGGCAGCCAGTCAGGCTTGGGGAACTGGGACAGGGACTGGGACCACTAGGCTAGGTAGTTGTCTAGTACCGGTGCCCACCTTGGGCATCGGTACAAGACAAGATGTTTTTCACTGCACTGGGACCTTGCCTGTTTTAAGACTCCTGTTGAAAATCCACTGGAGGGGCTCTGCCAGTTGGGCTGCACAGTCTTTCAGGAGCCCTGGGCACACTCCACCTGGGCCTGCAGCCTTCCCTGTGCACAGTTCCCTGAGTTCCGACCTCACCTCATGTGCTGTCAAGGACAGTGGTAGTTGGCCATCGGTAGCAGATGTTGTAGCTGTAGCTGTGGCTGCAGTAGTGGGGGAGGGGCCACCTCCAGGAGACAGTGGAGCAGAAGCATCAGCTGCGTCTGACACCTTGGTAGGGGGGAGTGAATGCAGGGGACAGGATGGACACAGCCCCACTGTAGTAGTACAGTCCAATCTCTACATTCAAAACAATCCCTGAGCGCCTCACTGGTGTCAAGATCAAGATCAAAATAAACTTTATTGTCCCACCAAGTGGGAAATTTGTCTTGGGCTAACCACCCATGCTGCAGCCATTGAAGAAATAAATAACAAATAAATAAAAACAACCATAAGAAAACATAAAACACATGGAGCAAGCAAGATACATTATAAATACAATGCAATATATATATATATACAGTACAGGCCAAAAGTTTGGACACACCTTCTCATTCAATGTGTTTTCTTTATTTTCATGACTATTTACAATGTAGATTCTCACTGAAAGAATCAAAACTATGAATGAACACATGTGGAGTTATGTACTTAACAAAAAAAGGTGAAATAACTGAAAACATGTTTTATATTCTAGTTTCTTCAAAATAGCCACCCTTTGCTCTGATTACTGCTTTGCACACTCTTGGCATTCTCTCCATGAGCTTCAAGAGGTAGTCACCATGAAATAGTTTTCCAACAGTCTTGAAGGAGTTCCCAGAGGTGTTTAGCACTCGTTGGCCCCTTTGCCTTCACTCTGCGGTCCAGCTCACCCCAAACCATCTGGATTGGGTTCAGGTCCGGTGACTGTGGAGGCCAGGTCATCTGCCGCAGCATATATATATATATATATATATATATATATATATATACATATAGGGAATAAATGAGTTTTTGAATTTGTTCAGTCGGCAACGAGGGATTCTGAACCTCCTTCCAGCAGGTAGCAGCTCGTACTCTTTATATAGAACATGTGATGAGTCACTTATTTTATTGGCCTGATGCAAGGCAGCCTGTTCATAAATAGTCTGTAGGGATAAGTGCTCTCTGACGCCAATAATTTTCCATGCAGTGTGAATTAGCTGGAACACTTTATATTTTAATAATAGTGCTTTTCCAGATTGAGGGAACACAGTGGGTATCAAGAAACCTCTGGTAGATGGGACACCAGGCTTCTACCAGCTCTTTACTGCGTGATTTTAATAAGCGCCCAGAGATGCCGTCTGGTCCAGAGGTCTTCCTGGGGCAGATGCACAGAAAAAGTCTCTCCACAACATGCTGATCAATGTTGATCTTCACGGAGTCCAAAGCGGGTACATAGTCCAGAGCTGCTTTTTGTTCATGTCGGTTGTTTCAAATCTGCAGAAAAACTCATTTAACTCATTTGCCTTTCCCCTCTCATTCATAACATTAATGCACCTTTTAGGTGGAGCCATGTTTGTCATGGCTTTCAGGGAGTCTCACTTACCCCTTTTCCACCGGGGCTGGTTCGGAGCCGGTGCCTGACTTAGCACCAGTTTTTTGGTTTTCCACCACCCAAGCAGGGGCCAAACTGGTGCCAAACTGGTTCCAAACTGGTGCTAGGCAAGCACCGACTCCGAGCAGGGGCTAAACAGGAGCCAGAGAAAGAACCGATGACGCAGCCCACCGCGTCATTGGTGGGCGGACTTACAGACTCAAACAGGAGCAGCGATCGCTTTAAACGTAAAGCTAAACATACTCACTGTTCGTTCCGACCACGAATACGACGGGTAGCCGGCAATAATTGTGTTTTTTGCCTCTGGACCGCAATGTAGGCTTGCAAACACACGAGCAGTATTTGCATCGCTACGGTGGGTTGTCCATGTTTGTTGTTTTTTTTTTTTTTTTTTTGACCAATTTTTTATTAAGAGATTTTCCACAGGGGGCAGTAGATGTTACAGTACATGGCGGATAAGATAAGTTACCCTTGGTATGTGTCCCCTGTTACCGTCCCCCCCTCCCCTCAACCTACTCCATCCCCATCCCTAACCCGGGAAAGGAAAAAAAAAAAAAAAAAAAAAGGGGTGCAAGGCAGTGCACACAATAAAACAGAAAAAACAGGTAACACAAAACAAAACAAAGAAGACCACCGTGGGGATGTTCTTGAGTTGTTGACTGTTAAGACATATAATGGTAGTTATGTACACAGCAATAATTATATACATTATACAGTATTTGAACTGAGCGAGCTAGATTAAGACTTAATTTCATTGTTTTAGGCTTAATTTCATTTCGTTTTAGGCTTAATTTCATTGGCTTAGTTTAGTTAACTAGTCTACAGCTGTAAGAGTTAGGTCATGAACATCCCCACTCACAAATAACAATTACAAACAATCACAAACTTACTATCCCACCATTCCTCTCAAACCCCCCACCCCCAGCTAGCCCGATTCCCATGTCACTGCATATGTATTATCAACAAAATGGACATTGGTTCAGAGAGAGTAAGAGGAAGAACTCCTCTGTCATCCATAATGATATACACGGAGATAACAGAAAACAATAAAAAATAATTCCTCCATCACCCATGATATCGTCAGAGACAGCTGGACGTAACACAGTGTGGATGTGTGATATATATACTGAAATAAACATTCATAAGGGTACATATCAAATATGTATCCACTGTCCGATGTTTAAAGACACTGAGAATGCAAATACATATCACACTGCCGGAATAGAAGAACAGCACTAAAATCATATCAGAGTATTAAGTTTTTCTAATAATGACGACCAATAAGTAATATTTTGTGGCTTGACTTGATGTAATTGGGCTGTAAAAAGTTCCAGTTGCCCAATATCCCTATAGGAGTAGAGCCACTCCCTTACTGACAGCGTGTGAGGTGGTTTCCAGCGACAAGAGACCAGCTTCTTTGCCGCGGTAAGACCAGCCAATAAAAGGCGTCTATCATTGATAGAAAGCTCCAGAGAGGAAGTGTCATTAAGTAGCAACACACGCTGTGAGTGGGGAATGGTACACTCCAAAACATCAGACAAAGTGGATGAAATAATATACCAAAATCTATATACCTCTGGGCACTGCCAAACCATATGAATAAAAGTACCAATGGCATTGTCTGGGCAAAAGTCGCAGTATGAATTGTCTCTGAGTTTCATTTGTTGTAGTTTTCGCGGGGTTAAGTAATACCTGTGTATAAATTTATAATGAATCATTTGATGGTTTGGGTTTCTAGAAGACAGTGACACATTAGACCAAATTGTGTGCCAATTAAGATCCAAAGAACTACCGACATCTGCCTTCCAGAGTCTGTTGAGTGGCAAGGGTTTATAAGAAGACTCAGTTATAAATTTGTAGAGGCCAGATACAATACCACTGGTTTTTCCCTTGGTGCTCAATATCTTGTCAAGAGGATGATTTCCCAGATCTACACCCCAAGGAACACCCTGAGCACGCATTGCGGTACGCAGCTGCAGATAAAAAAAGAAGGTCGTGCCCAGGAGGTTATAAGATCTTTGTAGGTCCTGGAATTCACGGAGACCTTGTGCATCAAAAATGTCTTTGAATGTATTAACACCTCTGTCACCCCATTGCGGAAAATGTATTGGTTTCTTATCAATTAGCAGAGAGAAGTTTTGAAAAATTGGTGATTGGCGAAAGAATTTGCTGTTAATTGTCGCAAATTGTTGAACTTTATGCCAAATGGAAAAGAGATGAGATATAATTGGCCCAAACTCTCGCTTCACTACCTGACTCGGTATGTTGGAATATATTAAATTTGGTAGCTTATATGGAAGAGTCAGTTGTTCCTCAATGGGTCGCCAAGACACACAGACCTCTTGATCAAACCAGGTTGTAAGTGGACGTAGAACAAAACACCAAGAGTACCACTCAAAGTTGGGCAGATTAACTCCTCCAGATGATTTATGCCTCTGTAAGGTAGATATTCTTATTCTGGGTTTTTTATTGCTCCACAAATAAAAGCTAATTGCCTTGTGCAACTTCTTCCAGTAACCAGCGGGCGGGGGTAAAGGTAGCATTGAACTAACAAAGTTGATACGAGGCAAAACATTCATTTTAATTACTGAGAGTCTGGACTGAAAGGAGGTAGGTTGTGAGCACCATCTCTTTAGATCGTTATTTATGTTGTTTAAAGCTTTATTGTAGTTGTTGTTAATAGTTGTATCAAGGGACTGATGGATATAGATCCCTAGGTATTTGAGATTATGTACTACTGGAATATTTAAAGAGGAAGAAGAGAATACAGTGGAAGATGAACCCTGCCTACCAAGTTCGCCTGTACCTAATGTCAATAATGCTGACTTTGACCAGTTAATTCTGTAGCCTGAGATATTACTAAAGGCCTCGAAGATTTTAAAAAGATGTGTGAGAGCTCTAGAAGGATTTTTAAGATAGATCAGAATGTCATCTGCATATAGGGAAATGTGATGTGGGGTGTTGTGTATGATAATGGGCTCTACTACCTCTGACTGACGAATTGCCTGAGCAACAGGCTCCAGTGAAAGAGCAAAAAGAAGAGGCGATAGAGGGCAACCCTGGCGAGAGGATCGAGAGATTGGAAATCGAGAGAAGCAGGTGTTACCTGTGATCACCACCGCAGAAGGATTAGCATACAACAATTTAATCATGGAAATGAAGGATTCACTAAAACCCATATGCATGTTTGTTGTTGTGATTCCAAGCGAGTGTCTCGCACACCGACGTGATCACGTTTTACGATGACGTAATGACGTGGCTCTAACTTGGCTCCGCTTGGCTGTTGGCCGGTGGAAAAGCAAACCGATTCTTCGTTGGCACCAGTTAAGCACTGGCTCTAGCACCAGCTCCGAACTAGCACCAGGTGTTTTTTGGTGGAAAAGGGGCAACAGTTTCTTGGTGTTCATTGCTGAGCAGTGGGATTCAAATTTCTCCCTCTCCTTCCTCCTAGCTGCCCTCAATTTGTGATTAAGCACTTTCTGCATATTTTTCTCCATTGAACATTTCCTGACTGAGCGGGTGGTAACAGGCAACTTTAAGACACAGGGTTTGTATGTGGGCCGGAGAAAGACCAGGTTGTGATCAGATCAGATCAGATAAAATCCCCTGTTATTACAATGAATGCACTAGGGTGCTTGTTCTGTATTTTAGCAACAGTTTCATGAATGACATCACATGCCACGTCACACATTGCCCGTGGAGGAATGTAAACAACAATGACGACGGTGTGCAAAAACTCCTGTGGTACATAATACGGTCTCAGACCGACTGCCAACAGTTCAGTATCCTGACAGCAGATCTTGTCTTTATTTATTTATTTATTTATTTATTTAAAAGGGACAGTGTACATTCATTAACAGTTCAATATTGAATTAAAATGTAAATGCACCAGAATTAGCTAGATTAGCTAGTTTTCATCCGCAGTCCCTTGGCAGGTCAAGGCAGTGTAGTGTAGTAAGTGTAGAAAGCTGTTAAACTGAAATAGTTTATACTTTGTTAGTATAGGACAGTGGTGATAGCTGATAGGCTTTTGCTCTAGTGTTTTTACAATCTGCTTGTAGAGGGTTTCAGTTGGCTTCAGAGTCGTTGTGCTTGCTTGGGACCAGCTTGTGAAACAATACGAAATGTGAGAAAAGATCATGGCGTGCATAAAGAGTTTGGCAGCCTCTGTAGTCAAGTATGGCCTCACGTGTCTAAAGTTAGCTAAATTAAATTTAATGGTGTTAGCAACCTTTTTGACATGTTTCTTAAAAGTTAAATTACAATCTAGAACTATTCCAAGATACTTACAATCAGACACAACCATGAGTTTTTCTCCTTCAATAAGAACATCAGGATGCGGTGCATTTGATGTTTTCTGAGAAAAAAACATACAGACTGTTTTGTTAATGTTCAAGTGTAGGGACGACCTCTTTAGCCAGTCAGAGACATGGGCCAACGCTGCAGTTAGTGTGGCTGCAGCCTGTTCCTTATTTTTTGTGTGCACATAAAGAACAGTGTCGTCCGCATACATTTGAACATCAACAGATGGACAGACTGATGGCAAATCATTAATATAAATGCTAAATAAGATAGGGCCCAATACTGACCCCTGGGGTACACCAATATTACTACTGAGGTACAGGGAATAGCTGCTACCAATGCGTACACTTTGTGTCCTGTTACCCAGGTATGAATTCATCCATTTTATGGCATCTGCTGAAAAATTAAAATAATTTTGCTAAAAGTGTCTGGTGATTTACAGTGTCAAAAGCTTTTTTAAGATCCAAAAACACTGCACCAACTACACCACCTTCATCCAATTTGGACTTAACATTCTCCAGCAGGTAGCAGTTAGCTGTCTCCGTAGAGTGGTTGGTGTGAAATCCAAACTGCATTGGGTGCAAGGGGGTGGTACCCTGATTCAGGTGTGCCATCAACTATTGTACAACCCATTTTTCACACACCTTGGATACAACTGATAAAATACTAATGGGTCTGTAGTTTGACACAGTTGTTTTATCACCAGACTTAAAAATGGGGGACACCACTGCTTTTTTCCAAGAGCTTGGATAAGCACTATGTCTAATCGAGAGATTAATTAAATGCGCAATGGTGCAAGCTAAGGACTCTTTATGAGATTTCAAAAATGTGGTGTCCAAACCATATGCATCCTTAGTTTTTGAATGTTGTAGGGAAGTTATTATTTTTATTACTGCTAATTCTGATATTTCTTTTAATTTAAAAGTAGGAGATAGATGAAATAGTTACAGGTGGGATCTTTTGAGCTAGCTCCTCAACTGGCTGTATGAAGAAGTCATTGAAAGTGCTCGCTATCAAAACATCCTCTTGAATCAAAATCCCATTCATTTTAAGTTCTATTTATTTATTTATTTAAAAGGGACAGTGCATATTGATAAACATTTCACATGTAAATATGCCAGTTTGTAGCCATAGGCTAATTTCCAACTGTAGTCCCTTGGCAGGTTGATGTAAAAAAAGAAGGGGAAGAAGGATAAGAAAGAGAGAAAGCTCAACAAGAACAAGACACATAATACAAAACATATATTATACTAACATAAAATAAAGTAAAAAAAAAAAAAAAATACAAAAAAAAAAAAAAACATATTGTGGATTGTCTTTATCCATTATTTCTGCCAGTTAATTTATTAAGGTTCCTCCAAATAAGTTTACAATTTCCTTGTGCCTCATTGATAATTCTGATGAAAAAATCTGCCTTAGCTTTTCTTATATTCCTCACTACTTTATTCCTGAGTGTTATAAAGGTAAGTCTATCACTACTGAGCCCTGACTTAAGGGCTCTCTTCAGAGCAGAGTCTCTCTCTTTCATTAGTTGGCACAGATTGTCATTAAGCCATTGTCATGTCTTCATTATTTGTGCATTTTCCATTTGAGTTTTGCACTTCCTGTTTTATTTTGTCTACTCTCCTCGTTTCAGATCACTTCCTGTCAAGTTTCCCTCCTGTGTGATTACCTGCCACGCCCTAATGTGTTGCACCTGTGTCTCATTGTCTTCCCTTCACTAGTGTATTTAGTCTGTGTGCTCCCTGCTTTCTGTGCCAGTTCGTCTTTGTCTTTTGTCAAGCTATCCAGCCATCATTCTCATGTTAGATTCCTAGTGGTTTTGACCTTCTATTGGATTTTTAGATTTTGCCTCTGCCTTTCCCTTATTGGACTTGTTTGCCTTCTCTGACTGACCTCTGTGTACCGAACCTATTTTGTGGATTAAAGACTGATTTTTTGGAAAGCCCTATTGTTGTGAGTCGTGCGTGTGGGTCTATATCTTGTGTGTGTGTCTGAAGCCGTGATAGCACGAACTGGCCACGCAATGGACCCAGCCGACCCAGCCACACTGGAAACTGCTCTCCGCTCTCAAGGCAAACTTCTCAGTGAACATGCAAGTCAGCTGAGTTCCATCTGCCACGGCCTCCAGGATCTCAACACCCGTCATGGAGAGCTTCAGACTTCACTCACTGCCCAAGTGAGTGCACTTTCCAGTCAGATGCAGACGCTCATGGCCCAGCTTACTACTCCGGCTCCAGTTTCACCAGATGCTTCCCAGCCAACTGGTAATTCTTCTTCCCCAGTTTCTTCCTCAGCTGCTCTTCCATTATCCCGTCCTGAGCACTTTTCTGGGGATAAGAACAATTGTAGAGCGTTTTTGGTACAGTGTGGACTGCATTTTGAGCTGCAGCCTGCAGCTTTTCCCAGTGAACGCTCCAAAGTGGCTTTCATCATCTCTCATCTCTCAGGGCAAGCAGAGGCATGGGCTACAGCAGAGTGGGCTCGTAATTCTACCATATGTCAAACTCTGGACCTTTTCACATCCACACTGTCCAAAGTTTTTGACCACTCAACCCCAGGCCCTGATGCTGCCCAGGCTCTCATGGAGCTACGTCAAGGAAAACGCACAGTGGTTGACTACGCCATTGAGTTTTGCACGCTGTCAGCAGACTGTGGGTGGAATGTTCCTTCCCTGCTTGATGCCTTCTACCATGGCCTTGCCAATGCTATTAAGGACCAGCTGATTTCCTTGGAGCGCCCTGCTGACCTGGATTCGTTTATTGCCTTGGCTATCAAGATTGACAATCGTCTGAGAGAATGAGAGAGGGACAGAGTCCGGCAGCACCTTACCCCTTCCTCCCAGAGGGGGCGCCCTCTTGGTAACAGTTCTCCTTCCCAATATTCCCCTCCTCGTCAAGCATCTTCTACAGTGGCAGCAGCACCCACTGGTGGAGGAGCCTATGCAGTTGGGGCGTGCCAGATTATCTCCAGAGGAATGACAAAGACGCATGCAGGAGGGACGGTGCATCTATTGTGGTCAAATGGGCCATTTTTTTGAGTACCTGTCCAGTAAAAGACCAGGCTCGCCAGTGAAGCATTGGTGAGCCGAACAAACTCTCCTAACTAAGTCTCGCTCTCTAACTGATGTTGAGTTGTTTTCTCCTGTGCACTCTGATAAACTCAAAGTGTTGATTGATTCAGGTGCTGATGAAAGTTTTATGGACTGGAAACTTGCTAAGAAACTGAAACTAACTGTGTTTCCTCTTCCTAAACCCTTAGAAGCCAGCGCCTTGGATGGAAGATTATGATACAAAGTCACTCACCGCACTGAGCCTCTTAAAGTCATTATGGCCAAAGGACATACTGAAGAGCTAAGTTTTCACCTTTTTAACTCCCCACTGCACCCACTTATTCTAGGATTCCCCTGGTTAGTCCAGCACACTCCCCAAGTCAACTGGTCTACTGGTGAGATTTTGGCTTGGGGAGAGAGCTGTCAGAAAGACTGTTTCCCTTCTCTCTGTTCTACTGATTCGGAACCTCTCTCTGCCCAGCTTCAGCCAGCTAGTTCAGAGTCCCACAGTGTCTCTCCATTACAGTCAGAGAGCACAGAGGTCCCAAACCTTTTGTTAGAGCAGACTGATCCTGATTATCCTGATCTCTCTAGAGTTCCTCAATGTTATCATGATCTCAAGGAGGTTTTTAACAAGGCTCATGCCACCTCACTTCCTCCTCACAGAGATTATGACTGTGCTATTGACCTGCTCCCAGGGGCTTCTCCTCCCAAGGGTCGCCTCTACTCCCTGTCGGCCCCGGAGCGCAAGGCCATGGATGAGTACATCTCATCTTCCCTTAAGGTTGGGATTATTCGGCCCTCTTCCTCTCCAGCTGGAGCGGGATTTTTTTTTGTGGACAAGAAGGACAAGTCTCTCCGGCCCTGCATTGACTACCGGGGACTGAATGAAGTCACCATTAAAAACAGGTACCCTCTCCCATTTATCTCAACTGCATTTGAACTCTTACAAGGAGCTAAGGTCTTTACCAAGCTAGACCTTAGAAATGCATATCATCTGGTAAGGATAAGGGAGGGGGATGAATGGAAGACTGCCTTCAACACCCCCAGTGGACATTATGAGTACCTAGTGAGGCCCTTTGGATTAACAAACTGGTCAGACATCTCACTGGACTTTGTCACAGGTTTGCCAGTTTCTGAGGGTAACACCACTGTCCTCTCAGTGGTGGACCGATTCTCCAAAATGGTTAATTTTATACCACTGCCCAAGTTACCCTCAGCTAAAGAAATGGCTGAGGTGATGTTGTCTCATGTTTTCCGTTTACATGGTTTTCCCAGGGATGTGGTGTCAGATCGGGGTCTGCAGTTTGTCTCCAAGTTCTGGAAAGCCTTCTGTACTCTCATTGGAGCCACTGTCAGTTTGTCTTCAGGTTATCATCCCCAGTCCAATGGACAAGCTGAGCGATTGAACCAGGAGTTGGAGAAGGGTCTTTGCTGTCTTGTCTCCAGCTGTCCTTCCTCATGGAGTAAGAATCTGATCTGGGTTGAATATGCACATAATTCCTTGCCCTGTTCTACCTCTGGTCTTACCCCCTTTCAGTGTGCCTATGGTTATCAACCTCCCCTGTTTCCTGAACTGGAGAGGGAAGTAGGCGTTCCATCTGCTCAAGCCCTCATCCGAACGGTTCCACCGGATCTGGAGGAAAGCCAGATGTCAGCTACTAAAGGCCGCATCTAGGAATAAGACCGTACTGGCGGCGGATTTCAGCTCCCTCATACCAGCCAGGGCAAAGAGTGTGGCTGTCTGCTCAAGATCTTCCTCTCAGAGTAGAGTCACGTAAGCTGGCCCCATGTTTCATAGGACCTTTTCCTATAACTAAAGTCATTAACCCTGTTGCTGTCCGTCTTGAGCTCCCCAGGACTTGGAAGATTCATCCCACTTTTCATGTTTCCCGTGTGAAGCCTGTCAAGGAAAGTCCTCTGGTTCCCACCTCCAGGCCCCCCCCCCCCACCCCCACAGATGATCGATGGGGCCCCAGTTTTCGCTGTCAAGCAGCTCCTGGCAGTCTGCCGCAGAGGGTGTGGCCGTCAGTACTTGGTGGACTGGGAAGGATACGGTCCCGAGGAGAGGTCGTGGGTTCCTTCACGTGGGTTCCTTTACTGCATCCTGGCCTCATCAAGGATTTTCACCAGCGCAACCCAGATCTTCCTGGTCCGTCTGGAGACGTCCTTTGAGGGGGGGGGGGTACTGTCATGTCTTCATTATTTGTGCATTTTCCATTTGAGTTTTGCACTTCCTGTTTTATTTTGTCTACTCTCCTCTTGTTTCAGATGACTTCCTGTCAAGTTTCCCTCCTGTGTGATTACCTGCCCCACCCTAATGTGTTGCACCTGTGTCTCATTGTCTTCCCTTCACTAGTGTATTTAGTCTGTGTGCTCCCTGCTTTCTGTGCCAGTTCATCTTTGTCTTTTGTCAAGCGATCCAGCCATCATTCTCGTGTTAGATTCCTAGTGGTTTTGACCTTCTATTGGATTTTTGGATTTTGCCTCTGCCTTTCCCTTATTGGACTTGTTTGCCTTCTCTGACTGACCTCCGTGTACCGAACCTGTTTTGTGGATTAAAGACTGATTTTTTTTTTTTTTTTTTTTTGGAAAGCCCTATTGTTGTGAGTCGTGCGTGTGGGTCTATATCTTGTGTGTGTGTCTGAAGCCGTGATAGCCATGGCAAGGGCTTCCTACGTCCATGCTTCAGTTTCACTTTTCTTGTGAAAGACAATGTTATTTCATTAATAGTACTCAAGAAGGTGCTACAGCTGTCCTCTATGTCTTCATTGGTTATGATTTTGGACCAGTCAGTTTCTTTTATTGCCTTTGATCAATTCATTTTTAGGGATTTTCTCGTAACATTTATTTGTTTTAGTATTTTCAAATTGTTTCCTGGTTCGTTTTCTCACTAGTAGTGTGATATTACGATCTGACAGCCCAGTGAGCACATTATATGTTGCAGTAACTCTTTCTGGTCTGTTTGTAAATATCAGATCAATTTTGTGTCTGAGAGGAATTTGTTACTCTTGTTGGTCCTTGTATCAGTTGAGTAAGGTTGAATTTATTGGTTAATTTCTTCAGTTTTTTTCTCTGTTTTTTTTGTCCCAGTTAATATTAAAGTCGCCCATTAGTATTAGTTCACTTGTGCCATCACATTTTTTAAGGATATTATGGAGACCTTCATAAAATGTATTATTAGCTGATGGTGGTCTATATAGGCAAATAACAGCGAACGACATTTGGGGAGACAGTGAAATACTCAATCCAATACACTCCAGGTCCTGATCTGGAGACCATTCAGTGAGGCTACATTTAATTGTATTCTTAACGTAGATTAACAATCCCCCTCCCCTCCCCTTGTTTCTATCCCTCCTTAATACATTGTACCCGGAGATTTCAAAGGCAGCTGATGGGGAATGTTTATTAAGCCATGTCTCAGAAAGTCCAAGAAAGTCCAAGTTTGAGCACAGCAGTAAATGTTCAATTTGGTTGCTTTTTGACATGATGCTTCTGATATTTAAATGTCCACCAAGTAATCCTTTTGGTTTTGATCGTGAGTCCCAGATTAATTTCGCGTGATTTAAGGTTTGAAAAAAGTTTGTTTTCCAGTATTTCCTAATTGCTGGATTTAACCCCTGCTGTTGTTGAGTAGTAGGCTTAGGAGTCTGTTTGGTGATGGGGTTCATGATCTGGCTGGTGTACGCTTTCACCGTAACATGACCAGAGGCCTGTATCACAAAGCAAGCTTAGTTTTCGCTGGATTACTCAGACCTATCCAGATACACTAATCGAGATCATGGTGATCAGAGATAACCGGTATCACGACGCTGGTTATCAACTCGCTCATTCAATCCAGGTTTGCCTCATCAGGAGCCGTGAACGCGCAGGTAATAGGGCGGGTTCCGAGGCAGCCGACCAATCACAAACATGAGCAACAAGGGAAAAAAAGCACAGAGTATGTCACGGCGGAGGAGCAGCATATTATACTGGAAAAGTATGCAGAGCAAAAACAAAATTTACACACTAAATCAAACACAGTGGCTGCCGCGAAGAGAAGGCGGAATGCATGGCAATGTAGCTATTGCTGACTGCATAAATGCGCAAGTTACACATCGATGGCTCAAGTCCACATCTGATGCTGAAACCCATGAAATCACTGCACTGCACAGATATGCTGCCTGTATGATAGGTATAGTTGAATTCCTCCAGGTGTGACCCCTCAGGGTTAAAAGGAGGTGGGAGCAAGTAAAACACAAAAACACAATACAAGAACATCATTGCATTTGGTAAGTTTGCCTTTTTATTATAGCCTGTTATGCAGGCTATAATAAAATAAAGCGGACGCCAAAATTCAATCACGTCAGTGCATCAGGTTGATAGCCTGAATAAAATCAGCTGTTAGCCAGGCTGAAGTGCTGCTTCACATCAGTATTACAGCCTCTCTCTCATACCGAGAGTTGTCGGCAAAATGTTACGGATATGACCGGTCAAGGAAAATCCTTTCACGCTGTAATGCTCTCCTTATTTGGACTTGTTGTTCAAGGGGATCCTCAATGATTGGGCAGGTCACGTTTTCAAACAGCTGATTGGCCAAGGGGCGGTGCTTTATGTAGGATTCGATCCTATCCTGAAAGTTAGCCTGCCCCGGAGCAGGCTAGCTTTCAGGATAGGATTAGGATAGGCTTCTTATCCCGATCAGAGGTGAACCAGCTTTGTGATACAGAAAATCCGGAGTTGAGCCTGAAGTTATCTCATTAACGCCTTAATCCTGCTTCGTGATACAGGCCTCAGGATGACACTATCTATTGTTTACAAGCAGCATCAATCCTCCACCTTTGTTTTTACCGGTCGCCTTGGCATCCCTGTCCGCTCGCACAGTTGAAAAGCCGGGTAGGTTCACACCGGAGTCAGGCACGTTTGCATTCAGCCACGTCTCTGAAGCACATGAGACTGCACTTCCTGTAGAGTCTCTGGTTCCGCACCAATACCAGCTGCTTGTCACACTTATTGGGGAGCAAGTTGACGTTCCCCATAAGGACCATTGGCAGAAAAGGCTTGTATCTCCACCGCCTAGCCTTTAGCTTAGCTCCTGTTCTGCAGCCTCTGATGGGTGAAGCAGACAATTTTCTGTCTGCAGGGTTGGTAGCAGTAGCTCAAGTTCACTTTGGCTACTTTAAGACAGAATAAGTAGGGAAAAAAATGTGTAGACTTTTACAAAAACAGTTCTCTCCATCCTCACTTCTGAAACACTACAGGTGTGTGTTGGTAAGTGCGTTTGCAGAGACCCTGCCCTTTGCCTGTATTTCTTGTTTTGCTGAGCTCGGGACTCTTCTTGGCATTGGCCTTTGGGCAGTGGGTGTGTAGTTCCCAGCCAATTACAGTGCAGTGCGGTGCCAGATCAATAGCACCACATCCAATAGGAAGCTAAGAATATTGTGGATGTGGAAAAAAGGAACTCTAGCAAGGGACGTAGAGTCTCAAAGCTGACCCTACGATAACAGTGAATCTGGGGTTGGCTTTCCTAGGACAGCGATGAAATGTTTTACAATGCATTCCATCACCATCCTAGGAAACAAAAACTGGTTGCTGGCAGTTATATTAGCCAGGGAGGAGGGGCCCACTTTCAATGTTGTGTTTTCAAACCACAAAGACAAATCCTATTCATTCTGCCTTTAATTATGAAGGTACAATCTTATCTTTTCATCCCAAACAGTTGGTTTTTAAAAAGGATAACAATCCACATCCATTAAGTAACATTCAGTGATCATTAGTATGAGGATAAGTCAGTTAAAAATAAAGCAGGTACAGTTGTGTTCAAAATAATAGCAGTTCAACATCACTAACCACATCAATCACTGTTTTTGGTAGAAATTATATTCCTACATGGCAAATAATTTACTAGTAGGTGCAGTAGAGTAATAGAAAACCAACAGATCCAACAGTCATGACTTGCATGCTGCTGATTCTGTGTAACTGAATCATTAATTGAAAGGGGCATGTTCAAAATAATAGCAGTGTGGAGTTCAATTAGAGAGGTCATTCATTCTGTGAAAAAACAGGTGTCAAACAGGTGGCCCTTATTCAAGGACAAAGGCAGCAAATGTTGTACATGCTGGTTATAGTGCATTTCTTTCTGAAAATCTGAGTAGAATGGGTCGTTCCAGATATTGTTCAGATGAACAGCGTACTTTGATTAAAAAGTTGATTGGAGAGGGGAAAACATATAACGAAGTGCAGAAAATGATAGGCTGCTCAGCTAAAATGATCTCAGATGCTTTAAAATGGCAACCAAAACCAGAAAGACGTGGAAGAAAACAGAAAGCTACCATTCGAATAGATTGAAGAATAGCCCAAATGGCAAAGACTCAGCCAATGATCAGCTCCAGGGAGAACAAAGAAGGTCTAAAGTTACCTGTGAGTACTCTAACAATTAGAAGAGGCGTATGTGAAGCCAAGCTATGGGCAAGAAGCCCCCGCAAAGTCTCACTGTTGCAAAAACGACGTGCTGAAGAGGTTACAATTTGCCAAAGAACACACTGACTGGCCTCAAGTGAAATGGTGCAACATTTTGGGGACTGATGAAAGCAAGACTGTTCTTTTTGGGGCTAGGGGCCGCAGACAGTTTGTCAGACGACCCCCAGACGCTGAATTCAAGCCACAGTACACAGTGAAGACAGTGAAGCATGGTGGCACCAGCATCATGATACGGGGATGTTTCTCATACTATGGTGTCGGGCCTATTTATTGCATACCAGGGATCATGGATCAGTTTGAATACATCAAAATACTTGAAGAGGTCATGTTGCCTTAAGCTGAAGAGGAAATGCCCTTGAAATGGGTGTTTCAACAAGACAACGACCCCAAACACACCAATAAGCAAGCAGCATCTTGGTTCCAGACCAACAAGATTAACGTTATGGAGTGACCAGCCCAAACCCGGACCTTAATCCAATACAAAATTTGTGCGGTGACATCAAAAATGCTGTTTCTGAGGCAAAACCAAGAAATGCAGAGGAATTGTAGAATGTAGTCCAATCGTCCTGAGCTGGAATACCTGTTCACAGGTGCCAGAAGCTGGTCGACTCCATGCAACACAGATGTGAAGCATTTCTCAGAAACCATGTTTATACGACTAAATATTAGTTCAGTGATTCACAGGAAAGCTAAATCTTCAAGCATTTTTCAGTTTATACAGTAAATGTTTGAGTTTGTAAAGAAAAATGCAGACACTGCTATTTTTTTGAACAGCCTAATATTCCTTTTTCTTCACTTTCTGTAGAGTAATAACATATTTGATACATTTTTCTTCATGTTTTGATCTGGAATAGAATGTGCAGTGTTCCCAATGCATTTGTGTGTATGGAAATAAAAGCTATTATAAGGATTATGGACTTTACTCACTTTTTTACACACACTGCTATTATTTTGAACACAACTGTATTATGATAAAGCCCAATGTCTCTCTTTCTACCCAAACAGCTGTAATGTGATTAGTAGAGAGAAATCAGCTGATGATGATTTGATGTTTATCGTCTCCAATATGGATTGTGTGTTGTGTTTTGTGTGTGTGTGTGTGTGTGTGTTGGGTGTGTGTGTGTGCACGCGCATGCATATGCCAGGTATTAGTGAACACTGTACATAATACTGATCCTAATTGATGTGGCAGCGATACATGTGTCCTCATGTGTGTGTGTGTGTGGCCAGGAGGAGTTCTTGGCAGATTGTGAACTGCTTTTGTTAATTTATGGCTTTGATGCTTTATGCAGCATCCTGCGGAGAGAGAGGGAGAAAGAGAGAGAGACACAGATAGAGAGAGGGACAAAGAGGGAGAGGAGAAAAGAGAAAAGGAGAAACAGAGAGGAAAGGAAGTGTAAGAGAAAAAGAAAACATGATAACTAAGGTTAATGGAGGAGAATTCCTGTGTGTGTGTGTGTGTGTGTGTGTGTGTGTGTGTCTTTTTGGGGGAAGCACTGCAGTCAACTTGTTGATGTTATTGATTCTGACCTTTATTCATTTGGCACTGTCTACTGGTGCTGACCACAAAATGTGCTGTGTGTGCAAGTGGGTGGATTGGTGCAGTGTGTGTGTGTGTGTGTGTGTGTGTCCAATTTAAATCTCTTCTCGCTTTGCCAAGTTGGCTTCTATTCAGTCCTTCATTAGCCTTGTATTAGCGGTGTTTCAAGCTGTGAAAATCTGCTCTTTACATTTTAGGAAGTTGGCTCACTTTGTTCCTGTTGCAGTGTCACCTGAGTATCTCTCGTTCTCTCCTCAAGGTTTTGGGGGCGGGGGGTTCCAGCTCCACTGCAACCATCAGGTGACTGGCCATAAGTGAGTGGACACTCCCTTTAAAGCCAGCTGGCCCACGCCAGCTGTGTTGCATAATGTCCTGTGGCAGCAGCTGGAGAGCATCCAGCGGCCCATAACAGCAGTGAGCACTTTATTAAACATTTAGGATGGAATCTCAGCAAGGACTTGATGGTTTTATGTTATAACTTGAGGCACAGATGCAATTCCCCCCTGGCTGACGCAAGCATTTTATTACGTAAATGGGAAAATAAATGACATGAAAAGAGGCATCTTAAGTTGGTGTTAAATCAAATAGATATGACACTACAGACAGCGAGGGGGCACCTCTCTATCAAAGTTATTTATTTCAGTTTGTTGATGTGCCTTCCTTCCAGACCTATGCTGCATTGCAACCTGTGCAGCAGGTGCACCGAAAAGTTGATTTGACACTAATAGCAACACCTCTGGTGTGGCTTCTTCATTACAACATTTTTCACATGAACTTATCCCCAGTGGGGATAAAACCCTCAAACCAGCAGTACTACTATCCTGCTGTAAACCACTACAATACACAGGACACAGCAGACACTCTCTGGGGATGCAGTCATTTTTTAATGTAGAATTAATATGTATAGAATTCATATTTAACTGGTTATTTTCAATATGCTATTTAAAGATACAATGTGTATATCATTCGCTTTTTTCAAATGTGCAAATGACCATTACACATCACTGGGGGTTCACAAGTGTTGTTAATCATTACAATATTCATTACTCATTATTAGGGATGGTCCGATCCGATCCACTGGATCGGTATCGGGTCCGATCCAGGCCAAAATGACTGGATCGGGTATCGGATTTTTTTTATTAGAACCCGTCCGATCCGATCCATAAGCCCAAGCTATCTCATATAGACAAGTTTATGAGCCGTTTCCGCTCTACATCCTAAACTCCTCCCATCGATGCAATCCATTTCCGTTTTGGCGTGCTGGTTTGTTTTTAGCCACAGACATACATAGGTTTTTAGCTAGCTAGCTCTGTCCTGCCGACAGGAATTTAAAGATGGATACTTTAAAAAAAAAAAAAAAAAAAAAAAAAAAAAGTGGTTTGGGAACGACGTGTGCGGTAGTGTGCTGGCCTAGTTAACCTGAAGAGTCCACTGATCAGAGTGCCTCGTGAGGTTTAGAATCTTGCCTTGTGTGCCTGTCTATCAGCACCCAGCCATGTTGTTCATTAAATAGATCAACACAACAAATACTGTGTGTATTGTAGTTTTTAATATTATATATGAATATTTTTATAGTGATGTAATTATGTGGGCTGCTTCTGTATTTTACGGTTTAATACCTTCCATCCATCCATCCATCTTCTACCGCTTATCCGGGACCGGGTCGCGGGGGCAGCAGTCTAAGCAGGGACGCCCAGACTTCCCTCTCCCCAGACACTTCTGCCAGCTCCTCGGGGGGAACACCAAGGCGTTCCCAGGCCAGCCGAGAGACATAGTCCCTCCAGCGTGTCCTGGGTCTTCCCCGGGGCCTCCTCCCGGTGGGGCATGCCCGGAACACCTCTCCAGGGAGGCGTCCAGGGGGCATCCGAAACAGATGCCCGAGCCACCTCAACTGGTTCCTCTCGATGCGGAGGAGCAGCAGCTCTACTCCGAGCTCCTCCCGAGTGACTGAGCTCCTCACCCTATCTCTAAGGGAGCGCCTGGCCACCCTGCGAAGGAAACTCATTTCAGCCGCTTGTATCCGCGATCTTGTCCTTTCGGTCATTACCCAAAGCTCATGACCATAGGTGAGGGTAGGAACGTAGATTGACTGGTAAATCAAGAGCTTTGCCTTTCGGCTCAGCTCCTTCTTCACCACGACGGACCGGTACACCGACCGCATCACTGCGGTGGCTGCACCGATCCGCCTGTCAATCTCACGCTCCATCCTTCCCTCACTTGTGAACAAGACCCCGAGATACTTGAACTCCTCCACTTGAGGCAGGACTTCTCCACCGGTTTAATACCTGTTAGGATTAAACACGTTCTCTTTCTTGTTGAAGCCATTTGTTTATTTTCCTCAAAGCAATTCATTCATCCAGTGTTATTAATGTACAGCATGAGCTTACTATGAATGATGAACTGTGTTAAAAGAAACTGTTACACTGAGGAACATAAGGCCTAGCATTCATGATCGTAGTTCAGTGCAATAATGAATGAAATTACATTTTTACATTTACATAAACTTTTACTTTCACACAAACAGTCAAGGTGGTTGAATCGTTCCCATTGTAAGGACATAATTATTAAAATTGAAACCTCACGAGCAGCGAGCTACATGTCCAGACGAAGCTGCGTTAGCATGGAAGTTTGTTTACACCGGCATACGCTGCGCAAACCACTTCCGGCGGAAATGAAGTGCATTTTTGTAGGGTAATGGCGCCCCCCGGGGTTTGGCGCGTAAACTTGTCTATATCCTCAACTTCACTTTGCGCGACATGCCGTAACACAGACGAGCTGTCGCCATGGTTGCCATGTGCCTGTGTTTTCGTCACGTGAGCAGAAGCCTGCAGAGCTGTAGTCAAAAGCGCAACGTTTGCAATATGAGTGTCTCAAGGGGTGGTAGCAAAACCGGACATTTTAACACAACGGACTTAATAAAGCATCTGAAGAAGCAGCATGGAAAGGAGTACAGAGACTTTTTACAGGCGAGTGCAAAGGGGTCCGTTAAACAAAGCAGGTTTAGTGAAAACTCTGAGTCTGTTAACCCTGAAATGAGGGAAACTCTGAGTTTTCCGTTTCACAAAGGGAGGTAACTCAAAGCAGAGAAAGAGGGGTAACTGTAGCCTGTTTCACAGAGGGAGGTAACTTAAGCTCTCAGTCAGTTACCGCAGTAACAGACTCCATGAAACTAACCTGGTCGGGACCAGGTTTTTCTCATGAAACCTCGAGTTTCTCTCTGTGTCCGCCCTCTTTAAGCCACACGCGGTATTAAACTTCCTCATTCATTCAGTCAGCAGGCGAGTTTTGGCGTGGCATATTCGTTTTGCCGTCTGTTATTTAAAAAATAATAATTAAAAAACAGTCAGTAGGCCTTTATTAGAAGTCCATTAGTGGTTAGGTGGCGTCTTTTTTTCACGAACATGGCATGTCCTTTCGACAACGATCCCGTGGATGAAGGTGCAGTGTTACTGCGCAGAGAATTAAATATTCGTCGGGAGATGGTTATAAGACCGCGCATTTCCAGACAATTATCTTTTTGAGCGTTACCGTTCCACGTCACCTAAATGAAATAAATTAATAGGCCAGCAGTAATTCAAGCAGTTTTCTCCTGTAATATTATTGATTGCAACGGACTACATTTAAACTTACGCACTGACCCGAGCAGCCGCGTTCTCCCATGCCATCTCCCTCTCCTTTGCCGCTGCAGTGGTGTTGCAAAAAAAAAATCAAACTCGCTGTATGAATGCATTGAGATTTCCAATTCAACTGGGGTGAAAAACGCAGCCTGACGCTTCCCCGTTGCCATGGTGACTCGTCTTATAGCTGTTGTGCACGTGCTTAACTCCAGGTGAAACTACTCCGAGTTGATAAAACTAACTCAAATTATGCAAAATTTGCACCAAGTTGCACTTTTATTTAGTGTTACACATGACTTCAGTTGTTGTCACATATTTTCCTTCTTTCTTTAGGGGACCAGAATAGTTGTTGTACAGTGAATGTGGTGTTTTTAGATGTCAGTATCAAGCAAATTACATCCACGTATTATTGACAACTTTTAGAGTGACAAAAAGAATCGGTTTGGTATCGGTATCGGCCGATCCTCAAGGCTGCAGTATCGGCATCGGTGTCAGATGTGAAAAAGTGGTATCAAGCCATCCCTACTCATTATAGTCAATCAACTGTTACTGCTGAGATTTCCAGAAATGGAATAGGAGCAAATCTTTTTGTGTTGTGTTGTGTTGTGTTGTGTTGTGCACACACAGCCAGGCTGACGTCCAGGCTGCATTTGAAGCTGTTTTATGTGTGGACTTGTTCACAGCACTAATGACTGACTTTTGTATTTGCTGACTTTTGTATTTGCTTAGCAAATTCAGTTTGTCTTAGCAATTAGCAACATGTGCTTTGTGTGGCTAAATTAGCCTTAACGATTGGCAACATGTGCTGTGTATGGCTAAGTTAGCCTTTGCGAACATTTGCTGTATGCAGCTAAGTTAGCTTTAGCAATTAGCAACGTGCACTGTGTGTAGTTAATTTTGCCTTAGCGATTAGCAACATGTGCTGTGTATGGCTAAGTTAGCCTTTACAAACATGTGCTGTGTGTAGCTAGGTTAGCTTTAGCAATTAGCCACGTGTGTGTAGTTAATTTAGGTTAAACAATAGACCCGTTCACAGCCTACATCATCGAAAAGCTGCGTGCGCAGTTTGGTAACAGAAGTCCTACTATTTTGCCCTGTCCGGACAAGTTAACAGTGTTAAATGATCCTGTCAACAGCATCAAAATGTTGAGTTGTTGTGTGTATGGTTGTCAAAATCAGTATTCTAAAGGCGGACTATGGGATACCTACCGGATCGCGACCATTTCAAAGCAACCAAAAGTGGCTGTGGTTCAATCTATCAAGTGTGTCGACTGGACTGAGGACACGATCAAAAATGCTCATGTCTGCAGTCCCCATTTTATATCAGGTAAGGTAATGTGTCTACTCTGTGATTTCACTAGAAAGCCTGGTTTGCATAAACTCTAGTCTGTAAAGTGTAGACCCACAAAAAAAGACATAAAAACATACTGCCTTATCCAATTAGTATCTATTATGACCAGGCTTGCAATTAACACTTGGGGCTCTAGTTTCCCGGCGCAGCGCAGGGTGGCGCAGTGAGGCGAATCCCGCGCAGGGCTAGTTTAGACCAGCGCAACCCGAGGGGCACACAGTTTGCTAGTTTGGCAGACCGAGGTCCGCCGAGATGGAAGTGGTGGAAGTGTCAACAGATTCGGCTTGGCGCAGTGACAGTTTCGTACCAAAAGGCTTCGCCGAGGTGCGCCCAAAGCTCGCCATCTGAAACCACGTCTACTTTCCGCGCAAGGCGGAGCGCAGCCGGTGTAGTGGAAGTTTGGCTGACAGGCGCACAATCAGCACAAATGGTGCCAATCTCCTTTGATCTGACATCAGCTGTGATGGGACAGTTGATATGGAGATATATGTATGTGCTGATTGTGATTGTAGCATTGAATAGTGTTTTTTGTCGGTATTTATTGCATTGTTCATGAGCCTGACATTACAGAAGCCTCCCTGTGAGGTTTTGGTGTCAGTAGACCTCCATGTCAGTTGTGTAAACTTTCATTACGCCTTCGTGCAGCGCATTTTAAAGGCGAGGACAGGGGCTCATTTGATTGGTTTAAGTGAATTGGCTGTGTCAAACCCACTCCACGCCTTCTCTCCTCCCCTCCGCCGGTAGGAGAAACAGCGGGGTACGCGCGCCACCATGCACGGCGTGCCAAACTTGCAAAATCCGCCTGGCCACACCCAGTTGGCGAAGTGCAACTGCGCTGCGACCCCACCTCGCCAGGTCTGCGAAACTAGAGCCCTTCCTCTCAGCCAAATTTTGTAAATGACTAACAAGTTTATAACTTCTAAATTAATAAACATTTTAGCATGTATTAAACCAAAGTGCAATCAGGTTTTAGATCTAAAAAGTTAGCTTCAAATCCTGATTATGACTAAGCTACAGGAGCAATGCCCCTAAGATTTCTAATATGGTGAGAAAGTAATAAGTGAAATCTGAAATGACAGTAAAACAGTTGCAGAATTCATGTTTACATAACAATTGAACTCTGAACTCATGTCTAAAGTGCTTGAGAGAGTTGTGTTTCCACAACTCTCCACCCATTTGGCAGTAAATCAGCTGCATGAGCCTTTCCAATCAGCTTTCAGGGCCTGTCACTCCACTGAGACAGCACTTACTAGAGTTGCCAACGATCTTCTGTTGGCTATTGATGCGGACTCTACCTCTGTGCTTTTATTACTGGACCTCAGTGCAGCCTTTGATACTGCTGATCACTAAAAAATTGGATGTCACTAAATTTCTTACTATTAAACTCAGATAAAACTGAGATGTTAGTAGTCGGCCCTCCCAGACATAGACACTGTTTTGAACAGTTAACAGGTAACTATTTTCACTTAAGTAATATAGCACAAATTCGGTCTTCCCTGTCCATGGCTGACGCAGAGACCTTAATTCATGCATTTGTTTCAGCCAGACTTGATTACTGCAGTAGCTGTTTTCAGGTCTCCCACAGGCCAGCACCAAAAGTCTCCAGATGGTTCAAAATGCTGCAGCTAGGGTCTTAACTAGAACAAGAAAATTTGATCACATTACCCCAATTCTTGCCTCCCTTCATTGGCTTCCTGTGCATATTAGATCTGACTTTAAGGTGCTTCTGTTAACCTACAAAATCTTAAATGGGTTTACCCCATCTTATCTTTCAGATCTCCTTAAACCCTACATTCCATCGCGGGCTCTCCACCCTCAAAATGCGGGGCTGCTTTGCTTACCTAGGGTTAAGAAGAAGTCAGCAGGTGGCCGGGCCTTTTCCTATTGTGCCCCGCTGCTATGGAATAACCTCCCTGCTGACGTCAGGCAATCTGAATCTGTTGATTCTTTCAAATCTAGATTAAAAACTCATCTCTTCAGCCTAAGTTATGGCTGACAGTTAGTGGTACGGTGGGCTGGTTCTCTGTCTCAATGAAGTAACCCAAGCACTCACCTGCCGACGAGATTATTGCTCTCACGGAGCAAATTATCTATCTGTCTTCTGCAGATAATTAATGTTCCACCTTTGTCTCTGTGTGAGTGTGTGTGAATGGTTGATGTGTGTTTGTCCGAGTGCGTGCTCTGTCTATTTTAGATACAGGTCTTCATGGTGTTGGTGGCTGTGTGGCCCGGGTCCCTGGCTGCTCTGGTGCTCTTCCCTTGGCGTCATCATCCCTCATCCGCCACCTGTGTTTTTTTTTTTTTTTTTTTTTTTTTTTTTTTTTTTAACCTTAGTGACTTTGTATTATGCATATACAGTACAGGCCAAAAGTTTGGACACACCTTCTCATTCAATGCGTTTTCTTTATTTTCATGACTATTTACATTGTAGATTCTCACTGAAAGAATCAAAACTATGAATGAACACATGTGGAGTTATGTACTTAACAAAAAAAGGTGAAATAACTGAAAACATGTTTTATATTCTAGTTTCTTCAAAATAGCCACCCTTTGCTCTGATTACTGCTTTGTACACTCTTGGCATTCTCTCCATGAGCTTCAAGAGGTAGTCACCTGAAATGGTTTTCCAACAGTCTTGAAGGAGTTCCCAGAGGTGTTTAGCACTTGTTGGCCCCTTTGCCTTCACTCTGCGGTCCAGCTCACCCCAAACCATCTCGATTGGGTTCAGGTCCGGTGACTGTGGAGACCAGGTCATCTGCCGCAGCACTCCATCACTCTCCTTCTTGGTCAAATAGCCCTTACACAGCCTGGAGGTGTGTTTGGGCTCATTGTCCTGTTGAAAAATAAATGATGGTCCAACTAAACGCAAACCGGATGGGATGGCATGTCGCTGCAGGATGCTGTGGTAGCCATGCTGGTTCAGTGTGCCTTCAATTTTGAATAAATCCCCAACAGTGTCACCAGCAAAACACCCCCACACCATCACACCTCCTCCTCCATGCTTCACAGTGGGAACCAGGCATGTGGAATCCATCCGTTCACCTTTTCTGCATCTCACAAAGACACGGCGGTTGGAACCAAAGATCTCAAATTTGGACTCATCAGACCAAAGCACAGATTTCCACTGGTCTAATGTCCATTCCTTGTGTTTCTTGGCCCAAACAAATCTCTTCTGCTTGTTGCCTCTCCTTAGCAGTGGTTTCCTAGCAGCTATTTGACCATGAAGGCCTGATTGGCGCAGTCTCCTCTTAACAGTTGTTCTAGAGATGGGTCTCCTGCTAGAACTCTGTGTGGCATTTATCTGGTCTCTGATCTGAGCTGCTGTTAACTTGCGATTTCTGAGGCTGGTGACTCGGATGAACTTGTCCTCAGAAGCAGAGGTGACTCTTGGTCTTCCTTTCATGGGTCGGTCCTCATGTGTGCCAGTTTCGTTGTAGCGCTTGATGGTTTTTGCGACTCCACTTGGGGACACATTTAAAGTTTTTGCAATTTTCCGGACTGACTGACCTTCATTTCTTAAAGTAATGATGGCCACTCGTTTTTCTTTAGTTAGCTGATTGGTTCTTGCCATAATATGAATTTTAACAGTTGTCCAATAAGGCTGTCGGCTGTGTAGTAACCTGACTTCTGCACAACACAACTGATGGTCCCAACCCCATTGATAAAGCAAGAAATTCCACTAATTTACCCTGATAAGGCACACCTGTGAAGTGAAAACCATTTCAGGTGACTACCTCTTGAAGCTCATCGTGAGAATGCCAAGAGTGTGCAAAGCAGTAATCAGAGCAAAGGGTGGCTATTTTGAAGAAACTAGAATATAAAACATGTTTTCAGTTATTTCACCTTTTTTTGTTAATTTGTGATTCTGGGCTATACAAATAAATAAAATTGAATTGAATTGAACTATTCAAGCCAACAGCACAAAATGAAACTTACCCTGCCATACAGGTGCAATTCGCAGTTAGGATGTAGTTTTCTGCTTTGTTTATTATCAGCTAAGCCTCATACATAGTGTTCTTGTGTCCTTGTCTTTAACTGGGGAGGATTTCTGACTTCAAGACACAAAACTCAGTCTATATTCAAGATTCAAGATTCAAGATTTTTTATTCGTCACATGCATGAATGTACGGGTACAGCAGCAGTGAAATGTGATTGCAACAACTCCAGCACTGTGCAAGTAAAAAATAGATAGAATAAAATAGATAAAAAATAAATTAAAAATAAAATAGAAAGTATATATAACATTCCTATATACAATATACAACCTATGTACAATATACAGCAATATACAATAAGTACAAATAAGTAGAAGTAAGACAGCAGGGCGTAGTAAGGTGTTGTGGTATCTGACAGTCTGTACATGACCGCAGATAACATAATCATCAGCATTGAGTGATTCGTATGCTCGTAGCTTCTCTCTGGTGTAAACAATAGGTTTCTCCACCAAATATGTACATATATCTGGCCACTGAATATTCGGCCATTTGCTAACGTCATCTTCCCACTCACAAATAGTGTATGGATCTGGAAGCCGGTTGCCATTTGATAAGTTTGTTGGTGCAGCATTCTTGATCTTTGACGGATAAAGCCATAACATAGCTTGACAAGCTATTATTCTCTGCTATACTTCTGTTACCAGAATGTGCGCACAGCTCTCGTTCATCATCATCATTGTTTACAAACAGTAAACGGTCTGTTAGCGACATGTGCTGTGTGTGGCGAAGTTAGCCTTGGCGCCCCCGGCACACGCACGCGTCATGCACATATTTGGTGTTTAATTGCAGAAAAAAAAAATCTCGCCTATAGTGGAAAGTAAAAACAGAATATATCTCTGCCAGTTTTTAAACACCACGATTGGTCTCTCCATGATTGGGCTTTTTTTTTTTTTTTTTTTTTTTTTTTTTTTTTTTTAAATGAGATCACGGTAGGACTGTAATCTGGTGTTCCACAGCTCTGCACAGAGACAGACAGCCACAATGATCCTTTCCTCCATTGTTGTTTTGCCATTCTGCCAAAATCCGAATAGTGCAATCAGATTATATTTCTGATTGCACTATTTTCTCCTATTGGACACACGAGGTGTCACTGGGCCCTGCGCCCAAGTTAAAGTATTTTCAATTTGGGTGCAGTGCAAGGCGGCGCCGGCCTCGCGCTTTGCTCAGCTCGGCACAGACCAGTGCGCCCTTGCCTCCTGGCTCCTGGTTACCTGCTGCTGTTGCTATGGCGGGGCAGACACAGTATAGCTTAGCAACACTGAGTGACAGTGCTTTGACCAATGAATGGAGTGCATACTCACTGACATGTGTGAATGAGCTCCGCTCATTGGTCAAATAGCGGGAGAGGGGGCAGACTCTCAAAAATAAGGGACAAAGTGCGTCCCTTATTGGTTCAATGTGGGACGTGTGTTTTGGCTGCCAAATACGGGACCATTCCGTATTTAAAGGGACGGTTGGCAACCCTATGTGTGTGGCTAAGTTGAGGTGATAGACTTTAGTCTGTATACTAGCCAACACATCTGTTATGATTAATTATGATTGTTAATTATATTGGAAATGTAAACAAGGTGCCATCCAAATGTATGAAAATACAGGAAAGGTTTTATTTGTCTCTTTATTTATTTTTAATTTCCCTGTTTTTTTAATTTCCCAGTCTGGTCCTGTTTTTTTCTTTCTGTTTTTATCTTTCATTCATTTTTTGGCATGTGACCGAGGTCATGAGCAGGACTTTAACTCAACGTCACGAGTAAATAACATTCACTCTTTGCCAATTACTCAACAAAGTACTTCCAGTCAAGCAAAGTTCTGAAGGGCTTGCATGCTACTTGAGTATTCCATTTTAGCAGAACTGATGCTTTAATTCCACGACCCTTCTAAGAAAATCTCCAACTGTCTCAGTGTTTTGGCACAGAGTAACTGTGCTTTTAAATAAGTAACCGCTGACCCTCTCTCTCTCTCTCCTTCCTTTCTCCCACTCCCCTCCGAAGTATTTGTGAGCCTGGAATCACATCAAAGTAGACACAATATTTTAACTACATGCTCGAGTTGGGATCCAACCTGAGCTGAAGAATTGCAAATAAGTGATAAAATCAGAGTGTGCGTGCGTGTGTGTGTGTGTGGTTATGTCACCTTGTTACAACACTGAGGTGATGAACAAAACCTTTTTGTCATGCATGGCTGCTGAGCTCATATTGACTGACCAGTGTAGGTGATTGTTCATGTTGACTCTATTTTAAATGGTTTATTTGATCTTTCTTCAAGCTTGTAGGCTCAGCCCAGAGAGCTTGCTTCTACTGAAAAAAAAGTGGAAGCCAGTACATGAAGTGGTCTGGAAGCAGAGGTTTTGCTTTTGTGCCACAAATCCCATGGCAATGTCTGGCAGCATAGTGGAGAGTTTCTACAAAACTGGCTAAGACACAAAAAATGGCTCCTTAACAATCAGGCTGGAGCTTGTTGTGTCTGTAGATCCACTAATAAACAATCCAAGTAAAAGTGCGATGAGGTATATTTGTTTCTAAATTACTGCAACACATTAAACTGACCTAGTTCCTACTCCAAAACACTCTGGGCTCTAGTTTCCCAGCGCAGCGCAGGGTGGCGCAGTGAGGCGCACCCCGCGCAGAGCTAGTTTCGACCGGCGCAACACGAGAGGTGGACGGTTTGCAAGTTTCGCAGACCGAGGTGCGCCGAGATGGGAGTGGCGGTGCAGCAAGGGGAGGTGTCGACAGATTCAGCTCGGCGCAGTGACATTTTCGTGCCAAAAGGCTTCACCGAGGTACGCCAAAAGCTTGCCATCTGAAACCACGTCTACTTTCAGCGGAAGGCGCAGCGGGGCAGCGCAGTGGAAGTTTGGCTGACTGGCGGGCAGTGCGCACACGTCACCACAACCTCACAGATTATCATTCACATTAACGCAGTAAGTACCCACAAAAAACACTATTCAATGCTATAATCTCAATCAGCATATAAATGTATTTCCATATCGACTGTCCTGTCACAACTGATGTCAGATCAAAGGAGATTGTCATCGTTTGGCAGCGTAATGGAAACCCAACCTGATCACCTGTCAGTCAAACAGTGTGTCCAGTACGGTGATGTCTTTTTTCCAGTCATGGTGTCTGGCGCTGCTCCTGTTAACTACACAGTTCTTCTTCCATATATATAAATATTCCACACTGGGTTTCCGTTATCCGCTAATCACCGGACTATGACTGGTAAAATCTGTCAAAGTCCGGAAATTGTTAAATGTCCGGTTAAAATATTCCCTCTAAGCACAATTTGAATTTTATTAAAACAATCAATCAAGTCAATTTTCACGTAATTTTATTTATTTATTTGAAAGAAAATAGCCTGCGTGATCCCTGTCTCCAGTGTGCCAGAGAGAGAGAGAGAGAGAGAGAGAGAGAGAGAGAGAGAGAGAGAGAGAGAGAGAGGTTTTTCTCTGCAGAACCGGATCAAAACAGCGCAGCGAAGTCACCTGGGGGAGAACAAGGTCACAAGACTGATGTGCATTGCAAGTTGCGGAGAGACACTTGAGACTTTTGATTTTAATTCAGCTGCTGAATTAAGTTTTTATTGCATCTATTTGATTTGAAGTTGGCAGCACGCAGCGTTATTAAAATGATATGAGCCCGTTTTTTTTGTTTGCAAATTGTAGTTGCAATTGTTTGCAATTGTATGCAATGTTCATGTTAAAAGAGCACAGGCTTGTGCAATATTTATTTATTTATTTTCGAAGTTTTGCACGTGAGTCAATTGATGGTACTCATTTTATTTGATATAGCCTACTTTTCAATAAAAAGATTACGCTATAAATTGACATGCCTTGATATCATTCTTATATAGCCTGCATATAATTTTAAGCTCAATAAATTCAGATAATATTTGACCGGAATTTCAAACATTTGTCCGGTAAATTGAAAACCCTGTTTCCACACAAATCGAAAATGTAAAATGCATCAGTTCCTTGTCAGACTCTGGACGTTTAGAACAGCGAATGTAAAAGCTTTCATGAACCAGATTTTGTTTTAATCTCTAGTGTGTTGTTGCATCAGTAAGTGATGGAGTTGAAAGTTGCAAAACAAACATGTAGGCTATTTATATGAATATGGCGAGGATTATCCTTTGAGGTAAAAACATTCATTAAAAATGGGGGCTTCACAGTTAAATTTATATTTGCTTACAGATAGTGACAGAGCTGGAAAAAAAGAGATGCGAGGCAGTTAGGTAATGGAAAGACAGGGGAATGAGGAAGACGAATGTAAGGATAGCTGCATGGATGGATGGATGGGTGATTAGATGGATGGCAGGTAGCTCCAGTGACATTCCAGCAGCCAAGACTTGCCTCATTGTCCTGAGTGTCTCTCTTCCTTCATGTCAGTTGTGTAAACTTTCATTACGCCTTCGCGCAGCGCATTTTAAAGGCGAGGACAGGGGCTCATTTGATTGGTTAAATGTGAATCGGCTGTGTCAAACCCACTCCACGCCTTCTCTCCTCCCTTCCGCTGGTAGGAGGGATGGCGGAGTACTTGCGCCACCGAGCACGGCGTGCCAAACTTGCAAAGTCTGCCTGGCCACACCCAGTTGGCGAAGCTCATCTGCACTACGCCCCCGCCTCGCCAGGTCTGCGAAACTAGAGCCCTCTGAGTTAGGTTAGTTAACTTGAGCAAACCACACCACATGGTTACCTAACAAGTGGACTCTTATCTCTCTTATCTGTTTGTCTAAATTTAACCAAAAAAAAGAGGAGTTCCCAGTCAAAAGCACAGAAATAAACCATATTTCTTAAACTCTGTTTATGGTTTTATTTTACTATATTCAAATATAAATAGCACTAACACAATGCTTCTTAGCTTAAACATAGCACAATAAAGCTAATTTTCCTTGTGGTCCTTGGAGTTTTAAAGGCAAGATGGCATAGACAAATAATAAGGCCCGTCACTGTCATCAACAACAAAGCATAATAAACAAAAAACACATATACATATAGATCCTTACAAGTTAGAAGATCAGGAATGGATTTCGGGATTTTGGGAATGGTAACGGAGATGGAGTTTACTTACATACATGATGTTGGAAGATGGCACCCGCGGCCCAACATGCAACAAACCAGGATGTAACTCCTCATTGTCTATACCTCCAGTGGTGTGCGTATCACTAGACAGAGGGATAAACGAGTTCAGCAGTTACAGCTCTACCAGGTGGTGGAGCTGTAACTCCACCACCATCTTTTTCTTTTTTTCGTGTCTCTTTGCCAGAGATACAAAAGCTAACATTTGTGTTGGGGCACGTTAAGTGGTGGATTCTTTTGTTTACATTTTCACCTTGAAATTTGCAATTTTACATCGCTGGTCTTTTGGAATTGTTCCTGTCTAGATTTGTATGCCAAGTAAAAATAACTGTGGCTTGTGTTCATTTAGACAAATATTACAGAATCGTGGACATTTCAAAACATTCAGTAATATCAGCCAGCTGTTGAAATGCTTTTGTTGGTTATCTTGTCATTTATGGTGGTATGATAACATAATCTGCATATTGTCTGCCCTTCATTCCACCACGCTGGACACACAGCCTTTCCTGTCAAGATTGTTATAGTTGCACCTAGTAAAAATAGGTATGAAGAAACATTTTAGTTAACTGAAATAAAAATGAAAACTAGACTTTAGAAAAAAAAATATGAACGGAAATGATATTGTGTTCCTACAAAACTAACTAAAAAAAAAAATCCACAGAAAATGTGTTTAGTTTTCATGTTTGTTGGTTTGGTCAAATGTGTGAGCACATCCAGCATGGGCAGGCACTGGTGCTGATGTTTACTGAGACTGGGATGTCGACATGACTGGGAGTCATCTGCCTTCAGAAGGTGTTGACTGTGGATGGGAAGGCCTATTCTGATAAACACCACCCATATTAGAAAAAAAAAATACAAAAAACTAAGAAAAACACAACTAAAATTAAACATTTTGAAACAATAAAAATTAAGCTGAAACGAGCAAACCTACTCTGGAAACTAAACTGAGACTAAACTGACTTCAAAATATAAATAAATAAAAAAATAAAAACTCATGAGAAATACAAAACTATAATAACTCTGCTTTCTGTTCCCCACCCACATGGCCTCAGTGCACTCAGCTTACTGTGTGCAGCCTCAGTGAGAAATGAACGCCTAAGCCCATTTGTGTCAGTGTCATATTGTGTTTATTCAGGTCGATGGGACTTCTTGCGTTTTCTAAACATGGCTACAAGAACTGCAGCTTGCAGAGGGTTTTTACCAGAGTCTGTGGAGCTCTGAATTTACTGAGAGGGATGTCCTGCTCCCTCGACTGGTTTTATTGAGTGTGACTGGGCAGGACATAAAACAAGAACAAACCAAAAGTGACTCCATTTGATCTCCCTAATGCAACTCTGCACTCCAAAAAATAATCTATATATTATTATTATTTTTTTTTTAAACTTACCTTCATATGAGTATTCTATCTGCACTGCCAGAGTAGTTTGAAATTCTCATAATGGTGATATTTATGCATGATATTCAACACATTATTAAAGTGATAAGTGACCATATAAGACATGACAACAAATCAGCTGCAACAAATTGTTGGAATCTGCCTAAAGCTGCATAGGGCAGTGTGGTAACTTGATATAAATTTGTTGAGAAAGGTGTGATAAGTCTGGACTTGATTTTTTTTTTTTTTTACAGCTGTGTTCCAGCCACTTGACATCAAAGAGCCGCTCATCCCGTGTTGTTAAAATCAGAAACATGATTCAGTAGTCTGTCAGGAGCTTAAAGCAGAGATGTTAAACCTGTAAGACAACTCAAAGTGAAATTCCACCCTAAATCTGATGATCCAGATAATAACAGTCATCAACAGAGTGGTGACGGAAGGAGCAGAAACCTTGTGTTCCTTTAAAAGGAAATTGTGCGCAGATAACAGGACAGACATTTCCATCATGGCTACAATGGAGTTTGACAGCAGGGTTTTTTTAAACCTATCTAAGGCCAATTCCGCGCTAATCTGTAGAGATGTTAAATGCACGTTTAAGATTTCCGTCCATGCTAGTTTTTTGAAAAAGTCGGCCATCCGCAGCAAATGCCCAAAATCCTCTCTTTATGCACAGACATGCATAGGATGCTTGTCTGATATTAAGTTTATGTTGAGCCAAATATCAGTGTTTACAGCCTCAGAGGTTTTACAGGCCCACAAGTTTACACCAAACACGTGGCTCAGGAGGTAGAGCGATCATCTGGTAACCGGAGAGTTCCCAGTTCGATCCCCAGCTCCTCCAGAGTGTGTTGAAGTGTCCT
Source organism: Myripristis murdjan (assembly GCF_902150065.1). Taxonomy (NCBI): domain Eukaryota; kingdom Metazoa; phylum Chordata; class Actinopteri; order Holocentriformes; family Holocentridae; genus Myripristis; species Myripristis murdjan. The sequence continues at coordinate 419,907 of NC_043993.1, read as the reverse complement.
TGAGCAAGATACTGAACCCCTCACCACTCCTGATGGACAGCTAGGCACCTTGCCTCTGTGTGAATGTGAGACAAAACATTGTAAAGTGCTTTGAGTGGTCAGTAGACTAGAAATGCTTTACCATTTACAAAACTTGACAACACCTCCTGATTTAATCTTCATAACAGACAAGAAAAAACTCCCCCACAAAACCATAGATGGAACAGAGAAAATGGAAGAAATTTTGAGAAGGACCACAAAGAGAGGAGACCCCTCATGGTTGGACAGGTGAGCAACAGGTGCCAACCCAGAGGGTACATTTCAAATAATATAGTCTGAATGCAAAAGAAAAACTTGTATTGGTACTTCTTTCAGTGTTTCGGGTGGTTGGGTCACAAGTGGACCATTCTAAATACAAAAATAAACAACTTCAACACACACACCCTATACACTTAAGAGGACGACCCAGGCACTCCAGATATCAGGAAATGTGACAGTGAAGACGGAAATCTTAAAAAGCCTTTATTTAGGTTATCTAGGTTTTCCCCCACTTAGCGACACACCCGCTGTGAAGACAATTGGTGTTCTTTCTGGGGAAGACCTGCCCTGCGTTCCAAATCGCATACTTTTTACTTTTAGTATGTACTGCAGCTGCCCTTTTTCAAAGTATGTAGTTTAGTATGCAATATGCATGCGAATGCATACTATTGGGACACACTGCATACATCATCCCTGAAGTCCGACCCTCTTTCTCACTTCCGCCGCCGTCCGTAGCACCACATTTGAATGTTGTTGTAGTAGAACATCCTGGTACTCTTGGCATACTGCATCTGACATACTATGTATTGGGACATACTAATTATTTTTTTCCCTACTAAATAGTATGGTAGTATGAGTACTGGAACGCAGGGCTGGTCTTATTAGGAGAGATGGCATCCATCCCATGTTGGAAGGAGTAGCTCTGATTTCTAGAAATCTGGCTGAATTTAGGGTTAAGTGAAGGAGAATGTTTCTTGAGTTGCCACAATGTGGGTCCATTGCACTGGCAACAGGGACCTGTGTCATGTCGCCTCCCACACTTCATGGTGGTGTGGTGTGTGGATGTTTATGTAGGCAGAGTGTACTTGTGATGACATACAGCAGGACAATATAAGTATATAATGCAATAAATAATTAAATACATAAATAAATACAAGAAGTGCTTTGTCTGCCGCAGTCTGGTAGGCAGCCCCCACCACCCGGGAGTGAGCCTATAAGGGGTCATTCGGACCCAGCTTCAATCCATCAAGTGGTAAGAGTCATGCAATAGTAGATGCACACATAAAAATTAAGGCACAAAAGCATATGTACATTATAGTTATGCATGAATTCACACAATATTCACATTTGGCAATAAGTGCTTTTAAGGTGACTCCTGGGCGTGGTGGCCGTCCATCCGAGGCTGCAACAATAAAAAGTCAAATTCATCATATTAAATCATGGATAATTAAGGAAGACCTGTCATGGTTTTGTGTTTCTTGTGTTTTGGTTGGTCTCTTGAATCTGTTTTCCTGTGTGTTTCCTTTGCCTGGTTCCTTTCATTGATTTCACCTGTGTTTTGTTCCCACACCTGTCTTGAGTCTTTCAATTATCCCTGATTGGCCCCAGTCCTCTGTGCCACATCAGCTCCCTGTTGCCCGTGCTGCTGCTCCATCCCAGAACCCATTTCTGGGAACCCAACTGGCCCTGGGAGGTCCTCGTAGCTACCAGCTGGCCAGGTGCTGGCTTGCTAGCCAACAGCGTTTTAGCCTCAAGTGTGTTAGCCACCTGCAGACTAGCCACAACCCAGCCACCAGCTCCAGCAGTCTAGCAAGCCCAGTTCCCTGTGTCTGACTGGCTGCCCCTGTCCCAGTTCCCCGTGTTTGACTGGCTGACCCGGACCCAGTCCCTGTCCCAGTTCCCCGAGTCCGACTGGCTGCCCCAGTCCCAGTCCCTGTCCCAGCCCCTGTCCCATTTCCCTGAGCCTGACTGGCCCAGTCAGGCTCAGGGACTGGCCCTAAGTCCCACTGGCTGCCACCCAAACCCTAATACCAGTTCCCTGAGTCCAGTTGGCTGCTACCCAAAGCCCAGTCCCGGTTCCCTGAGTCCAAGCCTGACTGGCTGCCCCTGTTTCAGTCCCCCGTGTCCTAGCCCAGCTGGCTGCCCCAGGCTCAGTTCCCACTGCCCTTGTGACACCCCCGGCCCCAGCCCCCAGGACCCATGCAGCACTCATCCCAGCCTCCCACGGCCATGCTGCTGCTTCCTCGGTGGCGTCCTGTGTCACTGGTCCCACCAGCTTATTATCTGTCAGGCAGCCCTCAGTCTACGCTGCCACTGCCGGGCGGTCCCGAGTGTACGATGTCACTGCCTGGCAGTTCCGAGTCTACGCGATTGTTGCCTGGTGGTCCAGAGTCTACGCTGCCACTGCCCAGTGTCCCAGAGTCTGTGCTATAGGACTTTGTGGCTGGCCTGCAGTGTGGTACCGCCTGTACTGCTGCCATCCAGGAAGGTTTTGGGTCCAACCATTGACCTCCTGATGGCAAAGGCAAAAAAGCTCTCTTGTTAATCACCTCAAAAATTTGTTTCGGCATGCTTGATACTAGTGTTTCCAGGAGGCTAGTGGGAATGTTGCTCCAAGTGGTGAAGATGGCTTCACGGAGGGCATCCACTGTCTGGAACTGGTGTCCATTTTTGTAAACTTACGTTGCCATCCAACCCCAACTGTTCTCAATTGTATTTAGATCAGGGGAACAAGTAGGATGGTTCAAAAGAGTGATGTTATTTCTCTGGAAGAGGTCCTTTGTCAGGCGGGCATTGTGAACTGCAGCGTTGTCCTGTTGAAAAACCCAGTCATTACCACACAGATGATGGCCTTCAGTCATGAGGGATGCCCCCTGCAGCATCTTCACATTGCCAGCTGCCGTTTAACGCCTCTGCACAACCTGAAGCTCCATTGTTCCATTGAAGGAAAAAGCCCCCCAGATCATGATGGCGCCCCCTCCACTGTGCCGTGTAGAAAACATCTCAGGTGGGATCTCCTTGTCATGCCAGTAACGTTGGAAACCATCAGGACCGTCAAGGTTACATTTTTTCTCATCAGAGAATAAAACTTTCTTCCACCTTTCAATGTCCCATGTTTGGTGCTCTTGTGCAAACTCCAAACAGGCAATTATGTGCCGTTGAAGGAGACGAGGCCTATGAAGACGTTTTTTTGTTCTTAAAACCCTTCTCTCGCAGATGCCGTCGGATGGTTATGGGACTGCAGTTGGCACCAGTGACAAGCTTAATTTGGGCCGAGGATCGTCCCGTGTCTTGACGGACAGCCAATTGGATCCTCTGGTTCAGGGCTGGTGAAAGTTTTTTGGGTCTACCACTTGACTTTTTTGTTCCATAACCCTCAGGATCTTTTAGGCAGTTAAAAATGACTGTCTTACTGTGTCCAACCTCAGTAGCAATGGCACGCTGTGAGGGCCTTGTTGGGCCTTGCTTATGCAGCTCAACAATCCGACCGCGTTCAAGGAGAGAACACTTTTTTGCCTTTGCCATCAGGAGGTCACGACAGTGTGGATACCTGACAAAATGACACTGAATCCACATTTTTGCGAAGATTTGGGCTTTTAAAGGCAGCGGTCTTAAACTTTTTATATATAAATATATATATATAGATAGATAGATAGATAGATTTTTATTGTCATTGCACAATCATATACGTATAATAATGCAACGAAATTAGGGCTCAGTCCTTTCGGTGCAGGGGAGAATAGAATGCATCGTGCATATATATACAGCGGTGGATAGTAACGGAGTAAATTTACTTGAGTACTGTACTTAAGTACAAACTCTGAGGATTTGTACTTTACTTGAGTATTAGATTTCTTTGATACTTATTACTCTTACTCGAATACATTTCCAAGACAAATATTTTTACTCTTACTCGAGTAAATTTCTAGGAAGGCTGAAAAGTACTCGTTACTTTAAGGTCGGCTGTGTTTTTTTTTTTTTTTTTTTTTCTAAAATACTATTGGACACAAGCTGTGTTTGTCAAGGAGGAAGGAGAAGGAAACCTATCACAGTACACGTTCTCCACTGGGATCTACGTAAAAGCGGAAATACATCATCCCCCACCCATATAAGGATAACGCCAAAGTAACCACGCGCTTTTGACTCATAACAACTCAAAACAAGACGGCGACAATGGCGGCAGCAGGAGAAGAAAGTAACGCAGAGATTTCTCAACCAGAGGTCCAGGGACCACCACTGGTCTTTGAGGGGGTTCCAGCTGGTCCCGAGCTAAATGATGGAGAGTTAGTTGGACCGGTATGGCTCCATTTGGTTAAATTTTAAATGATTGTTAAACATCTGCATTACTTAATTAAAGACTTGTTATTTTTATCAGCGTTTGCCTGTAATCTCCTATGGTACCACATCAATACAATAAATTCCGAATAAATAATGGACCTTGATACAAAAAGGTTAAACCACTGCTGTAAAGGATTTTCTTCACTGCTCCCCTCAGTGAGGTGGAGATAGAAAATGCCTTGCCTGATGTATGTGCGGGGGTGTTTAATAAAACATGAAAATATGAATACATATAAATACATGCTCTTACCCCCATAGTGAGCAAATGCTTTGAAAAGCACATAAAAAGCAAGATTTGCAAAATGATCCCTCCCACATTTGACCATCATCAGTTTGCTTATCGTGGAAATAGATCCACCGATGATGCTATAACTACTGTTCTCCACAACACCCTCACCCACCTAGAGAACAAAAAGTCATATGCCAGACTGCTCTTCATTGACTACAGTTCAGCATTTAATACAATAGTCCCCTCAAAACTGGTCATCAAGCTCATCCACCTTGGTTTCCCCCCAGACCTGTGCAAGCTCATTCTGGACTTCCTGTCTGACCGTCGACAGGTAGTGAGGATGGGCTCCATCACCTCTGCTCCCCTGACACTGAACACAGGGGCTCCTCAGGGATGCGTCCTGAGCCCCCTCCTGTATTCATTATACACCCACGACTGTGTGTCCACACACCAATCCAACCTAGTGGTCAAGTTCGCCGATGATACAACTGTGGTGGGCTTGATCACTGACGGCGATGAGTCAGCATACAGGAGAGAGGTCAACAACCTGGCACGGTGGAGCACGGAGAACAACCTCACCCTCAGCGTGACCAAAACATAGGAGCTAGTGGTGGACTTCAGGAGGGGAAAGAAGGAGGAGCTGCCCCCCCTCAACATTCAAGGTACTGCTGTGGAGAGGGTGAGTCAGTTCAGGTTCCTGGGGGTCACCATCACAGAGGACCTGAAATGGGAAACCCATGCCAACCAGGTGGTGAAGAAGGCCCAGCAACGTCTCGTCCACCTGAGAAGGCTGAAGAAGTTTGGCATGGGTCCCAGTATCCTGCCTGCCTTTTATAGGAGCACCACTGAAAGTGTTTTAACAGGTTGCATCACTGCATGGTTTGGAAACTGCACAGCTCACAGCCGCAAGGCATATACACAGAGTGTCAGAACAGCTCAGAAGATCAGCGCCTGTGAGCTCCCATGCATTCTGGACATTTATGACAATCGCTGCATCAGCAAAGCCAGGAAAATCATTAAAGACCCCAGCCACCCCAACAACAAACTCTTCCAGCCGTCCGGCAAACCGAAGCCCCAGAGCCAGGACCAGCAGGCTTAAGGACTCTTTTTTCCCCCAAGCCATCAGACTGTTGAATGCCTCTTGAACACTGCTAACACAATGTCACTCCTGCTCCTTATATATATTTATTGGTAGTGTTTTAATTGTCTTAATGTTTTTACTATGTTTATTGCTTTTATTTTTCATTGTTATTTACTATTGCTGCTGGTGTCGATAGGAGGCAAGACCTAAGATTTTTGCTCTTTCTTATATTTAATATGATTAAGATGCAATAAAAGTGAATCTGAATCTGAAAATAACAATTGCTGTCCTCTTATGATCTCATTCATTTTATTTGTTTTTATAGGTGTTTCTGCAGGCTTTGTATAACATTGTGGTTCTACACGCAAGCACATTAGTGCAGGTGGTTTCAAAGAGACCTTGTGTTACAAGGTCTTATAAATTGAAAAAATTACAGTAATTCATGTGAAAAATAAGAAATAAGAAAAAATAAGAAATTTACTCTTACTCTTACTTTTACTTTTAGTAAATTTAAAAGCATGTACTCTTGGATACTTAAGTACCTTTAAAAGCAAGTACTTTTTTACTCTTACTCAAGTAACATGTCGACTGAGCTACTTTTACTTGTAACAGAGTACATTTTGACCAGTAGTATTTTTACTCTTACTCAAGTACTGGGGTCGAGTACTCTGTCCATCTCTGTATATATATATATATATATATATATATATATATATTTGGGTGGAAGATAAGCTTGAAAAATAAAATGGCAAACTACCACACAAAGCTGCGCAACATCGGATGCTCCGAGGTGATTGTGAATCCCCTCAAGCATGAACAAGACGATCCACGCATGTCTCCAAATCAAGTGAAGAAAGCTAGAAGAGCAGAGGTGAACTACTGTCCTGATTTTTCCAACAGGACAATCCAGAGGGAGCCTCGAGAAAGAGAGGCTGGCACTATTGTCTAGTGATGGGTCGTTCGCGAACGAGTCGATTCTTTTAAACAGCTCTTTGAAGTGAACGAGTGAACCGGTTCTTTGCAATGAACGAGCCAGTTCCCGATTTCTTTGTTTTTTGCTTTAATTCACTCTGTATCCATTAATTTCAGTGTATTTGGTCATTTTTTGCATGTTGTGAACAAAAAGAAAGAAGGAGTGTGACTTGTTTGGCCAGTCCTTATTGGCCAAGAATCTTGTGGAGCATATTCTCACCGGAACAGTTTGGGACAGTCGTGGAGTGGTTGTTCACCGGTTATGTCATAGATATCGGTTATGTTCAAGGCAATGAGCTCTAGGCCAATCAGAGACAGGTAGGGTGTATCTAAGACAGGTCTTGCCCGGGTCCTGCTATCTTCACCCTCTCGGCAGGCATAGACCAGCGGTATTTGGGGAAAACTATACTTTATTCTCTAATCAAGCTTTGAACATAATGACACAGATCAGAAAGCTAAATCTAGCTGGTACAAAATTTAGCCTACCTCTTATGGACTTGTGCAGATATAACAAAGTGGTATGCTTTTGGAGATAAAACTTTAGACTCAAGGCCAGCTCAAGGCTATGTCACATGACGAAATGAGACTAACAAGATCTTGAGTCCACAGTAAAGGTATGTTTGTGCTGTGTGAGCCAAGCACAAAGGCAGATTTTTAAATTATATCTCTATGTGGCTTCAAAACGCAATATTAGGCTACTGCATGTACTTCACTGAACAGCCGCAGACCATTACAGAAGAGTGACTGACCGTCCAGGGGGTGAAGATAGTAAATCCCGTCTTGCCCTGAACTGCAGTGCAGTGAGTGTCCAATGCGATCCAGTTACACACGTAGTCATTTCAAGAGGAGAGTAAAAAAAAAAAAGACACAAAATGAGCCAGAGAAAACACAGTAGCATCTGCGTGCACTTTTCAGACGATGCTAACGGTCCAGCAACTTGTAATATTTGCCAGAAAATTATTTCATTCAAGTCGTGGTCAATAAATAATTTGCATCGCCACTTGAAAACACAACACCTGACAGTCAAATGTCCACACAGACCATTGCCAAATGAAATTATCATTATTTCAGGATAATTCAAACTCAGATATCCCACCAATAGAATATGGGATGTCTGAGTTTGAATGATTCTGATCGAAATATTAACCCACACCTTCTTAGCATCCAGTACAGTCTGATACCACTCTGTTAGTCTCATGTGGAATGTTTAGGTCTTAATGGGTTAAAATAAATAAATATAAAAATGAGCCAGTCTTTTGAACGGCTCTTTGAAAGGAACGGATCCTAAATATCCGGCTCCCTTCAAAGAGCCATAAATCCCATCTCTACTATTGTCTGAAGTGCAAAAGAGCAACAACTGTCAGGTAATTAAGGAGAAAATGGAAAAGACATTTGCTTACAGGCGGCGTGAGGTGATTGAAGACAAGCCTTTCATTGCTGAGTTCAAAGAAGGTGGCCAGCTCTCTTCTGTGAGCATGAGGTCAGTAATAATTAAGTTTATTACATTTTTAAGGGGTGAAGGGATAACGTTAAAAGGAATCTGCACAAGGGCTGCCACGAAAGATTATTTTCAGATTTGATCATAACAATTGTGTCCTCAAATTTCTCAGTTTACTCAAAACACACTCAGTTTACTGTCAGAGGAGTAAAGAAACCATAGCATATCATCATTTAAGGAGAGAAATTAGACACCTTTGACATTTGTTTTGTCTGAAAAAAAATCTAAAGAGTACTTGCTGCTCTAATCTTCTCACAAAAGTGAAAATTGTAATTCAGTTTATTAAATGCAAGGTGAACTGTCTTTATTCATGTGATGTAGTTTTCCAGAAAAATGTGGCTAATTTGTTGCACTGAAAGCATTTGGTGGTCATTGGAACTGGGCTACATAATCATACCTGTGAAAATTATAACTTAAGGAAAAATAAGGGAACTCCTCAATGTAGACAGATATTGCATTAATTGAGAATGATCAACACACGACCCGATCATGGGACATCCAAACATAATTTTCATCTTAGTAACAATAACATTTCATTGGTCCAGTAATTTGATTCTTGGTTTCATTAACCTTTATTGTGTTGCTATTTTTCTACTTTCTTTGTTGAATGTCTGTAAGTGGAAACAGAATTTACTCGCATCACTTCTGTCCCACTGAGATAGAAATTCATGCAACAGCTGGAGCATCATTCTACACGGCTTATGACAATTTTCAAAAAGAGAAGAGGAGCCGTAGGACGTAAAATAAGGAACATCATGGCAGACTTGGATAAGGTATTTTTATTGTTTGTTTTTATATAAGTCTGCTTGTCATGAATATTTTAAGTTAATAATAATAATAAGTTAAATTTACTGTTGTGCTAGGGCTGGGCAATTAACCGAAAATAACTCAAAACTGACATTTGAACCTCTAACCAATGTAACTTTCTCTAACCGTAATAACCAACATTAGCAAAATTATATTGGTTAGAGGTTCAAATGTTGTTTTTTGTCATCTTGAAATATTCAGTGAATAGACATACATAATTCATCAGTGTTTCTTTTAATTATTTTAAAATCACAAAGATATGCACTTCTTTATAAAATAAATAAATAAATAAACAAATAAATAAATATCTATATGTATATATATCTATATCTATATGTACACTATATTACCAAAAGTATTCGCTCACCTGCCTTTACTCATACTATGAACTGAAGTGCCATCCCATTCCTAACCCATAGAGTTCAGTATGATGTCAGTCCACCTTTTGCAGCTATTACAGCTTCAACTCTTCTGGGAAGACTGTCCACAAGGTTGAGGAGAGTGTTTATAGGAATTTTTGACCATTCTTCCAAAAGCGCATTGGTGAGGTCACACACTGATGTTGGTCGAGAAGGCCTGGCTCTCAGTCTCCGCTCTAATTCATCCAAAAGGTGTTCTATCGGGTTCAGGTCAGGACTCTGTGCAGGCCAGTCAAGTTCATCCACACCAGACTCTGTCATCCATGTCTTTATGGACCTTGCTTTGTGCACTGGTGCACAGTCATGTTGGAAGAGGAAGGGGCCCGCTCCAAACTGTTCCCACAAGGTTGGGAGCATGGAATTGTCCAAAATGTTTTGGTATCCTGAAGCATTCAAAGTTCCTTTCACTGGAACTAAGGGGCCAAGCCCAGCTCCTGAAAAACAACCCCACACCATAATTCCTCCTCCACCAAATTTCACAGTCGGCACAATGCAGTCTGAAATGTACTGTTCTCCTGGCAACCTCCAAACCCAGACTCGTCCATCAGATTGCCAGATGGAAAAGCGTGATTCATCACTCCAGAGAACGCGTCTCCACTGCTCTAGAGGCCAGTGGCGGCGTGCTTTACACCATTGCATCCCACGCTTTGCATTGCACTTGGTGATGTGTGGCTTGGCTGCAGCTGCTCGGCCATGGAAACCCATTCCATGAAGCTCTCTGCGTACTGTACTTGGGCTAATCTGAAGGTCACATGAAGTTTGTAGCTCTGTAGCAATTGACTGTGCAGAAAGTCGGCGACCTCTTTGCACAATGCGCTTCAGCATCCGCTGACCCCTCTCCGTCACTTTACGTGGCCTACCACTTCGTGGCTGAGTTGCTGTTGTTCCCAAACGCTTCCATTTTGTTATAATAGAGCTGACAGTTGACTGTGGAATATTTAGGAGCGAGGAAATTTCACGACTGGATTTGTTGCACAGGTGGCATCCTATGACAGTTCCACGCTGGAATTCACTGAGCTCCTGAGAGCGGCCCATTCTTTCACAAATGTCTTGTTTCACAGTCTGCATGCCTGAGTGCTTGATTTTATACACCTGTGGCCAGGCCAAGTGATTAGGACACCTGATTCTGATCATTTGAATGGGTGAGCGAATACTTTTGGTAATATAGTGTATATCTATATATATAGATATATATAGATATATAGATATAGATATATATATCCAACTACTGTAGTGTCGTCTGCAAATTTTACGATGGAATTTGTTGCATGGACGGGTGTACAGTCATAGCTGTACAGTGAGTACAGTGTCGGGCTCAGCACGCAGGCTTGTGGGGAGCCAGTGCTAAGTGTGATGGTGGAGGAGAGATGGGGGCCGAGTTTGACAGTCTGTGGCCGATTAATGAGAACTGCCTCCACCAAAAGATGTTACTCTATCGGAGCAGCAATCAGCATAGCGTTCTCTGCGTTTTCTCCACACTTGGATCCTACGATCCAAATGTCATAGGCAGAATCTGGACTCATTGATGAATATAATATAATTTTCGTCCACATGTTCAGGTTCCAGTACATGTGTTGCCAACACCAGCACAAATGGGTCTGACAGTGAAGGGCAGTCATGGCAGGCCTCCTGGCAGCCCTATGAGACCAGAGATTGGCTGCGTGCAGTCTGTTCCGGATTGTCTGGGCAGAGAACCGTTGGCTATATCATCCTGCAAACCTTGACTGCAAATCTGTAGAAGACAGCCTATGGTACCTAAGTGCTGACAGGGTGAGGAAACGGTCTTCTTGGGGTGTCATCTTCTTGGGACGCCATCTTCTTGGGATGCCCACTTGGCGGCCTGTCTCTGACATCCCATGTAATATGGAACTTGGCCTCCAAATAATGCCGCAACTTGGTTTTGCAGAATACCAGCTTGAAGTTGCCCTATTGCATGGGCCCTATCCAGATCAGTCAAACGATTCTTGGAGCAGACACCTACTGACCACTGTAGCAGGGCCTATGCTCACAGGTGCTGCCAATCTGGTGCCTGATTGGCACCTGAAGCTCAAAACAAGAGTCAATAGCAACAGCTAAATAAGCTGTTAGGCATTGGCAGAGAAGATTTGGCAAATTTTTCATGGGCACAACCCACATACTTAGCTCTGCTGCTCATCCCACAAATGCATGTTCCTTACAAATGTGGCATGTGAAATAAACAGGCTTTCCATTGGTATAAAATTTATTGCCAAGAAGCATTGTTACAACAAAGAAATAATCTATCAAACACAAATTTCCTTACTTTTTGTGCAATGTTTAGATACAATAGATAGATAGATAGATAAAACTTTATTCATCCCCGAAGAGAAATTCAAATATCCAGTAGCTCATCAAAACATAAAAACAACAACCACTACTCCAGTATGATCAGATCTCAATGTAGACACTGAAGACGCATGTAAACACCAGGTGTGATCATACTTTGTCTTAAAAATATCCGCATACCAACTAGATACCAGACGCATGTAAACACCAGAGGCCTGTATCACGAAGCAAGCTCAGTTTTCCCTGGATTGCTCAGACCTATCCGGCTACACTAATCGAGATCATGGTGATCAGGGATAACCGGTATCACGATGCTGGTTATCAACTCGCTCATTCGATCCAGGTTTGCCTCGTCAAGAGCCGTGAATGCGCACATATAAGGGGCGGGTTCCGAGGCAGCAGACCAATCACAAACATGAGCGGCAAGGAAAAACGCACAGTGTATTTCACGGCGTAGGAGCAGCGTATTATTCTGGAAAAGTATGAGGAGGAAAAACAAAATTTACACACTAAATCGAACACAGTGGCTGCCGCGAAAAGAAGGCAGAATGCTTGGCAATGTATTGCCGACTGCATAAATGTGCAAGTTACACATCAATGGCTCAAGTCCACATCTGACGCTGAAACCCATGAAATCACTGCACTGCACAGATATATTGCATGTATGATAGGTATAGTTGAATTCCTCCAGGTGTGACCCCTCAGGGGTTAAAAGAACGTGGGAGCAAGTAAAAACACAAAAACACAACACAAGAACATCATTGCATTTGGTAAGTTTGCCTTTTTATTATAGTCTGTTATACAAAAAAGAATAAAGCTGATACCAAAATTCAATCACGTCAGTGCATCAGGTTGATAGCCTGAATAAAATCAGATACTGAGCTGTGTTAGAACTTAGCAGGAACAAAAGGCAAATATAAAGGCCTACTAGTCCTCTTGAATGAAGGGTTCAAATGATGCTTCACATTCAACATCAGTCAACATTTGTCCCCAAAAAATATTTAGAGCTAATTCATTCATTCATTCATCTTCTAAACCGCTTATCCTCACTAGGGTTGCGGTGGAGGGGGAGAGGGGGGGGCCTATCCCAGCGCTCATAGGGACACCCTGGACTGGTCGCCAGTCCATCACAGTATTTAGAACTAATTGATTGTGCAATTTTAAATGTCCCTGAAATGTTGTGAAACGCCTCTAAAAATACTTTTAATTATCAGATTTCCTGTTTTCCTCTGCTACAGAATGTCAGCTCTGTATAGCAGGCAGCTGTTAGCCAGGCCGAAGTTTTGTTTCACATTGCCATGTTCTGGCAAACAGCCGATTGGCCACGGGGCGGTGCTTTATGTAGGATTCAATCCTACTAGCTAGCCTGCCGCGAAGCAGGCTAGCTTTCAGGACAGGTCCAGGATAGGTTTCCTATCCCGATCAGAGGTGAACCAGCTTTGTGATAAAGAAAATCTTAAGTTGAGCCTGAAGTTATCTCGCTAAAGCCTTAATCCCGCTTCATAATACAGGCCTCAGGTTGACAAGGGGACAACATAGCTCTGAGCTGGTCTGCGACACATTTGACCACATATCATTTAGAATGTGAACACTAATGCACTGTGATGTCTTGACAAGGACATAGTAAATCATGTGATGTTTCTATTTTTATTTTTATTTAACCTTTATTTAACCGGGTAAGTCCCACTGAGAATACAAGACCTCTTTACAAGGGAGTCCTGATCAAGACAGCAGCAGCAGTTCCAAAATGACAAAGTCACAAAGTTAAGAACATACATTATTTATGTAATTTGGACAAGAAATCATCAGTGGCTTGGTTTGGTCCCAGGGTGATCTTACACTTGTGTTAGACGATGTCGGCTGTCAAATGTGGTTTTATAAGAAGGATTTCTGCAGCAGAGTGAAAACATGTGAAATGGAAATTATGTTTTAGGGTGGAGTTTCCCTTTAAAACGGTGCCATCATAGTGCCAGTAGTAAAAGCCCCTGTCTGCCTGTGGAGTCGACCATAAAAGGTCTCACAGCAGGACGGAGAAAAATTCTGTCTCACAGAGAGCATTGCTGTCTGTGTGCATGTGTGTGTGTCAGAGACTTTATTGGACATTTCCAGTCATTTTCCTGTAAGGTAGAAAGAGTGATTTTTCTGTGAATACACTCTTCCTCATTGACATTTAAATGTATATGAAGCAGCTCAAACTGAGGTGTGGGGTCAGTCCCACATCTCTCTGTGTTCAGACTTCACAGATTGAAAGACAGTTTAGGAGCAGAGACGTTTACAGCACGACGCTCTGACAGTGAAGTGGACTGATTGTGTAACATCTTTGGCTCTCACCCAGCAGTTAGTTTGGTAATGCTCAAACACCCCCACTGGACCAGACTGCATGAAACTGCAGGAGAATCCAGTCGAGGAGCAGTTTACAATCAGATGAAAATGTTTCAGTAATGATGATGAGGTGTACCTTTTTTAAATTCCTTGAAATTCAAACACAGAACAAAACACAACAAAAAACTATGCCTGATCATGAATAAAGCAATGAATGAGTCTAAGTTGGTGCCCTTTAGTCTTTTTTCTTCATATTCTTCATTTGGATCCCCATTAGTTCCCAGAAAGTGGTCAGTAATCTTCTTGGGGTCCACACAAAAACAGCTACAATAAAAACAAGCAATAATTAATCTCACACTGTATCAATATCACAAAAAGACAAAAACACACAAATGTAAAGATCAGTAAATGAGTAAAATAACCCCTTCATATGAAACAAAAATTGTAACCTAAATAAATAAATAAAAACAAAATAAAAGAACAAAAATAATTTTTAAAAAAGAACAATCAAAAATTCTCAGACAGAAAAACCACAACAATATCTCTAAGAAATTCATCCATTTGTGTTTTAGTCATGTTTTAAAAGAAAAGTCTGTCTGATATTGATGATGAGCAAGTTCCAAGTAGATGACCTTGCTCATATTTTCTGACAGTCCACTCAGCTCTGACTCATGTTGCAAAGAGTGGAGCTCATGCTTGACTCATGTTTTATTCTTTTTTTCACTTTGACCTTTGAAATCTATGCTCTGAATATGCTCAAGCTCTGAAAAATACTTTTTTTGGTAAGCAACCATATGGCTTCACTTTGCAAGGTTGAATCAACAACACACTGCATATGCTGCCACTTGCCGTGTATCACACCTTCAGTTGATGACCTCATCAAATTGATCAAATTTTACTTTGCAATTGTGTTCTGAAAGCTAATCCTATTCCAGACCAACAGGTGGCGCCATGTAACTGCTGTCATCAAATAGAGAAGAAAAACACAAAGTGGTGCTTTGTGTAGAGCTGTGAGAAAATGAAGTTGTGATATTCACCTCTGTCAAGAGCTTCTTTTCGAAATGCTTCGATACAAATACAAAATAGCAGTCAGATTTAGTAAGAAGAAAATCCTGATGATTTAAGCCCAGAATCACAATAGTATCATCAGGACCCGGACTTTGAAGGGGCATTGCTGTGAAATTCTTTTCTTGGCTTTTCTTGGAATATTACCCCCCGCCCCTCCTCCATAATTTTTTTCTTTCCCTACAATGTCCCGAATATATCATCGAAGAATTTGAGTGTCCTTTCTCGCCAGATTTAATTGCCTTGGTTTGATTTGTTTATTGACCATAAGGTGCACCATGGTTGAAATTGGAACGAGTTCATCCAAAATTTCAGGTGCATAGTTGACCTTGATCATGGCCTTGATCACAGCAGAAGTTCTTGTGAAGCTAATCCCTTGGCCACACTGACCACGTAACATATTGTTTCCAGGAGCGGGCGTGCCACTGAATGGATACAGCTGCAGTGTATGTACGGCATCCTGTAGACTTGTGTGAGCTCACAGTCAAAACAAGACGGTGAGCTTTTATTTTGGAACTGTGTCCACTGGTTTTGGAATCAGCTCAGCTGTGGAACTTGGACTTTTTCTCAGAGTTTGTATGACATGTGTCAGTTAATATCTGCAGCCAGTGTAAGGGATAATGTTACTAGGTAACCACCAGCTGGTACTGGCAAAATAAACACAGATAGGGTGGCCTTGAACCAGTGGCGAAAACTCTGTTAAAATCTAGACACTTTAATGCCCATTTATGTGTACAGGGGCTGCAAAGCCCTCATATAAAAATATAAGTAGAAGACTGGCTTATTTTTACATTTATGTGTTCAGTGTAGCAAAGAGATTGAGGTTGTGTGGTCAGTGACCCATGAGGAATCAGTAGTATAATCTAAACAGAGTGGGACAGTGCATATAAAGTGTGAATATGTTTCAGACATCAGATGTCCTATATGTCATATTTCCATTTGCAGTTATAAAACTCATTTTCAAAGTATTTCTAGTGATTTGTGGTTTGCCTTCGACTCCTCCATTATTTATTTCAATGCGATGCAACCATGTAAAAACAATAAATCCCTACACAACCCTCAACATTACAGTTTCCCGCTCTCCAACTCCAGTGCCAGCAGAACTGAACTGTTTGTTAACTCACCTCATAACCACAGTGACCCTGAGTGATATCCTCTGTTTGTAAGGATCACAGGAGGGATAATTCTCAGAGGGAGAATCGTCACGGTCAGAATTTAGCAGCTAGCTGCACTCTGATTGGTCCAAGCAACCCTCGCCATGCCCAAAGGGAGATGCATTTGGTTAAAACAAACAGCAAATAGGATTTGGACTCATAAAGAATTAAATTTTGGAAGCTGTTGAAGTATTTTGTGAGTCCAGATCCTCCTCCTCACATCATACAGGCTGATCCAGGGGCCAGTTTCTGCAGACCCTGTAGTCCAGCAGTCCAGCAACTTTTCCCATAGGAATCTTACCTCTGAAACTACTGGCTGACCAGTGATGATGTACCCACTTTCCTGCCTAACTGTGTAGTGTGAGCATATACAGTGCATTTGGAAAGTATTCAGACCTCCTTCACTTTTTTCACATTTGTTATGTCATAGCCTGATGCTACAATCATTTAAATTCATTTTTTTCTCTCATTAATCTACATTCAGTACCCAATAATGACAAAGTGAAAATAGAATTGTAGAAATGTTTGTAAATTTATTAAAAAGAAGGGGGGTTGAATGTAGCAGTATAGAAATATTTATTAAGCTTGTATGTACTGACCTGCTTCATATTATGGTGTGCCACTGGTGGCCAATTACCGAGTGGGGAGCGTAGTATATAAGCGGTGGCATGCTTTTACCTGGCTAACACTGGTGTGGTCGCAGGTAAAGTGCTGGTGGATGCCTGGGCTTTCTTCCTCCCTCATGCACACATGTGTCCGCTGCTGCCGACAGGTGTGTATGGGTTTTACTTTGGTAGCAACCATATTCGCAATTACGCTGTTGACGTCTCAGGTGACTGGGACCGCTGCTGTTTTGTCTCCTGCTCTGTCTCGGCTGAAAAATTAAATGATAAATAAACATGTTAAAACACATAGCAAGCACCTCACCGTTAGCTATTAAACATATAAACACAATCAAACGATGCTAACTCACATAAACTTCCGAACTACAAGACCGCTTACCTCTCCCATGGAGATCAATAACAAAAGGGGCGGTAAGGGCGCGAAAAACACAATATAGAGGAGCGGTGCCACACAATATAAGAACGTTGGGGGTACAGACACAAATTTATGTTCCGGTCCCTATGAACTGACTCGGAGGCCCAACCTGTCAGGTACTAAATGAATAAAAATAAAATAAATGTAAAAAAACAGTACACAGATTTTGGGTAATTATAACAGTAATAATTATAGCAAACAATAACTACTGTACATAGTGTTATATATTTGCCTGCTGCACGATTGACCCTGTTACATGGCAACTTTTAATATCATCTGATCACCCTGAATTGTTAACTGTGCATTGTGTCACTGTAGCTGCCACAAACTTGGCGTTGGTTGGTAGGATATACTCTTAGCGGTTGAGACGTGTGTTCCTTTTGCCTTATTTTGTTTTTGTTTTCCTATTTTCTTTGTGCATTAATTTTGTTCTTTCTTGTATGCAGATTGGAGAGCTTGGAGACAAAGCAGCAGTGGTTCTCAGCGGATCCCTGTAGCGGTTCGGGTGAGATTTCCTTTAATGCAGGTTTGGTTTTTGTGTGGTGCCGTGCACCATGGTAACTACGTGTAGTGAGTCTACTTTAGTCATGGAGGAAGAGATGCAGGAACTTAGAGATTTAGGCCCTGTTTACACGACAACAGTTCTGATGAAAACAGAAAACTCATTCCTTTGTGTTTTTAAAAAGTTCCATGTTTATACGATAACGCTGTGAGAATGATCCTCGTTCACACAGATCCGCAAATACAACTGAAAATGCTGTAGTGTGCATGCCAAGCCAGTAGGTGGAGTTGTAACTTTGCAACATAACACCACAGAGTAGCACCACGTACCTGCGTAAAAACGCTCTGGTGGCGCGGCGAGTACAAACAGGAAACGAAAACAGCAAGATGGCGAGTGCATGCTCGAGAACAGAGAGTTTTGTCTGGACGGATGATGAAGTGGGATTATTACTCAGAGTGACCCTGGACTATAAATCATCAGAGTTTCAAGAAAATGTTGATTGGGAATCATGCCAGTCAAAATACACGGATATCTTTGAGGCATTTCTACAGCAGTATCTGTCTGGAGGGGATGACTTCCCGCATGACAAAGATTCTATTTCGATAGCCCAGGTGACCTCAAAGCTCAAAGCCATCCGAGGAAAATACAGACAGGCGGCGGACGTGTGACTCTACTATTTTTCGAGCTGTGCGAGGAAATATGGGGTGGGTCGCCAGCAACATGCACCATAGAGGCCGGCCTTGAAACAGCTAATATCCAGGGCAATCCAGAGGAATCCTTGGCCTCCAACACTCGTTCCTCATCCCCTGTTTTGGACTTGTAACCTATATGAATAGCAAATTATAAAAATGTGTTATATAAAGTAAATTTAAATAACAGTGGGGCTAGAAATCAGAAGAGGGTTCGGCTCAGGGAGGAAATGAACAGTACTGAATCACACAAGATGCAATTTGGTGAAGGAATGGTACCATGAATTGACAACAAAAAAATAAAAAAAAATATGCAACAACTGTTACATTGGGAGAATGGCCATTAAGCAAAACAAAACAAAACAATTCTAAATAAATTCACTGTTCACAACTTAATTCTTCAGTTCTTTTTCCACAATTCATTTCATAGCACAAACAGAATGACACACTCAACCCTTACTGCCAGTTAAGGCTGCTGTCCATATAAGTGTATAGTCCAAAATCCGTGAAGGTTATTTGTTGTGGTTTCAGTTATCAACCAGAGTTCCTTTCGTAAAAGAATAGAGTCCTCCAAAAGAAAAGTCCTTCCCAAAAGAGGAAAAAAAAACACTGGCTGCAAGGAGCCTCCTGCCAGGACCGGCAGGAGAGAAGTAGAAGCTCGGCTATGAAGTCAACAGTCCTGGTAGCTCGCCATCAACCTGGCCTGTGTATAGGACAGGATCCTGGGTTCATTATTGTGTACACATTCAATTATATACTCATGTTAACAAGAATACACTTCCACTATAGTGCGAAATAAATAATAAATAAAGTAAATAACAATTAAGAAAAATAAAGTAATTCAATCAATTCAGCTCATGTAAGCTAGCCGCGCTAGCCGTGCTAGCCGCTATGGCACTCATAACACTAGGCTAACCACGCTAGCCGCTATAGCCATGCTAGCCGCATCGTGTTAGCCGCGCTAACCGCGAAGCTAACAGAGACAATTATTCAAACAAACACTCACCAGCGTTTCTGGCCAATTCGCTATGAACACTCGCTCTCGGCGGAGCAAACACACTCGCTGTCGGCGGAGCAAACACACTCGCTGTCGGCGGAGCAAACACACTCGCTGTCGGCGGACCACTCGCTGTCGGCGGAGCAAACACACTCGCTGTTGGCGGACCACTCGCTGTCAGTGGAGCAAACACACTCGCTGTCGGCGGACCACGCGCTGGCGGCGGACCAAACACACTCGCTGTCGGCGGACCAAACACACTCGCTCTTGGCGGACCGGACGCAAGGCTCCTGCAGCAACTCGCACACCTGTGGCTTAGCAAAAAACCCGCTATGCCACTTCCGCACACACCTTTATGCGGCGCTGACTGGCAGCACATCAGTCACGTGACGCATGTGACTGCATTTTGCATCCGGGTTACACCCTCCCCCCTTTAAATCATGCACGTCTCGGTGCATGCTACACAATATGAACAATAGGTGCCGGTGAAAGAGTTGCTGCAGAGGGTAACTGCAAAGCATCAGTACAGACATTAGCTAAATTTTGGAAAAGAGCCTGAACGACCGAAATAAGCGGATTACCCAGAGCAGAATACTGAAGTCGCGTAGGCGGCTGTCGTTGTCGCGTGGAACGTCTAAGAGTGTCAACATGAGGTTCCACAATGTTACTACCTTTAGCATCATGAGACTGATTAGCAGATTCGGTAATTGATTCGACTGGACTAGTTGGTTCAATAGCTGTCTCATGATGATGGGTGGATGTCTCAAATTGGCCACTCTGGTGCTCTTGGGTCTCAGGTTCCTCCTGTTGAGGCGCAACGTCAGGTTCAGGTGATTCATCTCTTCCCTCTCTTTCAGTCGTCCCATCCACATGGGATTCAAAGGGTGGCTCTGGTTCAGATGCCAAAGAATCCTCCTCCACTGCAGGTGAGCGGTTATTCAGAGAATCAGGAATTGCAGGATCAGTAAGTGGCAAGGGACTAAAAAGCTCTGAGCCACTGGAAGATTGAGCAGGAGCATCAGCTATACTAGCTGGATACTGAGCTGCAGGCGTGAGGTTCATGCTGTATCGAGCAGGGAGACAATGAGGTAGGTATGGGAGATCGTCCATTTCATCGTCCACAAGACCTTCAAGAGAATCTGTGTCAGTTTGAGGCTGACTACGAGTTTTAGGTCGGCGGACAGGACTTGAGAACTTATCCTCAACACAAGTTGGAAGGAAACCACACGGCAAAAGAAGATCCCTATGGAGAGTCCTAGTCGGGCCAGTCAGGGATCTTTCGGGTCGCACAGTATATACTGGGAGATCTCCGGCACGTTTCACAACAATGTACACATCACGCTCCCACTTGTCCTCGAGCTTATGTTTTCCACGAAGCCTAACATTTCGCACCAGCACCTTGTCCCCCACCTCCAGGATAGATGGTGTCACATGCTTATCAAAGCGAGTCTTATTCTTTTCCATGGATTTCACAGCGTTCTTTGAGGCAAGCTGATACCCTTCCATCAACCTTGACCGCAGGTCTTTGACATATTGGCTGTGTGATAGGGACTGAGGTGGAGACACTGGTAAACCGAAGGCCAAATCTACTGGCAGTCGAGGTGACCTTCCAAACATCAGCTCATAGGGTGTGAACCCTGTGACATCATTGCGGGTGCAATTGTATGCATGTACTAAAGGTTTCACATATTCCTTCCATTTGGATTTTTGCTTCTGTTCCAACGTTCCTAGCATACTGAGGAGAGTTCTGTTGAAACGTTCAACTGGATTGCCACGGGGGTGGTATGGAGTAGTATGTGTCTTTTCAATGCCAGTTAGTTCACAAAGCTCTCTGATCAACCGGGATTCAAAGTCAGGTCCTTGGTCTGTATGAAGACGTTCAGGGATGCCATAATACACAATGAATTGGTCCCATAAACACTTTGCTACAGTTTTTGCCTTTTGATTTGGTGTGGGAATGGCTACAGCAAACTTGGTGAAGTGATCGGTGAGGACAAGGATGTCCTTTGTATTACTGGTGTCTGGTTCAAGTGAGAGAAAGTCCATACAGAGCAGTTCGAGAGGACGGCTGGTTGTGATATTGACCAAGGGAGCAGCTTTTTCAGGCAAGGCTTTTCGTCGAACACAACGGTCGCAGGTCTTGATCTTAGTCTCTACGTCAAGGGCCATTCGAGGCCAGAAGAATCGAGTTCGTACCAAGTCAAGTGTCCTTTCAATCCCCAGATGCCCCATGTCATTATGAAGGGATGTTAAGACCATCGAGCGTAGCTCTCTCGGCAACACCAGTTGGAATGAGACCTGTTCATCATTTTGTCGTCTTCGGTATAAGACACCGTCACGCAATTCAAGGCGATTCCATTCTCTCAGAAGAAGAGCAACTTCAGGGAGTTCATGCTTCATCGTTGGAGGGACCTTTTCACCAGTCTCCATTTGATGAATGACCTCCCGCACACAGGGATCTGCTCTCTGCTTTTCTTTGAGGTCCAGCTGGGACAAAGGTGGAATGACTGGCAGGCCGTGCTGTGTTTCTATGGCATAACTTTCTGGGATGGCATCAGTGGAGACAGACAAAGACTCCACCAGAGTAGGGCAGCACTGAATGGAGTGTGATCGAGGGAGGCTTCGTACCAGACAACTCTGGCAAATAGCTTCCACTATGTCTGCTGAAATCTCCTCCACATCCTCAAGTTCAGTGAGGTGTTGGCAGCCAAACTGTTGAAGCGCATCCTCTTCCTTCTGGGACAGGTCATCTGAGACATTGCTATGGGGACGGCGGGACAGGGCATCGGCATCCACGTTTTGCTTCCCAGAGCGGTATTGCAGCTTAAAGGAGTAGGTTGACAGGGCAGCTAACCATCGATGGCTGGTAGCGTCCAACTTTGCTGATGTTAGGATGTATGTTAATGGATTGCTGTCGGTGACAACGGTGAAGGCGGTTCCATACAGATAGTCATGGAACTTCTCAGTAACTGACCATTTCAGTGCCAGGAACTCCAACTTGTGTGCTGGGTACCTGGATTCGCTGGCTGTCAGACCTCGACTGGTGTAAGCTATCACCCTCAACTCCCCTTCTTGTTCTTGGTATAGGGCAGCACCCAATCCAATAGTGCTAGCGTCAGTATGGAGGATATAGGGCTGCTTTGGGTTGGCGAATCCAAGAACAGGAGCAGAGGTGAGTTTCTCAACCAGTGTTTCGAAGGCTTGCTGGCACTCAGTTGTCCACCGCTCTCCAAAGGGTACTGCAGGATTGAGGAACTTTGCATTGCTGGGGGCGGCTCCTTTGGTGGATTTTCGGGTTGGCGCATAACCTCGGGTGAGCTCATTGAGAGGTTTGGCCAAGGTGGAATAGTCTTTAATGAAGCGCCTATAATAGCCAGCAAATCCCAGAAAAGACTTCAACTCCTTCAGTTTAGTAGGCACTGGCCAGGATTTTAAGGTGTTGATTTTTTCTGGGTCAGTTTCCACTCCTCGCTCTGACACCACATGCCCCAAATAACGCACTGATGTCTGGAAGAATTTACACTTTTCGGGAGATAGTTTGAGACCAAACTCCTTCAATCTGTGTAGTACTCTCAACAAGCGGCGTTCATGCTCTTCTAAGGTGTCAGAGAAGATGATCAGATCATCAAGAAAGACGAGTACTTCTTTCAAGTTCAGACTACCCACACATTTCTCCATAAGGCGTTGAAAAGTGCTGGGAGCATTTGTAACACCTTGGGGCATCCTGTTGAACTCCCAGAACCCAAGGGGTGTCACGAAAGCCGTCTTAGGTTTGTCTTCTTCATTCATTTCAATCTGGTAGTAGCCAGATTTCAGGTCAAGTACACTGAACCACCGAGAACCTGTTAATGCTGAGAACGACTCCTCCAGGTTTGGAAGAGCATAGGCATCTCTAATGGTTTGGAGATTCAGTTTCCGATAGTCAATACAAAGCCGGACATCATTGTTCTTTTTACGGACCACAACAATAGGTGATGAGAAAGGTGAATCTGACTCACGAATCACACCAGCTTCAAGCAGATCCTGCAGATGGTTCCGGACTGCTTCAAGGTCATGGGGGTGGATTGGTCGAGCGCGATGCTTGAAGGGGGTCTCATCGTGGAGTTTTATGGAATGTTTCACCTTATCAGTACAGCCAAAGTCAAGATCATGATGTGAAAAAACCTCCTGTAGATTGTTGAGTTTATTGGTTATACGCTCTTTCCATTCTTCTGGTATAGGTGAAGCTCCAAAATCAAAGTTCAGGGGGGTTACGGGATGGTTCTCAGATGTTGGCGGGTTGGGCACCACATGGTGTGACAAAACACATGGGGAAGGACTAATCGCTGCAATGATACTGCTGGGTGGAAGAAAGACATTTTGCTCAGATTTGTTGCACAAGACAACAGGGACTGTGTACGGTGACTGATCCCGTAGTGTTATCAGACAGTTTGAAACACAGAGTCCACCAGGCAGAGGGGTTGAAGGGTGTTCAATGAGTGCACAATGTCCTGTAGAGGGTACTGGGGGTTCGATTTTGCCGTCAACGGCAATAGTTTGTCCAGCAGGAATCAATACTGGAGCCTTGCTGGCTAGTCTGATGACTCCATCCTGGTTCTGTCGGTGACGTATCTGCAACACCTTTAATACTGCACGATATCCATGCAATGAAGGCAAGAAGTTGTTGTCATCCTGAGAGTATTGATCATACACTGCTTCCAGAGTGTTCATACCAATCAAGACAGATGATTGAAAGTCTGATCTGACATCAGGAACAATGAGGGCAAGAGTGGGAACAGTGAATGCTGTGCCAAGGAAGTCCTGGGGAAAGGTTATGGTTGTTTCAATGTAACCCAGGTATGGGACAGCTTGACCTGCTGCACCCTCTACTTGGAGGAGGTCATGCAGTGATTGGACTGGTTGATCTGAAAAATGCAGGTTGTAGAGAGAGACTGGAATGGTTGTTACTTGCGAATCTGTGTCCAGAAGGCAATGAAAATCTTGGCCAGAAATATTCACAACTGCAGTACATCGTGAGCCCACAAGTCCTTTGGGCAGCCGCCAGGTTGTGACTGATCTCTTCAGTTTTGCACACTCAGCAGGTTTCTGATTGGTGGGACATTGTTGATCCACGGTGGTGCCTGTTCGCCCCTTAACAGGAACCGGCTCTAGTTTAAAGGCTGAACGTGGCTATTAGAACTCCGCCACCTCTGCTGTTTCTCTGTGAACTCTTTTCTCTTTATGGTGACAAGAGCTGGATTTGGGGGTTTGTCGCACTGCAACTTAATGTGGCCGTCTTCACCACAGCGGAAACAGTAACCGGGCTTTGGTCCAAGAGGGGGGGTTATGGCTGATGGTGTGACAGTTGACTTCCCAGCTCGTGGACCTCCACCCAATTTACTGCCACTAGTGGTCTTTGGGAGTGCTGGTTTCTTTAGACCAGATTGGGCAGCTGTTAGTGTTGCTAGTTGTCGTTGAATATCGGCCAGTTGCTTTGTGAGTTGCTGGGTGAGTGTTGTCAAGGTGGCGCATGCACCCTTCCCATCGCTGTCTGTGAAGGCATATTGAGCTTGGGTGATGGCTTTTGGCTTACTGGGGCCCAGATGTTGCTTCATTCTCACTGCTTTAGCAGCTTCACAATCTTCCTCAGTGCGAAGCAGGAGTAGTAACTCAGAGAATGAAGGAGGGTTCAATTTCCTCTGTTTAAGTTGCAACTGGGCAATGAGAGCGTCATTCCAACAACCTCTGCAGAACTGGTTGAGAAGATGCTTATTAACTTCATCTTCCGAGATTCCTCCCCTCTTTACAGCAGCATTCAAGGCAACTTGTAGTCGCTGAAGATATGCGGATGATTTCTCTCCAGCATTTTGAAAAGTGTCTATAAATTTTGCATAAAGTTCATCTCCATCTTGTACCGTGCCATATGCAGAGTCTAGAGTTTGCAAATAGATGACTGGTGGTGTGTCAGGTCGAAGGTGCTTGACCATGTCAGCAGCAGGGGGCAGCAAACTTTCAAAAATTTTCCTTGAACGCTGTAGATCGGACACTGCAGGGTCTTGCAGCAGCAACTCTACACCAGAGCGCCATGTATCATAGTCTGTTTCATTCTGTGGCCGTGGCACCTTTCCAGAGAAAGATCTGAGCCTCTGTGCTGAGAGGTGAAAGGCATTATCTTCATTCTTGACTATATGCTCGACAACATACCGTTGTATTTCTGGTGGGTTGATCTCACGAGCAGCTATGGCTGGCCCGGCTGGTGTAGTTCTGGGCTGAGATGCAGACTGAAAAGAGAATGGCTCCCCCCTCAGGCTGTGGCGAGTGGTGCTAAGAACAGCAGGATTTGCAGTTGGGAATGTGACAGAAGACACAGGGTGTGAAGGCTCAGGCGGCAATGAACTCTCATCCTCTTCATCGTCGTCCTCATCGTCGTCTGGCTCCTTCACTGAGACAGGGACAGGATGCAGAACTGGGATAGAGTGACCAATTTGAGACATCGCACCCTTCAGGACATCTGCAATGTCCTTCCCGGTAAGTTTCGCAAGATTTTGCAGCTCTGAAAGGTAAGTTTTTGTTGCAGAGCTCTCAACCTGGGCTACGCAGACGGTTGATAAGTCAGAAATTTTATACACTACTTTTGAATTACTTGCCTGGTAAGAGTGTGGCAGGATGGGCCGCAATGCAGCTATCGCGTCACCAGAACTGTATTCAACAATGAGTGTTTGATCGAAAGTGGAGCCGGACTCACCTATCATTTCAGATTTAGAGACAGAACCATATTGCTGCAAAAAGTCAAGGACTTCATCATCAGTTTCTGTCTTTGTAATTCCCTCAATCACCACTGCATTGGGTATTTTAATACCATATTTAGCAAGGATATCCATGATTACTTATTATTGCCCACTGGTGTGATTTCAGCACTGTAACAGATACTCCTGGCTAGCTCGCCATGAAATTATGTAACCTATATGAATAGCAAATTATAAAAATGTGTTATATAAAGTAAATTTAAATAACAGTGGGGCTAGAAATCAGAAGAGGGTTCGGCTCAGGGAGGAAATGAACAGTACTGAATCACACAAGATGCAATTTGGTGAAGGAATGGTACCATGTATTGACAACAAAAAAATAAAAAAAAATATGCAACAACTGTTACATTGGGAGAATGGCCATTAAGCAAAACAAAACAAAACAATTCTAAATAAATTCACTGTTCACAACTTAATTCTTCAGTTCTTTTTCCACAATTCATTTCATAGCACAAACAGAATGACACACTCAACCCTTACTGCCAGTTAAGGCTGCTGTCCATATAAGTGTATAGTCCAAAATCCGTGAAGGTTATTTGTTGTGGTTTCAGTTATCAACCAGAGTTCCTTTCGTAAAAGAATAGAGTCCTCCAAAAGAAAAGTCCTTCCCAAAAGAGGAAAAAAAACACTGGCTGCAAGGAGCCTCCTACCAGGACCGGCAGGAGAGAAGTAGAAGCTCGGCTATGAAGTCAACAGTCCTGGTAGCTCGCCATCAACCTGGCCTGTGTATAGGACAGGATCCTGGGTTCATTATTGTGTACACATTCAATTATATACTCATGTTAACAAGAATACACTTCCACTATAGTGCGAAATAAATAATAAATAAAGCAAATAACAATTAAGAAAAATAAAGTAATTCAATCAATTCAGCTCATGTAAGCTAGCCGCGCTAGCCGTGCTAGCCGCTATGGCACTCATAACACTAGGCTAACCACGCTAGCCGCTATAGCCATGCTAGCCGCATCGTGTTAGCCGCGCTAACCGCGAAGCTAACAGAGACAATTATTCAAACAAACACTCACCAGCGTTTCTGGCCAATTCGCTATGAACACTCGCTCTCGGCGGAGCAAACACACTCGCTGTCGGTGGAGCAAACACACTCGCTGTCGGCGGACCACTCGCTGTCGGCGGAGCAAACACACTCGCTGTCGGCGGACCACTCGCTGGCGGCGGACCAAACACACTCGCTGTCGGCGGACCAAACACACTCGCTCTTGGCGGACCAGACGCAAGGCTCCTGCAGCAACTCGCACACCTGTGGCTTAGCAAAAAACCCGTTATGCCACTTCCGCACACACCTTTATGCGGCGCTGACTGGCAGCACATCAGTCACGTGACGCATGTGACTGCATTTTGCATCCGGGTTACAGACTCATCTATGGCTTTGGATCCATCAAGCTCAAACGAAGAGACTGTTGGCTATAATCAGCCGCCTAACGTTGTTAAGACGCAAAGAGACATGCTTCAGGTAAGAGAGTTAATTACTGCTAGCTTAGCAAATACCTCATATGTTATGCTATGTTGTATGGTAACAGTCATGTTAGCCGGTATGGAGTTTGTTTTGATTGCGAGAAGAGAGGTTGAAGAGCCGTAGTAGCTGCAAATTATGGCTTTTAGTTGATAATTTTAGTTGATGCAAGTTTTTTGGAAAGGTTTACAGTGCTTTAATGCCCTCAGCACAACTCCAGCCTGGATATTGATGGACTCGCCCTCACGGCAAGTCAATTGTCATTCTCATTGCAAGACGGACATTAAATCCGCTATCCTCGCATCACTAGAACAGCCCATAGGGCGTCTGGCAGAACCACGTTACTTTTCCCACACACAAAATTGTCTGAGTGGTGCCAATGCTCATTTACAGGGTCACTATAATATATTCTTATGGAACACTTTATAGTCGCACATTTAATGGAGGGAAATCACGGGAATTTTTCAAAATTGCAAGCCCCCTCAAATATTGCGGATAGTGGTTGAATTTGCGTTAATTATTGCAATTGCAATTGCAATTTCCTGGAGGGACTGTTGAATGTATTGCTCAAAAGTACCTCATGCACATAACACAGCAGACAATGTTGCCTATGGCAGTGTGGTACTCCCTTTCCAATGAATGTATTTTCCCTCTGCTCTATTCAAGGCAAAGCTCAACAGCCACAGAGGTGACAGGCTAAGGAGAATCATACGGTTCATACGGATCCAGCCGTGCAGGAGGACCTCAAAATAAAGAAGGGGATGGTGGACCTTCTGGAGGAGTCGGAGAGGCGCAATATGGAGAGACTAGATAAAATAACTGACAACATTGCTGACATCACCAACACCATCCATGAAGGCTTTTCACTACTGAGGGATTCACTGTCCCAGCCACAACCCCATGTTGCATATCCCCATAGTAGCAGCAGTGATGGTAACGCACACATGCAAGGACCCCCACCTTCACCCAGGTTCATGCACACATCTCAGCATTCATCATATGCATCCAGCCCATACACACGAATACCTATGCACCCACAACCACCCACGAATCCTGTATACTCATACAGACGCGCACTGCTGGAGGATGGCCCTCAGGAGGATGACATACACAGTTTATAAAACCACTGTTACTCCAGAATTCTCGCTTTAATCTGCTATGTCATTTTTTTGAACAGTGGTTTTTGACTTCTCACTTAAATATTACACAGCTTGTATTCATCTTCAGTTCAAAATATAATCTCTCCTCACTCCTGATGTAATTGGTAGCACTAATGGAACCAAACTTCTGAAAGAGTCTAGTTTTATTTAAGATTTTAGTTTACTGTATTTAAAACCATTCAAAGTTGACTCTGTCAAAGGAGGGTGCTGTATTTATTATTTATATTTTAATTTATGGTAAGTTTAAACCAGTTAATGTTTACTCTGTCAGAGGAGAGTGTACTGTTTCTTTGCAGATGAGCATTTGAAAACTACATTATGTTCCTATTATGTTATGTTCCTGTTTTTGTGTTTCAAACCAGTAAATGTATGTGATGCCTCAGTTCCACATTTGAAAACAAATTTTATTCACACCCCGCAAAAGTCGGGAACAAGTGGCTGCAGTCATTTAAAACAGATGTTTTTCACCATCCACACAAATGTCACCTGAAAACATTGATAGAAAAAGGGTCGTAAGAGAAGTGTTTTGAGAAAATAATTCACCAGTAACATTTCTGATTAGCTATATATCTCCTATAGCTCCAAATGTTTTACAGTAGACTGCAGTTACATGGTGTCTCTCCTGTGGATTCTTATTTGCAGTTCAAGTTACAGTTCTTTGCAAAACTTTTCATACAGACTGATCATAAATGTTATCTCCTGTGTGGAGTCTCTCTTTTTTTTCTTCCAAAGTGATACTTATGTGTGAAACCTTTTACAACAGAATGAGTACTAACACATTTTCTCTCGTGTGTATTCTCCTGTGTAATTCTAAGTTACATTTCTTTGCAAAATACAAACTGATCAGATAAACTGTTACCTCCTGTGTGGATTTTCATATGATTCTCTTTTCACCTTACTCATCATAGTAGTTAGAAAATGCATCTGTTTTAGTACTTTTAATTGAGATAAGAGTATTATATTGAAATAAAGTAAGATTTAAAATACATTTTAATATTTTATTGTTGTGAAAAATTATTTTTATTTACATTAACTCTGTAAATATTACTAACTGTAACTGTAAATATTAATGAACAAAATAACCTTTATAAATAACATAAATCTTTTTTTGTAAACAAAATGGCATTTGCAACCAAAAAGGCAGTCATATTTCCTCTCCGACATCCCTTAATATGCCTAGGTAACTTAAAACATGGCATCTCTAGTCGTCAGGTCCAAGGCAGGCGGCCTAACTTGAATTGGCGAGTTGATAGCCAGCTTTATGGTACTGTCGTCCTTCTGAGCTGGCTAGGCTAACCCTGGACTAACCTCTCAACATGTGACGCGACGTCGAGGGAGCTATTTAAGTGTGACACACAACAAACAGATCACTAGCACTAGCCTACGGGCGATGGCGAGCTACTGAAGTTCGACACACAAACATCACCGGTCAAGCGCTAACGTTAGCTACCGTATGAATTTAAAGCCACCTCCTGCATAATTTATTGCATGACTTGGTGCAAATGTTTCCCCGCCCCGTGACAGGTAGACCTCCAAAATTAACTCGCCAAGGGAATATTTTAGGCACATTTGGCGAGTGGCGACCGCTAGTTTACAGCACTGCTCAGAGCTGTGAAAATGTACATTCTCCCATTTCGGCAAGTGGCTTGCTCACACTAACGTTTTGAGACCCGCATGAGAGCAACATGCGGCAGGTGAACCAATCGCGTACACGCTACGGGGTGGCAAATGCAGTCAGGATCACTGATTGGCTATCAACGCCGACACAGGTCCTGGTGTCCTGCTCGCACGTATTTTTTCGTTTTAATATTTCTTTAATTAAATGAACTGTAAAGAAAAAAATCAGCATCAATGGAAAAGTCATAACATATTGAAGGGATGATGAAAAAAATTACTACCAATTAAAATTGTGTTAGTTACCTTTTACTACCTTTTAAGGGCCTTAATTTGGGCTCCTTTTATTTACTACCTTTTACTACCTTTTACAACCCCGCGGATACCCTGTTTTAGCCAATCCGCCTTTTCCATCAAGGCTATCAGAGAATGGAACAGGCTCCCTAGTGACATGAAAACTAACACAGATTATAATAACTTCTGCCACACCACCAAAAAATGGTTCCTGAACAATCACAGTTACCAACACTAGGTGCTGTCTGACTTCCTGCCAGTGTTTTTTTGTTTGTTTGTTTGTTTTTTGTTTTTCTAACTGTTATATGTGTTGCTTTACAAGAACCGTCTTGTATTTGTCAGTTACCATTGTTGGTATTTCCTCATTGTAACTCTGTAGTTCTGAACTACCATGGTTGGTATTTAAAATATCTGCAATCATATCTGATGATATCAATAACTTCATGACTTTACTATACTGCAACGGCACTTTACATTATAATGCTAATAGTTTACAAGCATTCTACATTGGCACTTTAAGTATGCAATAATAATTTCTACTACCTAACTGGCATTTTTACATTACACTTTACATTAGGAATGTTTAGGTTGTTTATTTATGTATGTATGGCATCGTGTGGTTTGTGATATGGGCCATATGGCATGCAGAACACACACGTGCCTGCTTGTAGTGTTTATATTGTATGTACTGGTATCTGATAGGTGCAGGTCTGTTTGTTTTAATGTTTTCTGTAAGGACTGCAGATGGAAATTAGCTTCCTTGCTAAATCTGGTGCACTCATCTTTTTATTCTTGTGAATAGCTTATCAAAGTGCACACTGTCCTTTATAAATTGTATAAATAAATAAATAAATAAATAAATAAATAAATATTTGAATTTAATATAAAAAATAACATTTTTGAATATCATTGAACATATGCTTTGATTTATAGAAACAATTCCTTTAATAAAGCAGCTGTTTTGGAACAACAGGTTGCAAACATACTATTTTACAACAACAACAAAAAAAGTTTAATCTGACAGTGTTGACAGTCTGACTGTGTTGACAGAGTCTGACTGTGGTGACTAGTGTCAATCAGTAGCCTATACTCCACTAGGCTACAGCACTTCCACTGAGACAGACGATCATCACATCAGCATCACAATTCAATTTCCTGCATTTCTATGCATTTTAATAGATAGCTTGAACCACTTCATATGCACACCTTAACAATAGTACTGCACACAGTCCTATGCCTGAATTAATAGCCTACACCTCTTACTAACGCTGTATAACTGCGGGTCGTTGTATTAATATCCTACAACAGAACAGACATAGGATTATTATAGAGAGAAAATTCGTTGCACATGGGTGATACCATTAATATCTTGATGTAGGATATTTACATAAAACGCCCCGATGGATCAGGTTAATTTCATTTGAACAACAGATTTCCCGAGCATTTATATGGGCTACGCAAACTTCAATCCACATGATAAAAATTAATCCACGGACGATCAAAGAAACGTTTGACTGTTTAATAAAATCAACTTAAAATTACTCTGGCACGGTTCAAGGGGGTGTGCTCCAGTACAGTACGGGTGATCATGCACGAGCACATGCACGGTCACGCAGTGCGCAAACGTGGATACGACGTAAATTATGCCATCCTCAAATTGTTTATTGGGTGCAGCGCGATTAACTGCAAATCGCGGCATTGCATAATCAATAATCAGCTGATAATAATGATCAACCAGATCTGGCAGACCTGACCGGGTGGCCACGCACACCGTGCACAATGTTTCCAGCCAGGGGAGCTCATGTCACCACCAGGGGAGCTGTGCTCCCCTTTGCTCCCCCTTATTTCGCACACTGGTTATGCCAATATTCACGACAGTTTGACTCAGCTGGGGAAAATTCCCGAAAATTCCCTGGAAATTCATTATAATGTAACATGTTTGCATGCATATCTGCTTATAACAAACCAAAATGTTTATTATGTATATACACTATATTACCAAAAGTATTCGCTCACCCATTCAAATGATCAGAATCAGGTGTCCTAATCACTTGGCCTGGCCACAGGTGTATAAAATCAAGCACTCAGGCATGCAGACTGTGAAACAAGACATTTGTGAAAGAATGGGCCGCTCTCAGGAGCTCAGTGAATTCCAGCGTGGAACTGTCATAGGATGCCACCTGTGCAACAAATCCAGTCGTGAAATTTCCTCGCTCCTAAATATTCCACAGTCAACTGTCAGCTCTATTATAACAAAATGGAAGCGTTTGGGAACAACAGCAACTCAGCCACGAAGTGGTAGGCCACGTAAAGTGACGGAGAGGGGTCAGCGGATGCTGAAGCGCATAGTGCAAAGAGGTCGCCGACTTTCTGCACAGTCAATTGCTACAGAGCTACAAACTTCATGTGACCTTCAGATTAGCCCAAGTACAGTACACAGAGAGCTTCATGGAATGGGTTTCCATGGCCGAGCAGCTGCAGCCAAGTTCATCCACACCAGACTCTGTCATCCATGTCTTTATGGACCTTGCTTTGTGCACTGGTGCACAGTCATGTTGGAAGAGGAAGGGGCCCGCTCCAAACTGTTCCCACAAGGTTGGGAGCATGGAATTGTCCAAAATGTTTTGGTATCCTGAAGCATTCAAAGTTCCTTTCACTGGAACTAAGGGGCCAAGCCCAGCTCCTGAAAAACAACCCCACACCATAATTCCTCCTCCACCAAATTTCACAGTCGGCACAATGCAGTCTGAAATGTACCGTTCTCCTGGCAACCTCCAAACCCAGACTAGTCCATCAGATTGCCAGATGGAAAAGCGTGATTCATCATTCCAGAAAACGCGTCTCCACTGCTCTAGAGGCCAGTGGCGGCGTGCTTTACACCATTGCATCCGACGCTTTGCATTGCACTTGGTGATGTGTGGCTTGGCTGCAGCTGCTCGGCCATGGAAACCCATTCCATGAAGCTCTCTGTGTACTGTACTTGGGCTAATCTGAAGGTCACATGAAGTTTGTAGCTCTGTAGCAATTGACTGTGCAGAAAGTCGGCGACCTCTTTGCACTATGCGCTTCAGCATCCACTGACCCCTCTCCGTCACTTTACGTGGCCTACCACTTCGTGGCTGAGTTGCTGTTGTTCCCAAACGCTTCCATTTTGTTATAATAGAGCTGACAGTTGACTGTGGAATATTTAGGAGCGAGGAAATTTCACGACTGGATTTGTTGCACAGGTGGCATCCTATGACAGTTCCACGCTGGAATTCACTGAGCTCCTGAGAGCGGCCCATTCTTTCACAAATGTCTTGTTTCACAGTCTGCATGCCTGAGTGCTTGATTTTATACACCTGTGGCCAGGCCAAGTGATTAGGACACCTGATTCTGATCATTTGAATGGGTGAGTGAATACTTTTGGTAATATAGTGTATGTATATATGTACAGTACAGGCCAAAAGTTTGGACACACCTTCTCATTCAATGCGTTTTCTTTCTTTTCATGACTATTTACATTGTAGATTCTCACTGAAGGCATCAAAACTATGAATGAACACGTGGAGTTATGTACTTTACAAAAAAAGGTGAAATAACTGAAAACATGTTTTATATTCTAGTTTCTTCAAAATAGCCACCCTTTGCTCTGATTACTGCTTTGCACACTCTTGGCATTTTCTCAATGAGCTTCAAGAGGTAGTCACCTGAAATGGTTTTCACTTCACAGGTGTGCCTTATCAGGGTTAATTAGTGGAATTTCTTGCTTTATCAATGGGGTTGGGACCATCAGTTGTGTTGTGCAGAAGTCAGGTTACTACACAGCCGACAGCCCTATTGGACAACTGTTAAAATTCATATTATGGCAAGAACCAATCAGCTAACTAAAGAAAAACGAGTGGCCATCATTACTTTAAGAAATGAAGGTCAGTCAGTCCGGAAAATTGTAAAAACTTTAAATGTGTCACCAAGTGGAGTCGCAAAAACCATCAAGCGCAACAACGAAACTGGCACACATGAGGACTGACCCAGGAAAGGAAGACCAAGAGTCACCTCTGCTTCTGAGGACAAGTTCATCCGAGTCACCAGCCTCAGAAATGGCAAGTTAACAGCAGCTCAGATCAGAGACCAGATAAATGCCACACAGAGTTCTAGCAGCAGACCCATCTCTAGAACAACTGTTAAGAGGAGACTGCGCCAATCAGGCCTTCATGGTCAAATAGCTGCTAGGAAACCACTGCTAAGGAGAGGCAACAAGCAGAAGAGATTTGTTTGGGCCAAGAAACACAAGGAATGGACATTAGACCAGTGGAAATCTGTGCTTTGGTCTGATGAGTCCAAATTTGAGATCTTTGGTTCCAACCGCCGTGTCTTTGTGAGACGCAGAAAAGGTGAACGGATGGATTCTACATGCCTGGTTCCCACTGTGAAGCATGGAGGAGGAGGTGTGATGGTGTGGGGGTGTTTTGCTGGTGACACTGTTGGGGATTTATTCAAAATTGAAGGCACACTGAACCAGCATGGCTACCACAGCATCCTGCAGCGACATGCCATCCCATCCGGTTTGCGTTTAGTTGGACCATCATTTATTTTTCAACAGGACAATGAGCCCAAACACACCTCCAGGCTGTGTAAGGGCTATTTGACCAAGAAGGAGAGTGATGGAGTGCTGCGGCAGATGACCTGGCCTCCACAGTCACCGGACCTGAACCCAATCGAGATGGTTTGGGGTGAGCTGGACTGCAGAGTGAAGGCAAAGGGGCCAACAAGTGCTAAACACCTCTGGGAACTCCTTCAAGACTGTTGGAAAACCATTTCAGGTGATTCAGCTGATTGGTTCTTGCCATAATATGAATTTTAACAGTTGTCCAATAGGGCTGTCGGCTGTGTAGTAACCTGACTTCTGCACAACACAACTGATGGTCCCAACCCCATTGATAAAGCAAGAAATTCCACTAATTAACCCTGATAAGGCACACCTGTGAAGTGAAAACCATTTCAGGTGACTACCTCTTGAAGCTCATTGAGAGAATGCCAAGAGTGTGCAAAGCAGTAATCAGAGCAAAGGGTGGCTATTTTGAAGAAACTAGAATATAAAACATGTTTTCAGTTATTTCACCTTTTTTTGTTAAGTACATAACTCCACGTGTTCATTCATAGTTTTGATTCCTTCAGTTAGAATCTACAATGTAAATAGTCATGAAAAGAAAGAAAACGCATTGAATGAGAAGGTGTGTCCAAACTTTTGGCCTGTACTGTATGTATGTATGTGAAGTCAGCACTTAGACACAATAACTAAAAAAATGTATATAGTGGTGTCTAAATATATAAAGCTTTAGTGCAGACACAGGTCCATAAAGTACATCATAAAGTATGAAGTATTCATTATTATTATTTTATTAATATCTCTCTTATTATTATTCTAAACTGTCTTTGTCCTTCACAGAGATTCTCTCCATTCCATGGTGGAGCAAAGCAGTGGCTCTCTGCCATCAAAGAGGCGTCGTACACTCGGCCCAGAGGAGCATGAGAGGATTGCAGAAGAGGTGAGTTTATGTTGTCACAGTCCATGTTACACTGGACTGTAGTAATTTTATTGTAATCTCTGTGGAAGAATGTTTTCCAACTTTTTACATACTTTATGTAAATGAAGCACATTTTTGCGAACTAACTTAAAAAGCCTGAAATGTAACTGCAAGGACTAGTATAACATGAGAGCTAAAGCCTAACAGTTAACAATAAATATTGTTTTGGTGAAACTAACCTAGGTTTTATACAAGTTTAATCTAAATGACTACCGCCCTGTGGCACTCACCCCCATCCTGATGATGAAGTGCTTTGAGAAACTGGTTCTCCAGCACATAAAGAACAACATCCCTGCCAGTCTGGACCCTCAGCAGTTTGCATTCAGAACCAACAGATCCACAGAGGATGCCATCTCCACTGCTCTCCACTCAGTCTTCACTCACCTGGAGAAAAGCAGCACCTACATCAGAATGCTGTTTGTTGACTTCAGCTCAGCTTTCAACACAATCTCCCCCATGAAGCTGATTGGAAAACTGAACACTCTGGGCATCAGTACCACTCTCTGCAACTGGATACTGGACTTCCTCACAAACAGACCCCAGTCAGTTTGGATTGGCAGTCTCTCCTCCTCCACTCTAGTGCTCAACACCGGAGCTCCCCAGGGCTGTGTGCTCAGCCCCCTCCTGTTCACGCTGTACACCCACGACTGCAACCCCCGACATGGAGAGAACTCTATTGTGAAGTTCGCGGATGACACCACCATCATCGGCCGGATTTCCAACAATGATGAGTTCTCATATCGGGAGGAAATCAACCATCTTGCAGAATGGTGCACAGAAAACAACCTACTGCTCAACGTCAGCAAAACCAAAGAGCTGATAGTTGATTTTAGAAAAAAAGAGGCAAAGACACACAACCCTGTCTACATTAATGGAGCTGAGGTGGAGCAAGTGAGCAGTTTTAAGTTCCTGGGAATCAACATAACAGAGAACCTGACATGGACTTCACATATCTCTGCCCTGGTTAAAAAAGCCCAGAAACGGCTGTATTTCTTAAGGAAACTTAAGAAAGCAAAATTCCCACGCCAAGTTCTTGTCAGCTTCTACAAAGGAGCGATTGAAAGCATCCTGACTGGAAACATCACAAACTGGCATGGGATGTGCACGGCCCAGGACAGGAAGACTCTGCAACGAGTGATTAAAACTGCCCAAAACATCATTGGCACCCATCTACCAAGCATCAGTGATATCGGGGAGGTGAGGTGCCTGCGCACAGCCAAAAGGATCCTAAAAGACAACAGCCACCCCAGCCACAGCCTGTTCACCCTGCTGCCATCAGGCAAAAGATACAGAAGTATTCGCTGCCGTACAACCAGACTACAGAGCAGCTTCTTCCCTCAGGCTGTGAGACTACTAAATGCACCATCTGCACTCCTCCATGTTTAATAATTTTATTTTCTATACAATCAATTAATCAATCAAGAGGGAACCACACTTTAATTTCATTATTCAACCTGTTGTATAATGACAAATAAACTTCCTTGTATCCTTGTATCCTTGTATCCTTGTAAGTTTAAGTTGCAACAATGTTGACCTATTTGTTTCATGGCAGTAACAGCAGAAGTTTCTATAAATGGCCTTGGAGTTATCTAATATTTTCCTCTAGGCGCTAGATGAAAAAGCAATCTAACGTCAGTGTTGCTTGGCAACCATTCTGTCCACTCTATCTTGCTTGGTGGAAGAATGAATAGTTCTCAATTTTTCTTGTGTGTTTATTTTATGGGCTACATGTAGGGCAACCGTTTTATAAAAGCAATAAGCCCCTTGAAGCCGTGAGTTACAGTGATTTTACAACGGTGGAAGTAGGGATGCTAACCAGTGGCCGTTTGACCGGTTGTTGACCGTTTGAACTTTAACCGAATAATCTTGTCGGTTAAAAACCCTTTAAGCCCGAACTAGAGTGCCTGTAGAGAGAGGGTCTCCTTACGCCGCCATTGCTGTGAAAAAACGGAACAGTTGGAGTGAACGGAGTTGTCGCCACTCTCTCTACAGGCACTCTAGTCCGAACGTGTCGTCGCCGACACAAATGCGCATGTCAGATTGTAAATACCGTAACTACCGTAAGGTTTTATCGATCGAAAAATTCCAACTGTTCTTGAAGGCGGCGAAGTTGCTCTTGCGCTTACATACAGTTTAATACGGTAAACATGACGACGGGACGCTCTGCCGGGTTTCGATGACGTCATTACGCACAGAGCTCAGCTCGGTAGAGACAGACTGGAGAAACCATAGATATCGATAATAATTATATTATAGTATATTATATTATAGATATTATAGATATCTACGGGAGAAACGAGCCAAGCTTATGTTTGTCGCGGACGTAGTGGTATGCATCCGGGGCAAGACAATGGCACCGGTGCTAGCGCTGCTAGCTTCTATTTGTTGCGGTTATTCTTTTATGGTTTACAGACAGTAAAATAATATTCTCGGTTAACCGAAATAAACCGATTAATGGGGCCCGGTGGTCGACCAAGAAAATTTTCCATTTTTGCCATCCCTAGGTGGAAGGGCACTAAGGCACTCCGCTGCGCGTCGTGCCGTTGTAAAGTCACTGTAACCCACAGCTTCAAGGGGCTTATTGCTTAATTATGTGACAGTGAGTCTGAGATTCATATCACAGATAAGATACCTGTCAGCCAATAAAACACGGTGTTGCCAAGCAACTCCTCTCACATTGGTCTGAGCGTCTCACCGCTGTTGCGTTCACTGAAAACAGGAAAATTAAAAAAAAAAAAAAAAAAAAACTGTCTTCTTTACTGTAATGCCGCTTGAATAGCGCACCGTGATATTATATTCCTACTCCGTAGTAAACCGCAGAGAGGAGGAAAAATTATCCAGGGCTAAAGAAAAAACTTTCGGGGCTAGAGCCCTGGATGCCCAGGCCAGGCGATGCCACTGCTTGACAAAAACCTAGGACACATTTTTGGTGAGCACGAATTTAAAGTAAATATAATTAAAAATTAATGGATTTTAGTTTTAAATGTTCTTTTCAATTCATGCTTTCATCTCATATATATATTATTATATACATTATAACCTTTACAGGTGAACTTAATGTGACCTTCTGTAAACTTTTGAATGCACATGTCCAACTGTTCAATGTTTCAGTACTTTTTGCACAAGTTGCTGTTCTCTAACAAGGAGTTTAACGGCAAAATTCACATCAGGTGTTTGATGCTCCAGCTCATCGAGGTCGTATCATTAGGGAACGGCTGCTGGAGACTGGGGTACCTCAAATGGAGTGGCCTGCACTTTCTCCAGACTTGCATCCCATAGAAAACCTATGGGATCAGCTGAGTCACCGTGTAGAGGCTCGGAGCTCTGTACCCCAGAACCTCAATGTCCTGAGGGCCGCCCTTCAAGAAGAGTGGGATGCCATGCCTCAGCAGACAATAAGTCGACTTGTGAACAGCATGAGACGTCGTTGTCAAGCTGTAATTGATGCTCAAGGGCACATGACAAGTTATTGACACTGACATTTTTTGTTGTGGTATATCCACCACTGTTGTTGGCTTTTGTTTCAAGAAATTGTTTGAGATGAGGAAATCACCAGTGTATGCTTCTACTTAAATGTCCTACTTTCATGATATAATATCAATGTAGCATGAACTTTTTATATTTTCCATAAATTTCACCCAAAAGCCAAATATTCCTAACATTTTGTGAGTAGTGTATATAATTTGCATTTAAAATATTTTTTTTAACAGTTTCATATTAAATTGAAATGATAAGATCTTGTCAGAGGACACATGCTTTTATGGGTACTGGCCTTATAGATAATCATTGTTTGTGATAAGTTCTCCCCATAACTATCACTACTACGGGAGGCTACTTAAGGTTCACACACACACCTCCATTCATGAGCCCCACCTTCATTCATGAGCCCCGCTGTCATTAACACACCTCCACTCATGAGCCAATGGCCGCCGTCCTTCTCTTTTAAATGCCGGGGGAAATTCAAAATGGCGCGGCACACAGTATTGCGGAGGAAGAGGTGAGGCCGTCTTGCCGGAGTACGGAGCAGCGTTTGGCGTCTCCACAGTTTGTTTTTTTTTCCGCGTGTAAAAGTCCGCGTTTATTTCCGAGTGGTCGTCTTGTGGAAAACCGGGTGGAATATGTTTCCTGGAGCTGACGGATCGCAATACACTCCTGTTCAAGCGGCAGTGCTGAGGGAGAAACTGACGCGACTGATGTAACTCACGGACTGGACTTCACTGGACTGGACTCAGTGGGAGGTAACTCCGGTAAATCCGGGGGTTTATTTTTGTTTCTTTTCTTTTTCTTTTTTTTTGTAACGAACTGAAATTGAACTGAGCTGAGTTGAATTTAATTTGTTTTTTGAAAAATGGGACTGAGTTGAACTGTTTGTTTTTTCTGGAAGGGACTGGCCATTGATTTCTTTGTTGTTGTTTTTTTTCTGTGGCTGCTTTTCCTGTTGCTGACTTCTTGGTTGATTCCTTGCCTATGATTTGTTGCAATACATTTAATTTGAACTGAAAACTCCTTGTGGTGTTATTGAGTTGTTGGTTATGTGCTTTTATGGGTTCAAGAAAGGGGTTTTGTTTCGTTTCCTCATTTTTTGAACCTTATGTATGGTGGACTAATTGACCAAAAAAAAAAAATACTGACTCACACCCGGCACCCCAAGCACAGTCGTACCGTTACATCTTAGTAGGGCATGTTTTTGCCAAAGTCTCAGTGAGAATCAGTGAGCTATATGGGGCATCTACTGGCGTCGCGCCCTAATGAGGTCCTTGCTATTGTACACCACTCTGGAGCCTGCCCAGAATGGTGTGGAGGATGTCTTGGTGATGACAGATGTCTTTAGTAAGTACATGGTAGCTGTTCCGACTTGGGATCAGTGTGCTGTCACTGTGGCTAAAGTTCTTGTGTCTGAATGGTTTTACAAGTTTGGTGTCCCCGCTCGAATACATTCCGACCAGGGCCGTAATTTTGAAAGCTCTCTTATCCAGCAACTGTGTAACTTGTATATGGTATTGTGAAATCACGCACTACACCTTACCATCCCGAAGGGAATGGTCAATGTGAGCAGTTCAACCGGATGCTCCACAACCTGCTTCGCACACTGCCTACCTCTAGAAAGAGGGACTGGAATGCATGCTTGCCACAGGTCCTTTATTGTTATAACACAACTCCCCATCAGGCTACTGGAGAGTCGCCTTTTCTCCTGATGTTTGGTCAGGAACCTAGACTGCCTGTAGACTTCCTGTTGGGTAGAATTGAGAGTCCGGCAGGTGGGTCTGTTCATGACTGGGTTCAGGAGCACCAGGCCCGACTGCAAGTGGCGTTTGAAGGTGCAAGGGTACACTTGCAGCAAGCTGCTGATCACAGACAGCGAGCCCATGACCTGCATGTAAGAGATCTGGGGCCTCATTTATAAACATTGCGTACGCACAAAACGGGGCCTGAAATTTTCCACGCAAAGGTTGTGATTTATAAAAAAAAAAAACTTGACGAAAATATGTGCGGTCCTCCATGTAAATTCTGAACCATCCATAAGCCTACGCACATCTTGGAGACAAGGGGAATTTGGCGACGCAGATGGTGAATTGAATCCAAACTGCATCATGCCTGCTTGATGTGCATACTACGCTGATTTCCCCTCCACATCCCTTTTTCCCTTTCCATCTCTTGCCCCATCCTTGACTTTTAACTGCCCCCTCCCAGCCCGGCTGTTTCTTGCTTGCTCTTGCTCTTATATCCTTCTGCATTTATGTTTTATGTCATCCCAGCCTTCCTGTGCTACCTTATTCTCTTCTTTATCTCCCCCTGGCTGCTGCTTGCGTGCATGCTCTCTTGCTCTTTTATCTTTCTTTTATTCTTTTTGTTTGTAATCTTGTCCTGCTCTGGTTGTTCTTGGTCTTATGTTTGTATGTTGTTGTTTTTATGTCAGGTGATGCTCGTAAAAGAGCTCTTGGAGCTCAAGCTTCTTCCTGGTAAAATAAAGGCTAAATAAAATAAAAATCATGATTCGTTTCACACATTTATTTACACTCCATATCAAACGTTAATTGTAAATCCACAAACATTCCAAACAGCAGTGATATTTGTGCTTGCACTACTGAGCCATAACGATTGCATAAGGAACATGCATTAAAAAAAACAAAAAAAAAAACTATATTGTAACAAGTGTAACTGATGCAATTAGTATCGCTGGTTGACAAATCAGGCCTACACAAATGACATTAAACAATTGCAGCACAGTGCGTTCCCCTGTCACACTTCCATCTTCAAATCATGCCAGGGTGGTGGATATCACAGATTGAAATGTAAATTGTGACAAGTTTTGAGGCAAGCAGTCTAATTGCTCTAAACATATAAATACCGTGGTGACACTCGCGTAATGGTGCACGATGGATGCATTGGCACTGCTGGAACATTGTGTAAACGGGAGGATCAGGAGGGAACAAGTTTTCAGAGACCATGAAGATTTCCTGGCCCACGATGATTTAGATTCCCTAGAGCAGTGCTCTTGGATCTGTGTGCTGAACTGGGTCCATTACTGGAGAGGCCAACCCGGCGGAACCACGCTGTCCCTGTTCAGTTACAGGTGTTAAAACCCTGGGGTTTCTGGCAACCGGCTCTTACCAGCGCGAATTGGCTGACAGGTATGCGTTTAATATTAATATAATATTAATATTAATGTAACAATAATAATAATAATAAACTTATTGTAGAAATTCTAACCATTCAAGTCTGATGTACTGATGCACTTTTCCGCTATAACCTGCAGCCTGCCAGTAGCCACTGGCTACTGGCTCTTAACCCCCCTTTCCAAACCCCCATAGTGCGTTTAAGAAGACAGTAATAAGGCTCAGTTTTTAACAAATTCTTTTAATGTGTTTGCTATCTCAGACATAACGTCAGACACACATTAGACACACAGCGTCGGTCAGCACCCGGCCACTGGCAAACACACCGTGCGCTCGGGGCGCACTGGTGCTGGGGACAGCTGGATCCTCAGCGCCTATGGCCCCCTCGCCCGGACTCTCCTCACTGGGTCTTATTTTAGCCTCCACCTATTTTACGTTTTTTGCTTTGCTCAAGGACAAGACTATAATATAAAATATTATACTCACATGAGAACTTCTTTATTTGCGGCGTCACTGCTGATTGCACCCTCGATGTATTTTGTTTACAAATTTGCTCGTTTCACTTCGCTTTTATAGCGGCCGCCAGCTGGTTTCCCCAGGGGATTCATGTCATACGTCACAATGCAATGAACTATGGGTAATTCCCTAACGCTAAGTCTGCGGAGATGCCCACTTACAGAAAGGGTGCATTAAGGGCTCAAAAAGTCCGCGAGAGATCCCTCACGCACTTCATGATTTGTCAATGGGACAACCCTAAGCCCTCACGGACTTAACGGGAGCGCGCCTCAAAGTCAGAGTGTGTGAGGGTGGACATTGGGATTGGGCCTTAGTGGTTTTTTCCCTCTGTTTTCCCCTCCCCTTGTGTTTTGTTTGTTGGTCTGTCTTCCTGGTTTGTAGGCTGGGCGTGGCTGGCTCATTGTCCTCTTCTCCCTTACCTGCCTCCTCACGCACACCTGTTTCTCATCCGCCTGATCATCTCCACTCTAGTACAACAATATTTAACTCGAGTTCAGACGCCCACTCTTCGCCAGTTCGTCGTGTTCCATGCGTGGTAACGTAACGTAACTTGGCTGTCTCTGCAGTTCTACTTTGCTTCGTGTTTTTTGACTCCTGGCTTTTTTCCCTGCCCTCAGATCCTGTCTGTCCCTCCATACCCTGCCTGCCCGGTGGATCTCTATCTTTATTGTTGTTGTTTGTTGCCACCTATTTTTGTATTAAAGGACTTTGTTTGTGAAACCGAGTTCCACATTGTGGGTTCAGGTCAT
The DNA here is from genome assembly GCF_902150065.1 of Myripristis murdjan. Lineage (NCBI taxonomy): Eukaryota > Metazoa > Chordata > Actinopteri > Holocentriformes > Holocentridae > Myripristis > Myripristis murdjan. The sequence continues at coordinate 375,701 of NC_043993.1, read as the reverse complement.
TTGAAGCCTCGGCTTAACAACAAGTATTAGACAGTCAGAGGCAAAGTGGCAAGAAAAAAAGAGAGACAAACTGAAAAATGCAGCACATTTTGGAGGCACTTAAGCACTAAAGGCAACAATCAAGCAAATCAAAAATAGCAAATCATCCAAAAGAGACAGCAGAGGAGCATCAGATTCTTTCCTCCGCTCATCTTTAGCTCCAAATAAGATCCCTCACCTAGAGTGCAGAGACAGAAGACATACTTCAAGAAGCAGACTCCACATATCATTCCACATGCATTTGCTATTCAACATTGAACATATTTTTATACTTTGCATATTAAGCATATTTTCATTTTTGGCTGCCATGGCAGGAGGCTACACTTTAATCTGCTTGGTTTGGTCTGAAACATTCTATGGTGCAACCTTTTACCTCCTACTGAACAATGAGGTGGAAGATTCCTGGAATTTTTGTTCCCTGCCCGGTCTGACACTGATATCACCAGGACTCACCCACAAACTGCTTTCTGTCATTTCACAATTAGACAAGAAGTGTATTTTGGGCAACTAGTGTTCCAGAAGTAAAATTCCCATTAATTATAGATAGATAGATAGATAGATAGATAGATAGATACCCCCTCAAAAAAAAAAAAAAAACAATATTTTTAAACATTTATTTATTTATTCCAGCTCTCCTTGATATCCTATTACTACCTACATTATATATATTATCCTGTACATCAAAAGAAGGCAGCAAGATGCTCTCAAAATGTTTCATTGTGACGGTGAACAGCTCACGGGGCAGGGAGACTAGAAAGATGCAGCTTGGTAGAGTGCCACAGCTCTCCTCCCCTGGGCCAGGATGCCCAGTGATTTACCCTCTGACTTCATGACAGCATGACTCACTGTAGGGGTCCTCCATTGGTCACATTAGCCAGCTTCTGACAACAAGAAGCAAGCAAAAGAGACGAGCAAAAAAAAAAAAAAAAAAAAAACTAGGGTTAGGGTTAGGGTTATAAAAATAAATCCTGTGCTGGGGGGGCAGAGGCCGACCTGCAGTGACGGGGTAAATTTGAGCTGCTGCATTGAGCACAGTATTTTGGAAATACTGAGTCATTTGGTTTTGATGGCAACATCTGCCTGGAGACGGATATTGTATACAGCGTTTTGTAATGGAAGCTTTCACTTTAACAAAAGGGCAGGAGATACAGACCTCTAGCTGTTCATCCTCTCTTTCCCTTCTCTCTGTGTGTGTAATTTACTGAAGCTGTGGCTGTTAATATCCTGTCTTGTCACACACATACACGTACATGCATGCACGTACATGCATGCACAACAGATGACCCAAAGCTAATATGTACTCAAGGTTAGTGTGCCACCTGCCTATTTCTAAGCATATTTTGAATGCACTGAGCTTGAATGTGAGTTTTGTTTTTTGTTGTTATTGTTTTAGTGTTTTTTTTTATTATTTTTTTTTATCTGTCTCCACAGACACAAAACTTGTGTGAAATGTGATTATAACAATATGACAGTGCAACAAAAGACAATGACAGACAGAAGACAATGCCAATCATATCTGCAACAATGATGTATGTGGGAGCACAAAACAAACGTTATTTTGCTCCTGCTTCCTGCCAGATGATTCAAATGTTAAAAGAAAAGTGAAGATGTCTCCGGTTGGGGAATCGTGTCTCGGAAACTGCATTACCATATCTGAATGTGTTATCTGGATAATGAATAATCCAGCTGGGCTCTTGCATTTACATCTGTGCACTCAATTGTCTGCATTGTGAGTGCATCTTGGAGACATGGGAACAAAAACAAACAAGTCAGCAATTACTGCACAACATGGAGTTAATAATCCAGAAAGCTTTGACTACTACAGTAGGAGTTTCAGCTTGAGACAATGGTGTTTCAGCTGTGGCCTTGATGCCTTTACCAAGCCACTATGTCATTAACATAAATATACAATTAATAGAACTGTACAGAACAGAAATACCATAAAAGCCAGCAGGAAGAGAATGCAAACAGTATAAATAAACTGTCAGATACATACATAAGCGCAGACCCCACCAGAGCATGGGTGACAGGTTGACTTGTGATCATAAAAAATGACCTCCTACCTATCTTGAGATACCATGGTGTATTAGGGCCACTGTGGGGAGGAAAAGAAATTATGGAGCTGGGGAGGGGGTTAATATTCCAAGAAAAAACTTTTCAAGATTAAAGACATAAATTTATGAAAAAAAAAACTCACAAAATTACAAGAAAAAAATGGGGAAAATGTTTATTATTATTATTATTATTATTAAACTATGGGATTTATTACGAAGGAAATCCTGGTGATTTTAGCCCAGAATCTTATCATAAGTGTCCAGACTTTGAAGAGACATTGCTGTGATCTGGGCCTATTCAGAAGAAAACAATGTTGTGATTCTGGGCTAAAATCACCAGGATTTCCTTGTTACTAAATCCCATTGCAAAGAAGAATTTGATGAGGTCATTTTTGCCAAGATTTGGGCTTTTAAAGGCAGTGGTCTTAAACTTTTGATCAGCTGATGAACAGCCTATTTCAGTTTAATGGTTGTTTGCAATAAATTGCTTACTCAATTTTTTTTTTTTTTTGTCTCACTCCCATTTCTTCTTTTTGCATTTTGAAGCTCTACTTAGAACCTTCTTAAGATCCAACAGTGCAAAATGTAAATTCTTGCAATTTCTCAACTGGTCTTAAGATTTTGATCAGGAGTGTATTCTGTTAATGACATTGTGCTGCAACCTCAGACTGGGATTAGTAATTTTAATTGCTTTTAGGATTTCCCAGTGTGATTGGCTGCATAGACTGACTGAGCACGTTTACATGCACACCTTATTCCTGTATTAACCGGAATATTCGCAATATTCCGGTTGCGCACGTGTCATGTAAATACGCACTGAACCCGATTAAGGTCATATTCCGGTTGGAGAGAATTACGAATAAGCCCCCTGGAATATTCCTGTTCCAACCGGAATATTGGGGCATGTAACCACCTTAGTCGGAAAACTCCCCGAACCGGAATATTCAGTTGCGACTGCGCATGCTCGACTCACAATAAATCCTGGGGCGTCTTTGTTGCTATGGTTACCTGCAAGCAGGGAAAACGGCAGGGCGAACAGCAGCAAGAGCCAGGAGACTGCAGTCCACCTTCAGCTAATGAAAGACTTAAATATCACGGAGTATATCGATGGGAGAAAACATTGAAATAGCGACAGAAGAAGAAAAAGAAGAAGAAGACGAGGAAGACGACTTCTTCGTCTGTTTTTCCGGCAGACCAGACGCCTATACGCATACTGCTGCCCCCCGCGGCTGAGTGTCGCATTACGTCAGAGAGTGGAATACGCCGAAACACGGGGGCATGCCAAGTAACATGTAAACGGAATATTCCAGTGGCCGCGGCGCGGCCACTAGAAGCAGAGGCCACCTCTGCTTTTGAGGACAAGTTCATCCGAGTCACCAGCCTCAGATTGCGATTGCAAGTTAACAGCAGCTCAGATCAGAGACCAGATAAATGCCACACAGAGTTCTAGCAGCAGACCCATCTCTAGAACAACTGTTAAGAGGAGACTGAGCCAATCAGGCCTTCATGGTCAAATAGCTGCTAGGAAACCACTGCTAAGGAGAGGCAACAAGCAGAAGAGATTTGTTTGGGCCAAGAAACACAAGGAATGGACATTAGACCAGTGGAAATCTGTGCTTTGGTCTGATGAGTCCAAATTTGAGATCTTTGGTTCCAACCGCCGTGTCTTTGTGAGACGCAGAAAAGGTGAACGGATGGATTCCACATGCCTGGTTCCCACTGTGAAGCATGGAGGAGGGGGTGTGATGGTGTGGGGGTGTGGGAGAGTGATGGAGTGCTGCGGCAGATGACCTGGTCTCCACAGTCACCAGACCTGAACCCAGTCGAGGTGGTTTGGGGTGAGCTGGACCACAGAGTGAAGGCAAAGGGGCCAACAAGTGCTAAACAACCTCTGGGAACTCCTTCAAGACTGTTGGAAAACCATTTCAGGTGACTACCTCTTGAAGCTCATGGAGAGAATGCCAAGAGTGTACAAAGCAGTAATCAGAGCAAAGGGTGGCTATTTTGAAGAAACTAGAATATAAAACATGTTTTCAGTTATTTCACCTTTTTTTAAGTACATAACTCCACGTGTTCATAGTTTTGATTCCTTCAGTGAGAATCTACAATGTAAATAGTCATGAAAATAAAGAAAACGCATTGAATGAGAAGGTGTGTCCAAACTTTTGGCCTGTACTGTATATAATTTACTCGAAGATGGTTTAATGCTTTTATATTTGTTTTTACCTATTTTGGGGGGCCCCTGTCAGGCAAGGGCCCTTGGAATTGTCCTAACTTTTCCCCCATATATGGCGCCCCAGCCCGCAGGATTGCACTTAAATTAAATAAATTAATAGGCTACCATTCAAGCAGTTTTCCCCTGTAATATTATTGTGATTGCAACGGACTACATTTAAACTTACGCATTGACCCGAGCAGCAGTGTTCTCCCACGCCGTCTCCCTCTCCTTTGCCGCTGCAGCGGTGTTGCACTTTTTTAAAAAAAAAACATGTTCAAATTCGTTGTATGAATGCACTAACATTTCCAATTCAACTGGGGTGAAAAACGCAGCCAGGGCTCCATTGACGCTGTCTTTTTATAGCTGTGGTGCACGCGCTCAACTCCAGGTGAAACTACTCTGATTTGATCAAACTAACTCAAATCAGCTGTTCTGGAACCGAAAACTCAGGGTTTCCTATCTCAGAGTAGATCAACTCAGAGTTCGGGGGAGACTCTGTGTTTGTTGAACCTGCTTCGTGAAACAGACCCCTGGCTGGCACCCCAGCAAAACATTGAAAATCTCCAAAACAAAGTCAAACTGTCACAAGTTGATGACCTCATCAAATTCTACTTTGCAATTGGATATTAGTATCAAGAAAATCTTGGTGATTTTAGCCCAGAGTCAAAATATTGTTTCGTTCTGAATAGGCCCAAGTCAAGGCAATGTCTCTTCAAAGTGCGGATGCTGATGATAATATTGTGATTGCTGGATTTCCTTCTTATTAAATCCAATAGTCGAAGAAAACCTTTTTTTCAGTTTTGTTTTCTTATAATTTTGTGAGATTTTTCACACAAATTTCTGAGTTTAATCTCAGAGAATGCAGTGGCCCTAGTATGCCATTGTATATTTTACACACTTGATGCAATACTTGATACAATTTTATTGAAATATGGAATACTACATTTGCAATGCAAAAGCAATGCTTCAAATTTATTTCAACGTCTCTCCCACTCAGCAACTTCACCAGTTCATTTTTTCACAATATTGTTTGTGTTACATTTTATTGCTGCAGTTGTGACTCAGCATTTTTCCCTCCCACTGGCTTTGTGGTGCCAGGATTTTCTACAGCTTCAGCTTGTTTTCTAAGCAAAAAACACTTTTTCTCTTAAGAATTCATTGTTAACAATTCCCCAGTAATATGTGCTTATTTTACAGCTTCACCAATAAAAAATTAACAGAAATGCAAATAAGCACTCCTGATGATACCCCATTTTCAATATCACCAGATCTTTACAAACCTAAAAGGGAATTTTTCTCCCAAGTTGTCACTGATGATTTTTAACGTTTGCCTGTAAGGGGAAACTTCACTAAGCATCATACTGTGTTATGGCACCACTGCCTCACATTCATCCAGTTCCACACACCTGCGGTGAAGCAAACTGAGGTTAAAGGAGAAGTCCTGTCTAGTTGAGTTACAGCCTTTTTACTAGGGTCCACAATTACAATTACACAATCAGTTTTATACGCCTGGGATATAACCGGATATTTCAACATTTCCTTGTAATTTGAAACATGTCAACATTCCAGTGCCCAACCTAGGTTAGGCACTGAAATTGAGTGCTGTCTCCACAAACAGTTTAGTTGTAAATATAAAAAAAAGCATTGACTTCTGTTTCTGTCACACGCAGAAAGAGTAACATGAGAATAACATAATGATTTTTCGACGTAATAATTATAGCTGCTGTAAGCTATTTCTGACAACTAGAGTGTGTTGAGGGCCCAAACTATTTCCTGGTTCACGACAGATTGCTCATACAAAACCAGAAGGTGGGCTGACAAAAAGTTAGGGATATTCGGCTTTCGGGTGAAATTTCAGGATGAACCTAAAATGCATTCTAACCTTTACAGGTGAACTTAATGTGACCTTCTGTAAACTTTTGAATGCACATGTCCAACTGTTCAGTGTTTCAGTACTTTTTGCACAAGTTGCTGTTCTCTAACAAGGAGTTTAACGGCAAAGTATCCAGGTCTTAGAGTGGCCAGCTCAATCCCTGGACATGAGCCCCATTGAAAATCTGTGGTGGATTATCAAAAGGTCTGTTTCAAAGCGTAAACCAAAGAATTTAGAAGAATTAAAAGCAGTAATTCAAGAAGATGGGACAAGATCACCCCTCAACAGTGTGAAAGGCTCGTGGGGAACATGCCAGCCAGGATTAGAGCTCTACTATGTGCCAATGGCAGGACTACTAAATATTAATTTGATGATGTGATGGTCTATTTATTTTTTGTTCAGTTTCGAACACATTCTCTGTTATTTGTTGACTTTGATACCGACAATGTTGAGAAATGACATATTTAAACTGTCAAGAATTTAGTTTTGTTAGTTTTTCTTGTAAACTATAAGCAAAAAATATATAATTTGTATTTGTTTGTATCTGTCTAATGCAGCCACACCTTTTGAAACACAAAAAAGATTTTTCCACAAATATTTCATGATAATATTTGAGAAAAATTTTAAGGGTGTCTGAAAACTTTTTTCCACTACTGTATCGTTATTATGATTAATATTATTAGGATGATTTTTCACGAGCCTGTTCTTTTTTTTTTTTTTTTTTTTTTTTTGGTGTCTCCCCCAGGCACTTGGTGCCCTACGCGCAGTGCGTGATAACCATGTGCAGAGCGCCGTGTCTCCTTAAGGCTGAATTATGCTTCCGCGTTGGAAGAGCGTACGGAGGTTGTGCGGAGGTTACGGAGGTTGTGCGACCGCTGCAGAGCCTTGCCGCGCGCCTCCCAAAAATTGTAACTACGCGGACCCTCCGCAGCCCCACAAGAGCTGTGATTGGTCCGCCGAAGTACACTATTTCCGGCATTTCGTTGCAACCGGCATCACATTCCTGTTGTTGTGCCGTCAGCGCCGTTTTTTTTTTTTTTTTTTTTTTTTTTAAACTGTTGTGTCTCGACTCGTCGGTTGTGTTTGAAAACTTTGGAGAGTGCCCGCACCTATACGTCTCGTCCACTCGCCACAGAAGAGCAGCGACCATACGTCACAGGGTCTACGTTGGTGGGAGGAGAATTGCTCTGTGTGTTTGCAGAGGTATGTTGGACACACACGCGCTGCGTAGGAAATGCGTGCTTCGCACAACCCCCGTACGCTCTTCCAACGCTGAAGCATAATTCAGCCTTTACTCTCCCACACTCAGCTTTGCTACAGCTTTGCTACAGCTTTGCTGCATACTTGCTACATTCCAAACTAGCTACATGTTTCAAGCTAACTACCTAGCTTTGCTAGCTTGAAATTTACCTCTCCACTGTTCCCCACAATAATTCTTTTTCTCTTTAGCCTTTATCTATGATGTTCAAAATGGATACATCCAAAAACTAACATATTTTATTCATAATTATTACAGCTGAAATAAAATGTTTAGGCCTACCTTGATGGACTGTCCACTGCACTGCTTGTCACAGGAAGCATATGCTAGCTAGCTCATTGGCTCGCTGACTTGCAGTGGTGGGGCAGAAAGTGTTTGAGAAACTGAGTGTGTATAACTAGGGTTGCCAACTGTCATGCAGACAAATAAGGGACAGGAGTCCTCAAAAGAGTGACCTTTGTCCTTAAGATGCAGATGTACAGCTGAGTCCTGTCCCGATGATGTGGCTCTTCTGTGTTGTGCCATGCGCCAGTGGAGGGGCTGTTTGGTTTCCCCTATGTAGAGATCAGGGCACTCCTGGCTGCACTGGACTGCATACACAACATTACTGAGTTTGTGCCTGGGTGTTTTGTCCTTGGGGTGGACCAGTCTCTGTCTTAGGGTCTGGCCCGGTTTGAAATTGACTGGGATGTTGTACTTGTGGAAGATCCTCCTGAATTTCTCAGACAGACCTGCCACGTATGGAATGACAATGTTCTTCCTATCTTCCTTTTTCGCCCCACAAGGAAACACCCTAACCCTAAATTAAGAAAAAATACAGTAGAACTGTATTTTTTCTTAATTTAATGTGTATTTACATTTTTAAAATAATGAATGATTTTAATATTTTTTATTCATTTTAACAAATCGAATGCCTGCTATGGCCACTAGGTGATTTTGTGATGGCCCAATATCCAGATTTGTTTGAAATATATCCACCAACACATCTACCAAATTTTATGCTTTTATCACAAAATGAACAATTGTTGTGATATATTGAGCTAAGCCACTACTAGTTTTGTATTGTAATCTGTAGTTCAAAATAAAAGTGCCCTACTAGATATCTGCACTTTTTTCCTCTCTCCTTTATTATTTCCTGAATTTTTATCACAAATTTGTGAACGGACAGTCTCGGAATTTTCAAGTTTCTTTTTCCTCATGAATTTACCACTTAAATCCCAGAGTTTTTTTTTTTTTTTTTTTTTTTTTTTTTTTCGCAGAGTATGACAACTCCTCCCCTGGCTTCACATTTATTTTTCCCTAAAATGGCACTAATACATTGTCGTAAATATGCTCCAGCTGTAAGACACATAACTTTTGCTATGTCTGGGCCTAGTGCATTGAAGCCCCTAAGATTATGTGAATGTGAACGGGTGGATGAAAAGGCGTTTAATACAATAACTCATGGCAAGCCGAAACATGATAGCTAGATCTACCAGAGGCGTGTGGAGTCACCACTATTTTTTTTCTTGTAAGTTTGATTTTTTTCTTGTAAATTTACCACTTTAATCTTGATAGTGGAGGAGTACTACTGCTCCACAAAGTTCAAATAATCGTGTAAGGTGCTGGAAGATCAGAAGATCTGTTGCGTAGGACTAGGTGTTGATATCCCTCAATAGAAACATACTTAAGGCACCGATGAGACTCTATGGAGTTCAAGTGAGTGGTGGCATCCTTCGGGTTATCAAGTGGGCGCCCTCCTTCCCGGGTGTTTTGCTGATTGACCCACGACACCTCCAGAGGGTTCAGCAGTGAGTCCCAGCGTCCCAGGTTCACTCCCTAGATGCCATCAGCTCACTTGAAGGCCCAAGTCAGATCCTTTCTCTTCATCCGCAGCCACTGGCTCCCCTTCTCAGCAGCTCTGGAGAGGTCCTTGACTGCCTGCTTGTGGGCCTTCCCTCGCACTCCCACTTCCCTGAGTAGCCTGGATGTTGAGGTGGCTACGAAACCTCTGCAGCCTACTTCCACTGGGCAGATCTTGGCTTTCCAGCCTTGTTGTTGAGCGTCCGCAGCGAGGTCGGCATACCTCATCTTCTTCCGCTCGAAGGCTTCCTCCACTGCACCCTCCCAGGGCACCGTGAGCTCTATGATGTAGATGAGCTTGAGTGAGGTTGACCACAGAACAAGGTCTGGTCGCAGGTTGGTAGATGCGATCTCCGCTGGGAAGCAGAGTTTCTTGCCCAGGTCCGCCAGCAGCTTCCAGTCCCGTGCACTGCCCAGCTGCCCATGGTCAGCTCTTAGATAGATAGATAGATAGATAGATAGATAGATTACTTTATTAATCCCCAAGGGGAAATTTAATTTGGTGGCAAGGCTAGCTTGACCCTCCCGGACAAATGGTGTTGGCTGCCAACTGGATGACGGGGGAGGAAGGGCGTTCATGCTTGTCCATCAAGTTTCCAGCACTGCTGCAAGACATTGTAACACCTGGTTGCGCCGCCAGGTATAACGGCCTTGGGTGAGGCTGGTCTTGCATTCCACTAAGATGTGCTTCAGTGTTGCTGGACTTGGACATTGAGGGCATGTGGGGTCTTCGCCATACCACTGGTTTCGGTTTGCAGGAGAAGGCAGGACATCATAGGCAGCCCTGATGGTGAAGCTCGCCCTGAACGCCTCCATCTCCCACAGGTCTTTCCAGGAGATCTTCCTCTTCTCCACTCCTTCCCATGCCATCCACTGCCCTTCCTTCGCCTGTGACACAGCTTGTGCGCGCCTTTTTGCTTCCTCTTCCCGCCGAACCTCCTGGACCACCAGCTTGTGTCTCTGAGCTGGATTGGCCTTGCTCCAGGCCAGTGTACTGGCCCCGAGACCAAGACCACTCCTCCCCTCCTGAACTCGGCCCACGATGTCCGTGTGTCTGAGTGCTGCCGTTGCCTGCTCAGTTGCAACCATCGGGGTCCACTTCCTCCTGGTGGCCAGGACGGGGGTCGCTTGGGCTACAAATGGATCGCTCGAGTCCAGCAGCATCATCTCCAGTCTGACTGAAATTCTGAAATTCAAGTGGAAATAAGGATATCTGTTCACCTGGTCAGTGCAAATTTTACTTTACTAAATTTTCATTCTATGAGACCCTTCATCAGAGCATACATGAAACAATAATGGACAAACAGGGTTAAATGAGAGCACTTTCCCATACAAGTGATTAGCAGTATGACAAACATTTTTTTCTTGTAACTTTATGAGTTTTTTCTTGTAAATTTACGACTTTAATCTTGGAGTTTTTTTTCTCAGAATGTTGCCCTCATTTTTCAGCTCCATAATGTTTTTTCCCCTGCAGTGCACTGGAACTAATACCCTGTTGTAGCCAATGGCAGCAAACCATGAAGCCAGGTTTTTTTTTTTTTTTTTTTGTCTCAGGTTTGATTCCCCAGAAAGAGAAATCTGGGGAGGAGGTGCGTGAAAAGTAAAAGCTCTAAAAGTTCTCTTCCCTCAACAATTATTGCTTGTGCCCTTGAGAAAGACATTTAAACTCCAATACTTTTTATTTATTTATTTATTTATTTCTTGTGGCAGGACTCCTCACCATTCTAAATAATTTACATAATTTGGCGCGGTGTCTGCACACTGTTGTCTGCAGTTCCAGGTGTCAGGGTTTGTTTTCCTATCTTCAGAAGATGCCATTCATAGTCATTAACTTTCTTCTTGGTATGAAAACATCTTCCACTTGAAAAATGCCTGAGCAATGTAAACATACCTTCAAGCTACATTACTGTGGGTCTTCTTTCCACCAGACAGTTTACAGCCTGTTGTTATTTCCTGTTTTGATTTTTTTTTTTTTAATTTCTGTAGCCAGCCACTTGGTTATGGCACTCCGTGTATGCTGTACCTGTCAGCATCTAGCACCCCACTGTGATGTGCTGGGCTTTGTTGTTTCATCTTGGATGGTGGCTTTGATGCTTACCAGTCCTCGGCCTCCATCTTTCTGCTTTGTGTACAGCCTCAAGGTGCTGGACTTGGGGTGAAACCCTCCATACACTGTGAGGAGCTTCCTTGTCTTGATATCAGTGGCCTCTATCTCCTCCTTTGGCCAGCATATTATACCAGCGGGGTATCTGATCACTGGCAGGGCGTAGGTGTTTGATGGCTTGTATCTTGATCTGTCCATTCCATCCTGTCACCAGCTACTGTCGACCAGTAGCTGGTGTTTTGCCCCTCTGGTGTTAGTGCCAGTTCCCTTCTGGGCCCTCCTCATGTATTGAGCCATGTACATGCTCATCTTAGCCGCAATGATGCCTGACCGGAGCTTCCATGTTGTGGAGGGGCAGGTTAAAGGCCGGTAGTTGGATGGGATTGTTCCCTTTTGCAGGTCCTTCATTATCAAGACTGTTCAGCCACTCTGGGTGTGTCTTATCCATTAGCAGCTGGTTCATTTGTGCTGCTAGGCCTCCATGGAGTACAGTTAGCTTCTTTAGCCAGTAGGCATGGATTATGTCAGGGCCTGGTGCTGTCCAGCTCTTCATTTTTGACACTCTTTCTTGGATGTCTGCCATGTAGTAAGAGGAATTAAGCTCAGAAAATAGCCAAATTGTTACGCTGCGGATAAAAGCATTTAATTTGGTACACACATTCTGTAGAGTGTATCTCACCATTTCAGAAGGGATGCCCAAAAATTCAGACCCATTAAATGCTTTTTAAAAGGGAAAATCAAAAATGGCTACCAGAAATGACCCACAATTACTAAAAGGTGATATAATTCTGACATTTTGGCTGATTTTGCTAATTACAGCTTTTACATTTATAGTAAGTATAGTCATAATGAAAGATTTTGACAAAATAACCAATGAAAATGTCTTAAATACTTTTAAAATAACTTTAAACATCAAAAATAGGCTTCAAAACACTCATGAGATTACCTTCCAAATTAATTAATTTCTGATTGATAAGTTGGCTCTCCACTGTGGAAAGGCCGCACAAATGGTGTTTGTCTACGCCGCCGGTAACTTTGTTTTTTCTTTTTTAATCCCTTGACTGAACCTAGTTTGTTTTTTTGTTTTTGTTTTTGTTTTTTGTTTTTCTGAAATTTTTCGTGGGTGCTTCCTCATGTTTTCAGCCATACATCCAACCTGTTGCAGCCGAGGGAAATGGCTTGCGTTGCCCTGGCAACAGATTTGCTGTTGTCTCCCTTCCACCCTCCACATTCCGTCATTGACGCTCGACATGTTGCCAGGGATATGGGTTTAAAAACACTGATATATTGAGAAATACAGAGGGAGTAATGTGGAGCTGATAGGCTTAATCGGTAAAAAATATATATATATATATTATAATGATAATAAAGTTTGGTAGCACTGAGAGCTCACAGGGCTGTATCTGGACCGGAAGGATAAGCTCTGGGAGTTGGAAGGGGTGCGTCGCGATTCTGCCTTCTCAAACCGTGACATAAGTTTGTGGTTGTGAGTGTCATGATTGCAATACGCATATCATTACAGCCCTATTGTTTTCAAGTCTAACAACATTGTTTTCTTCTACTCTTGCACACCATAGTGACATTGTACAAGGAAAAAATAAGACCAAAAACGCAGCGCAGGGTTTCCCCTATCGTAGAAATCCCATAAAAGTCTTAGAAATACAAAGGCCACTATGTGTGTGACTCCATTCTTTCGTGGTAGGAAGTGTGCTTTATGGTCCACCTGTTATCTATTGCATTTCCTGATCTGTTAGTAGAAACTGATTGTTTGGTGCATCACTCTGGTTACGGATGTCATGTCGCAGTCCCTGATAAGTCATAGCCTACTAGCTATTAGTAGTTGTAGCAGTAGTAATAGTAAGATTATTGGTTGTATTGTAGGGCTGTGCGATGTTACCTAAATCTCGTATCCCGTTATACGTCATTTCATGTCCCGATAATAATACATATCACAATATAGCAAATCTTCTATAAGTTACATGAATAGATATTTTATATAAAATGACATGAAAAGGCCTTTTTCCTATAACATTTTGAATTAAAGCTGCAAGCAGCGTTGGGCGGGACCTCGCACCCTTGCCCGTTTGGTTGGCCCAGTCACGGTATCCATTGCATTTAAATGGAGACAAAAAATACATGATACATGTTGAGGATTGTTGTGGTCTTTTTGTTAAGAAGGGCTTTTATTTCGAAAGTGTTTCAGGCTTTTATTTTGAGAGTTTGAAGCATGACCCATGTGACCTGGTCAAAGTTTGATTGACCTACATCTTTTTGAATGTGTACTGCTTCAACATAGTTGTAGCCACAGACTTCATTAAAATTCTAAATGAGTCTAAAGGCTTTGGAATATAAATCTTGTATTTACATGTTTTTGCGATCTTGGATTGTTTTTAAGCTGTTACAGTTTTAGGGTTAGGGTTAGGGGTTAGCTCCTCCTCAGACTTTACAATGTGCGTGTGTTGCAGCATGTTCCACTGCCAACAGTTAGTCACATGATCAGCAGAGTGCAGGAGTGGAGAAACGTAAAGTCAGATCTTGGAAAAACCTCCTCACAGAGCCCACAATTTGACTAAATCATACATAAACTATACATATCCAGATTGGAAATTTCGTCAGCTTTCCATCTGTGTAGGTTTGAAAGCAGTCAGACATATACTTTAGACTGTAGGGGCCTCAGTTCTACACAAGTGCTTTTTTTCCGCCATTCATTAACATACGAAAAGGCATGATTTGCGACTCCAACTTTGACAGCTCATAAAATCCAAACTGTTTGAGTAATTACAAAGTTATACAGAACTTTTCATTGGCAGTGTGTCCATAGTCATCTGTCAGCGTTTAAAGCCGATACGATGAACACCATGAAGAAGATAGTGTTTGTTGGAGGCCAACTTTTGGGCCGAACTCTTATTTTGAAATGTAAATTGTGGACTTCCTGTTAGATTTAGATCAGAGGTGTCAGTGCATGATTTTTAGGTCTTGATGGGAGGAACAATTGAGTTTCTGTTCGATTTTTTGTTCAATTTTTGTTCGGGCTGTGGTGGCTGTTTTAGTGTTTCTAGGTGGCGCTAGAGAGCAAATTTTGGCACTTTGGGGTTAGTTTTTTCATTTTTCATTTTTTCATTTATGCACTTCTCCTAACCAGTAGGCTACCTGCATACAGGGTGATGCAGGACCGTTTAGGTCCACTAGACTTTTTTTGCGCAACCTCCATGTTTTGTCCCGGTTAATGTAGACATGATGCCAGTTTTCATGTCTCGTCAACTTGCTGAAACTGAGGAGGGTTGTTCTGTTGTGATGTTTGTCAGCTCATCCCCAAATTCTACAGACTGCAAGGTGTCACTTGCAGTCTGTGAGAATTAATTCAAAACATTGTTTTGGAGTGAATGTTTTGTTTCAGTGAATGCAGCCATGGCTTATCCTGTTTTTAACTGAGCTTCATTAGCACAGAATTAATAAAATGAAACTAGTGTGGATACTTGACAGAAAATGACACTGAATCCACATTTTTGCCAAGATTTGGGCTTTTAAAGGCAGTGGTCTTAAACTTTTGATCAGCTGATGAACAGCCTATTTCAGTTTAATGGTTGTTTGAAATAAATTGCTTACTCAATTTTTTTTTTTTTTTTTTTTTTTTTTTGTCTCACTCCCATTTCTTCATTTTGCATTTTGAAGCTCTACTTAGAACCTTCTTAAGATCCAACAGTGCACAATGTAAATTCTTGCAATTTCTCAACTGGTCTTAAGATTTTGATCAGGAGTGTACCTGACCTTTCTGCGGTGATCCAAGGACTGATTTTAGCTCACACAGAGCTACAGCAGTATTTTTAGGCAAGAGATTCAAAGTCATCGTTTTTTATCATACTTACTTACCATTTCGTATACTGACCCCAAAAACAAAAACAAAAAACAAGAACAACCAAGGCCATAGGAATTTGACATTTAACCATTACGTGTAATTTCAAGAGTTAGCCCTTTGCCATGTCTCTATGACTCTTGCATTTGTACTTTTCAGTCATTTAATGCATTGAAAATTCATTTATCATGGTTTCACAAAGACTTTTGCAGAAATGGTGCAAGTGACGTTGCACAAGCAGGACATGCAATTTTTACTTGTCCGATATGTGACTTTAAGCAACCCTTCTCAGAGGCTACACTGTTCAGCCATTTAAGGGGACATTTAAAAAACCATGAGATGGTAACATTTACAAACTGCAGCTACCAGCCAAATGTGTATTCATCATTTAATACACACAAAAGTAGGACACATGCAGGTAGTTCAGAAATTTGTGATGACCTTGTGTCAACAGAAGATGACAGTGCCCCAGTCATAAACACTGCTGACTTCGATGGTGAGGATCCTGCTCAGGTTGAGCATGCAGACACATTTTCTTTTCCTGAGCCTGAGAGTATGTGTGACACCACCCAGTTAAGAGCCCAGTTACACCATAGTTTATCCTCCGTGTTCCTGAAGATGCAAACTATTCTTGATTTCTCAGACATGGGATCTCAGGAAATAGTTGGTTCAGATATTTTCCTCGTCTCAGGCACTTATCAAACGTTAGAGGGGTACTACAGAGGCGTCATGTCTCTTACTGACGCGATCTTGGATGAAATGGTGAATGCTGTTATGGACACAAATGTTTTATTTATTCATTTATTCATTATTATTTTTTAAAAGATTTTTTTTTTGGCATTTCTGCTTTATTTGACAGTCACAGTAGAGATAGATAGGAAAGGCAGGGGAGAGAGAGGGAATGACGTGCAGCAAAGGACCTCAGGTCGGATTCGAATCCCGGTCGCTGCGATCGGGGCTAAGCCCTGGTACATGGTGCGTGCGCTTTACCGGTGAGCCACCGGGGCATCCCCTGATACAAATATCTTTGTCAGTGCCACAGCTAAAGGTGAGGAGTTGTCTTCGGCTAAGCAAAGAAAAACCTTAGTTGAGAAAAATTACCCTGTTGTAATGCCAGTGCAGTACATGTTAGAGCCTGGTTGTACAGTTGTTTATGTTCCTATACTTAAGATGATCCAGCAATGTTCAAGCATACTGACATCCTTGACAGAATTAAGGAAAGTAAGGTCTCACAAAAAGGCCAATACATGAGCCATCAAGATTGCTCATATTTTCAAGAGAATGATTTGTTGTCTTCGTCAGAGAGGACACTAAAGCTGCCACTGATTCTGTATATTGATGACCTTGAAATCGCAAATTCACTAGGAACGTCACGGAAAATCCACAAACTATGTACACTGTACTGGGTTGTTGCTGATCTGCCAGTGAAATATCGATCAGCTTTGCATGTTATTCAGCTGGCAGCGCTGTGTAAGGTGTCTGATCTTCAGAGGTGTGGTTATGAGAGAGTACTTTGCCCTTTGTTACAAGACCTTTGCACTCTTGAACAAGATGGTGTATTCATTGAGTGCCTTAGTCAGTCAGTTTCAAGGCATTGTTTTATGTGTTGTGTCTGATAATCTGGCAACTCATTCACTGGCAGGCTTTATGCAGTCTTTCAGAGCGGAGGGGGGGACTATGGAGCACAGAGGAGAGTAGACGTGTCTATTGAACCACTTCAGTGTACAGTGGATGCTCATGAGGTGATGGTGCATGAGCTTGAGCGTGCAGCTACTGACCACAACACTCGGGTAAATGAGCTGGAGGCTACCGTTAGCATGCTAACCAAACAAGCTGCTCGTCTGGAAGATAAGTGTGAAGACCTAGAGGGGAGATCCAGAAGCAATAACATACCGGAGGGAGTGGAGGGACCCCGGCCCACTGACTTCATCGCCCAGTTATTACAGGACCTGCTTGGACTGAATGAGAAACCTCTACTTGATCACGTCCACCGGACCCTACAAGAGAAACCCAGTGGGGGCGGCCCGCCTTAGCTTTTTGTCGCACGGATCCACTTCTTTCATGTCCGGAACACAGCGAGCTGGGGAGGCCTCTCCACTTCTCTACAAAGGCAAGAGGGTTTCTGTTTTTCCAGATTACACATCCTCCGTCGCCAAGAAGTGGGCTGTGTTCAGCACAGTGAAGCGCAACTTGCGCTCCTACCCAGATGTGAAGTTTGGTCTTCTCTACCCGGCGGTACTAAGAGTTACCATGCCGGACAGATCATCAAACAGTTTTGAGGATCCTATTGCTGCCACTGACTTTGTCAGTAAAAACTGTAAGTAGACTTTTTCGTCCAGTTAGTGTTGGATGAATGTAAAAGTGATCACGCTGTGGTTTCCTATACTTCCTATACAGCTGGATTGTTTACAATAATGTAAGCTGCTCCTCACAGGTGTCTTACCCGATCCATCAGATTGTTAATTTGCATGTTAATTTGTATTTTTTTTCTTTTTTCTTTCTTTTCTGTTGGTCTGTTGAACTAAGCCAGGTTAGGTGTATTGTACTGTATATATTGCTCTAGGCCTGGGTCCCGATGCTTTCTGCCATTTTCATTATTATGTGTGTGTGTGTGTGTGTGTGTGTGCGTAGGGGTGTGCGTATGTATGAGAATGTATTTTTATTATTATTATTATTGTTATTATTTTTCTCACTTTTCGATTCTGATTCACTTTATTATTATTACTTTTTTATGGTTTACTTTTTTTCATTCTTTTCTTTTTTTCATTTATATATATTAAACAGGCAAAGATGAGAAGTATTACATCCCCTACAGACCTAAAAACTTTATTTGAGATATATATTCTAAATATATATACATAGTGTATATATATATATATATATATATATATAATTTAGAATTTTTTTATATTATTTTTTATATTTATTTATTTTTTATTGTTGTATCTGTTTGCGTTTGCTGTTATTTTTCCTTTTCTTAGGCCAAACAAAAAAATACTTAAGGTTCCGGTTCCTTGTCATTTAAAGGCATGAATAGGTAGGGAATTTATTTTATTTCATTTTTTATTTTATTTAGCATTTTAAGGATGGGTATGGGGGATTTATTTTATTTTATTTATTCATGGGAAGGATGGGTAGGTAGGGATTTTATTTATTGATTGATTTATTTTTTTATTTTCGGAAACAATGCATGGGTTGCTTTTTAAATATAATTAAGTCAATATTTGCATAAGTTACCACCTTTTTAACGGGCAGAGCAGCGTTATTACTAGCAGAGGGAGGTGTCTCTGGCTCGCATCGCAGCACTAGGTACCTGAAGTCGAATGCACCCATCACGCCCACCGCCACAGAGCCAAGCTCCACGGTGGTGGCAGCAGGCAAACATGACGGATCCCCTGTCATGTTTGCCTGCTGCACTTGCAAATCTACAGTAGCACTGTTTCACCTCTTTCACTACATCTGCAAAGGTTGTCTCTTGTAGTCGGATTATTTTCGCTGGTGGTTTGCGAGGACAAATCACACACACCGTGCAGAAGTCCATTCTTTCCAGCCAGTGCTGTCAGTGGCGCATGATTCCATGAAGTTATTTTCCGAAATTACGTGAGAACATCACAAATAAGGCGAGTGCAACATAGCGTAACTTTTGACCAATGCCAACAAGGTCACACTCGGTCGCATAGTGCCTTTATTTTATTTTTTTGTTTTATTTTTACACAGAGGCCAATAAAATAACCTGACTCAGGGGTTAAATGGGACACTCGGTCGGGAACCGGAACCCAGAATTTTTTTTTTGTCTGGCCTTATGCCTTTTTTTTTTTTTTTTTTTTTTTTTTTTTTTTTGTCAATTATGTTTTAATTATGGGTGCTCAGTGGATTGTAAAATGTACATTTGCTTACTCTTTATGAATCACATTTCATCTCGGGTAGCATTGTTAAGTTCTTGTTAGAGCTACCATGGAGCGTTTTGGAGTTTTTGGTTTTTTGGAGGTTAGTGCACACATCTCATTTGGGGAGATGCCTGTGGGATAGTGGGAGGGTTTTGTGTGTTTTTTGTATTTGTCCTACATGTTTTTTGATTTTCCTGTTGGTTGTGTTGCTGGTCATCATAATCTCTAAACTCATGGTGGGGTCAGTCCACCTCTTTATGTCACTGATATCTTTATTCTTCCCTATTAGATTTGAATGGTTCAGCCTAGATTGATACAACACCCTGATGGAAATGCGCTTAAGTTCATTAGCTGGAACTGCAAAGGTTTAAACTCCCCTGCAAAGCACAGCAGGGTCCTACATCACCTTCAGTGGTTGGGAGCCCAAGTAATATTTCTTCAAGAAACACACTTCAAACCATCTGTTTACTCGAGAATTAAGAGTGGTTGGATTGGTCATGCTTACTACTCCTCATTCCATAGCAAGTCTAGAGGAGTTGCAGTTTTATTACACAAATCAGTTCCCTTTGTATACTCTAATGTGATCTCTGATCCAGGTGGCAGAAATTTAATTGTTACTGGTAGGATGTATGACACCCCAGTTTTACTGGTGAACGTATATGCCCCCAACTGGGATAATCCAGATTTCTTCAGGCAGCTTTTTTCTAATTTTCCTGATATGTCCTCGCACTTCCTCATTCTAGAAGGCGACTTTAATTGTTGGCTCAGCCCAGAACTGAACCGTTCTTCTACGACGATCACTACGAGTTCTGCCAGAACAATTAGGACCTTCATGGACGAATTTGCAATTTCGGATCCCTGGCGTTTTTTTTAATCCCTCCGGTAAAGCTTTCTCCTTTTTCTCCCACGTACACCATACATTCACTCGAATAGATTACTTTCTGGTAGATAACAGGTTTCTCCCTTCCGTGAGCTCCTGCTCTTATGAGGCTATAGTCATTTCTGATCACTCCCCTATCACCATGAATGTCCGATTTAAGGGGATGGTCCATGCACAAACCCCATGGCGACTTAATATACGCTTACTCTCGGATGAAAACTTTGTAGAATGTATTGGGATATGTTTGTAGATTCTGCAATGCTAGACATGACCAAATTCAGTCTCATGAAGTTGGAGATGGGAAATACAGTCTAAGGACAAAAGCTAGTCATGATGGCAATGTGCACAATGTCGTAGAAGGAAATATTCAAAGCCAGTTTGGTGTCCAGAGTGACTGCATCTTGAGAAAGATTTTGCAGTATTTTCATACCATCACTGGTTTCCCACCTGATGTCCTGCATGATCTTCTTGAGGGCATTGTACCCATGGAGTTAGCTCTCTGTATTCAGGAAATGATTCAACTCAAATACTTTACTCTTGAGTATTTTTTTCCATTTATTTATTTAAAAGGGACAATGCATATTAATGAACATCTAAATGTAAATATGCTAGATTTAGCCAAAGGTTACTTTCCATCTACAGTCCCTGGCAGGTCAGAAGAAATAACATTATAATGACAACAATACAAATGATAAATACAAAAAGTTAACAACACGCTAGAAGAACTGGACAACTGACACACACCAATGATAATAACTAAAAACACTGAGAGGACACATAAAAGCTTGAATTTAACATTAGTGTTGACAGATCTGGTTTAGTGTTAAATGTGGTACAGTCTCTTATTGGAGCCGGAATCTCATTCCAGACCTCAGTACCTTTGACTGATAACACCTGTTTACTGAAAGCTGTGTGTCTAGGTGGTACTGCACAGTCACCTCTAGTGGGGGCTCTGGTTATTCTCCCACTGGTGCTGGATTTGAACATAATGAACTCACCCAATGGCGGTGGAGCAAGTCCATGCAAGATCTTATATGCAGATCAAGCAAGTTTAAACTTTTTAAAATGATCAAAACTTAAAATATTGTATTTCTGGAGAATAGGGCAGTGATGGGAGGAAAAGGATTTCCTGTCCAATACTTTTACATCTTTTTTGAAGAGAGATTCTATTGATTTTAGTGTACTTAAGCTTGCCAGTGACCAGTTGGTGATACAATATTCTGTGTGCGAAAAAATCATACAATGAAACAGGAACAGGAAAATTGTGTCTTTCCCATACCAATACACAGACAAGTTGGACAAACCTCAACCAATTTCAAAGAATTTTACTGCAAAGAGGACCGTTGGTGGCTATTGGTCATGAAAATGGCACATTGCTGAGACTACTCCCTTTGATGATTGGAGATGGTGTTTAGACTATACTGACGGATTTAAAAGACATAGTAGAACTGATGCTGTCCCCGACATTTAATGATGAATCTATCGAGTATTTGCAAACTAAGATACGGGATCACAGACACATGCTTCAGGAGGTTTTCCCTGATTTCAGACTGCATCCTAAGCATCATTATGCTGAACACTATCCTGATCTAATACATTGTTTTGGCCCTCTTGTCAATCTGTGGACTATAAGGTTTGAGGGTAAACTACCCTCAAACCATGTAGGCCAACATCTGCTGCTGCGTTCAGGGAACATCATTTTTATTTCATTTTCTGGAAGACCACGGATTCATTTTGTGCAGAGGAAAATCATCCAGTTTCCCAGCCGCTCGGTGAAACCTGAAACGTCCCTGCCGCGGCACAAAGGCTGCTGGGAAATGAAAGTATTCCAGCGACATGGAGAAGAATGTGTTAAAAACACTTGCAACTAGGCATTAGCACATGGTGGCATACCACCTCAGTGCACCATCATTCTTTAAACCACATCAGCAGACATCAAATGTCTGCTCTGTCTTGGTTTCAGTGCTTCCTGAAATCGCAAGACAACACATTGAACAAAAAACAGACAGCAACATGATTTACAGTACATTAAGGATAATAATTGATGGCACTAATTATGATGTTGGGATGTTTGTATCTGTGGGGCAGGAAGGGGGACTACCTCAGTTTAGCAAAATTGAACAGATTCTCCTCATTAACAATGATGTCACATTTCTTTGCCGTGACCACAAATCATACTACGTTGAACACCTCAGATCATATGAACTTTCCCCAGGCAATATGGCTGTCCACAGCATATCTGAGCTCAATGACAGCTCACCCCTCTCTGCATACAGTGTAGGAACAAAACTAGTGTTGACACCCAAACACTTCATACTCCTACACCAAGGTAAAATTTAGGTCCTGTCCTTGGGTGGGCGTTGAATAAAAGGACTGGTGTATTTTTTTTTTCTTAAAGCAAAACCTACAAAAACAGACACCTATAATGTTTTATGCTTTTCTATTACTAGATCTTTAAACTAGGACTGATGATATGTAAAGGATGATAATTAGCTGTTATTTCTTTATACAATGAAATTTTTTTAGCTAAATCTTACTCTTTTTTTATTTCCTTTGTCCATTCATGGATTTGTCCATCAGATGATGGCAGCACCACAGAAATTCTTGCTGCTGCTGCCACAAACATTGCTATGAAGGTCACTCTGACACAGCGGCCAGAGTCAGTCGAAGAGCTAATCGACATACTGCGAGAGAAACTAAAGCCAAGATTGGACTTTGAGTTTACCTTGCAGTATGAGGATCCTGACTTCGATGGACAACTCAGCTGTCTAATTGAAATTCAAGAGTTACCAGAGAAGTGAACCTTGAAAGTAATCAGATCAGAAACTGACTCAAGCTCATGTGAAAGTTCTGATACAGAGATTCTCCTGCATGTGCCTGTAAGTCAGCGTCAGAGGACGTGGCCTGACATTTTCCCTGTGCCTACTTTTTCATATGAAGTGGAACATGTGCTTGAAGAGGGAAATTCTGTCTTTGAGAGGTCTGGTAAGACACCGAAATTAGCCAGGGCCCAAAAGCACAACGTCTTGGAGAACATGGCCGCACTGATGTACAACTTCAAACCTTACCCAAATGATAACGATGTGAGTATGGCAGCTGAAGCTCTTGTTAGAGCTCATCCATGTCTTAAAGAACCTGGAAATGCAAGTGGATGGTATGGATGGAAGGTGAGCCTGAAGTTTAAAGCGGACATGAAACACTAGAAGCAGTTAACATATTTCACAAGTTGGGTTCCCACTCTAAAAATTAATTACAGTTTCAACACTGTCAGTGAACCTGGATTAAAATAAAAAGCAATCTAAATTACATTTTTCAAACCAGTGTGGCGCCATCTTGTGGCGCATAGAATATGACGTCACGAGGTTGGTTGGCTTGAAACTCCTTTATTAGCTTGCATTGGATTAACTTGTGACAGCACTGACTCAATGGAGAATAAGGAACCTCAAACTAAAAAACGATGCAAGGGGGGTCACTTTTGCATCGCCCCTGGATGCAGCAACGAATTTTATAGGGTTAAAAATCAAGGGAAGACTGTCCACTTTCATGCTTTGCCTCTTAAGAGGCAAGTGGTTCTTCGTCGTTGGCTAGCAGCACTGAAACGAGAGAATCCTCCAGTTAGCCGTGAAGCTAGGGTTTGTAGTGAGCATTTTGTTGAGGAGGACTATGTGGAGGAGAGGTTTTTTGAGTCCGGCAACCTGGTGGTTCGACGGTCCAACAAACTCAAGTCCGAGGCTGCTCCCTCTGTGTTTGACTTTTCCTCTTATGAGGTCGGGTGTACAGACCGTCCGACCCAGTCAGCTAAAAAAACAGTAGCTGTGCACCGTAATGAAAGAGCGCAGCGGCGCGCCCATCAGGCAGAGCAGAGAGAGGTACCACCTGCAAGGTTGAGATGACCAGAAAATAAAATCAGCACTATCTTTGAGAATATAAACGTCTTTATAACATCAGGGCTGTGGTACTCTTTTCTAGTCAAAGCTCAGCCATCTAGTCGTTAATAACCTAGCAACAAAATATGTGCTCATCACATCAGTATCAGTTCATCATGATATGTGCACCCCTCTACAACCATAAACAAGTTCAACAGCTCAGCGTTCTTACCTTGGCAGCACAGAGACTCTAATATTCACCAGCATCTCTGTAGAAATCAAACATTTTCTTCACCTTACAGTCTCCGTCCAGTTTCATTTGGGCTTCTCCCCTCAAGAAGTGATAATCCACTCATAGCAGTAACTTGTATTGGAGCTCCGTTCAGATAATGTGGTTAAATTAAAAAAAAAAAAAAAAAAAAAAATTATTTAGCAACAGAACCCTCTTACACCGGCGATGTCGGTGCCGACAGGATTCGGCATGCCGACTTCACATAACGATTTCTCTGTGATTGCTTATGATATTCAGAAACTTTAAAAAAACAGCTGTAACCGGAGAAACTAGAGCTTTCCGGGCCTATAAGGTCCTTTACGGTAACTCCGTAGGACTACTGGCTCACACTCAGAAGAGTCCCCGGTGCGTCACATGGTTGTAATCTGAGCTTCTCAGTACCGTAAGTCCTGAACCAATGGTGCGATCGAAAAAAATTCGCTCACTTCACTGCCCCGACCAGCAGGGAGCAGGAGAACACACAAGGACCCAGCAGGGGCCCAGTCACTTTGCTCTATACTACAGGAGCAAATACCCATCAGCTTGAAAAAGGTGCACTACACCTCACATATCTTTCATTACTGTTTACAGTTTGCTGTCAATAACACAAGCTGTGCATGATTCATACAAACTATAGTGATACCTGTTAAAGTCTGGCAGTGATGTTGCACAAAGAAAAATAAAACTCAGCATCTTAAGTGCAAAAGGTTTTCACAATATCCACAACACCTTCATTTGTAAAAACTTTTATTATGGCTTAAGTCAATGAGGAAGGAAAGCAGTCAGGGCTTGTCCTGGGAACCTTCCTGTGAAAAGAAAACATTGTATTAATATGAGTCCATACATATTGTCAAAGGTGGCATTAGGTTATAGTATGTAAGAAAAGTAAGTCAGTGAATTTGCCCCCTCCCCTGTTCTAATGCATGCTAGTTGTTTTTATTTGGTTTTTGTTTCACAAATTGGTGTATTGTATACAGCAGGGGTGTCAAACTCGTGCCATGGAGGGCCAAGAGGCTGCAGGTTTTCATTCCAACCAACAACTCCACCAGGTGATTTCACTGATCACCCTACCTCGAAACAGAGAGGCGGGACTAATCAGTGAAATCACCTGGTGGAGTTGTTGGTTGGAATGAAAACCTGCAGCCTCTTGGCCCTCCATGGCACGAGTTTGACATCCCTGGTATACAGCCTCTGACACTAGAGAGGGGGATGGACAGAAAATATTTCTTTGTATTGCAGACATTTACAGACATGTTCTCTATTTTCATAGGCCAGGCAAACATGCATGCATCTGTTAGACAACAGCAGCAGCAACAGCAGCAGTATGACACAGATCGACATCAATGTTGATGAGCAGCAGGAAACCATAGAAAGAGTCAGTGTGAGCACCCAGACAGATGAGTGTCAGCAGGTAGTATCAGGGAGTATTAACCAGTTCAGCAATAAAGGTACTATGACAGATGACATACTATTCACTCAACTCCTTACCCATGATCACTCTTATGTGAAACCAGCTGAGGAATTCAGACCCTCATCACCACAATCTCTTGAATGGTTGAGTGCTGAAGAATGGGAGGGGTCTGAGGGGCGCAGCTCTATGGAGGAGGGGTTGAAAGATGAATATGATGATGAGTTTGATATGAGTGACTTTGAAAGCAGCAGTGATGAGAATGAGAGTGCGAGTGATGTGGTAGACGAGGAACTAAACCTTTCTCAGGACAGAAAGAGCATCGTGTCCATCCAAGAACTGTTAAAGCTCTTCTGTGTGTGCCACTGGGGGGGTGTGGCAAATGTCTAGTCCAGTCACCAACCCTGAGAAAAAGTGGATTTGGACTACAGATTAAGACTGAATGCATTGATGGCCACGACTACACCTGGAACTCGCAGCCTTTGATCAGAGGAGTGATGGAGTGCAATGTCTCTATCCCTGCTGCTAGTTTTACTACTGGCAATGAGTGCAGTCCATTTCTGGAGATTTGTGACACCATTGGTCTAGAAACGCTGTCTAAGAGAGAGTGGTTTAACATTCAGAAGGCATATGTCATCCCTGAGGTAAACGAGGTCTGGACATTACACAATGAGGCTGTGCTGGCTGCAGTGCGTGATGAACCACTGGTTGTATGTGGTGACTGCAGATATGACAGCCCTGGCCACAATGCTACTTTTGGAACTTACTCTCTTCTGGACACAAAGTCAGATTTGGTGGTAGCGCAGGAGACTGTCAAAGTCACAGAAGTAAAGAACAGCTACTGGCTGGAGGTAGAAGGTATGGAGAGATGTCTGTCACAGCTTGCACAGTACGGTGTGCTGACATCTGTGATTGCCACTGACTGTCATCCCTCGGTGCAAAAAGTCCTGCGAGAAAAACACACCAACATACAGCACGAATATGACTTATGGCACATTGTCAAGTCTGTAAAGAAGAGGTTACTTAAAAGCCACAATGAGGAGCTGTATGAGTGGATGAGGATGATAACAAACCATCTCTGGTATTGTGTTAGCACCTGTAAAGGAAGCGTGACCAGGCTTAAAGAGAAGTGGATCTCCATCCTTCACCACATCACCAGTGTGCATCACTGGACATGTGGTGAGACAATGAATAAGTGTGAGCATCCTCCATACACCCCTGAAGAAGAGAGCATGCGGCCCTGGCTCCAGCCAAACTCTGCTGCCTTTGAACATCTGCAAAAGGTAGTCCTTGACAAGGTGCTCCTAAAAAAATTAGAAAAAAACACAAAAGGCATCCACACAGGTCAGCTGGAGAGTCTTCACTCTCTCTACACAAAATACGCCACAAAAAGGAAGAAGTTCCTAAGAGAGAGCTTTGAGGCTCGCCTCCGTGTAGCTGCACTGGACCATAACAGCAATGTCAACAGGGAGATAGCAAAAACAAAGGAGGGCCAGAAACAACACAAACACCAGTACTCCAAAAGTGCCCAACAGTTTGTGGTCACATCAAGAAAGGTGGACAAGGACTATACCTTCAGAAAGGACATTGTGTCTGGTGTGGTCCGCAGGTGCAAGTCTGTGTCCATCCGTGCAGCACTGCAACAGCTGGAGAGGGAGACATCAGTCACTCTGGCCCAGCACAAAGGTGTTCAGAAACCCGACAAGGCTGACTCCGTGGCAAGACACCTGAGTAGATTTGCACCGTCACTGCCTTAGGAAACTTTCTGAGAAAGGGAAATGTGCAGCAATGGGTCGAGTCCGGGCTATTTTTTTTGCCATATTTAGGCAATTCTGAGTAATAGGAGAACAGGAAGACAACAAGACAGTTGACATGATAATGTTCATTTTGTATCACGTGAGATTTAAACTCACAACCTCTGGAGCCAAAGACCATCCTCTCTCTGAAACTAATTGGCAAGTTGCAACTCAGCAGTAGCAGCATGGATATGTTGGTCATTTGTTTTAACAAAGATGTAACACATTATTGATTAGTTATGAACTGATTTGTTATGACAGTTTTGAGCTTTAGAGGCCTGCTGTAGGACAGTCTGAAGATGCTCTCTAGCTAGTTTGGTGTTAGCTGAGCAAAATTATTTTAGATACCAAGCTGAGTTGAGAAATCTGTTGTGTTTCAAGTCAAAATATGTTGTACTGAAAAGTTAGTAGTGAGGTTCAAAATCTTATTTTAGGTAATCAGATGAAAAAAGGGACAGGGATAAATAAGAGGTGAAATAATAAATTGAGAAAGCATTACATACTTAAATATCATCATAAAAATACTCAAATCCATGGTATTCTGGTGATGGAAATCTACTCCTAATGGAGTTCACCACACAAGATGGAATCGGGATCCTGTTCCTCCTGCCTAGGTGTCCTCGGGTCCAAAGGGTGAACTGTCTGTAGGCAGTTAACCTGAAGAGACTGACAAAAAGTAGCCATGCTGTTTATATTTGTTGTTAGCTAACATGAGTCAAAATATACAGCTACACCATAAAACGGTAGCTTAACCTGCAGCCGCTTTTGTAAAACAAAAATGTAGTATTATGTCACCTTAACTAAAGCTTTCAAGTTTCATACTTTGTAAACTAGCCTCAAAGACGTGTGGTTCTAGTACTTAAAATACTTAAAGTAATCCAAATACATATTTTAGATGCGTGCAATTAAAATAGTGCCCATCTCAGCCTGCAACTGCTAGCTAACAAATCGACGATGTCATAAGCATGCTAACTAGCCGGACTAGTCAAAGCCAACTTTATATACTTTATATACTAGCTTCCAAACTGATTAAGTGCTTTTATCAGCCAAACAGCGACTTGTATTAGTGACTAAGCGAAAGTAGACTTTTTCATCCATACCGACGTTTCAAACGTTAGTCTGCCTCGTTTTAGCCTACATGCTAAGTAGCTATCGTTAGGTAAGGTTAGAATACCTGCTGTTGATGGGCCGCTCCAGAGTGTCCGCACGGACTTCACGCAGGGAGAGCATGGAAATTTCCAGTACCTCCCTCTCACAGCAGAGCATCTGGTAGGTGCGGGACAGGGTTATGCACTGAATATCCCTGAGCAAGTGATCCACGTCCACCTCCCGACAGCAGATGGACTCGGTTGCGGTCGGCATTTCAGTGCAGTGACCACACAGGCACCAGGTGGTGTTACCCACCCTCTCCACACCTGAAGCAACTGACGGCTGCTCCTCAGATGAAATATTTTCCATCCTTTCCCTCCTCCTCACTGGCTCGAAGGCATAAGCCATTGGGTTTCTTTGGATCCCCTCGAAATACCGCTCAGCCTCGTCTTCTGACATTTTTAACTCTGTGAAATGTACACCTGTGACTATCTCGAATCTCCAACCAACCAACCTCGTGACGTCACCAGAGGCGCGACAGCAATATGGCGGCGAGCCAGAACGAAAGCTTACATTAGTACCAAACATAAATCTATTTTATTTTAACGTGTAATCGTTTTTTTGTCTAATTTTTTCTCAAATAAATTCCAACACACTTAAGTCTGTACAAAACTTGCCAAAACTGGGCTGTTTCATGTCCGCTTTAAGATGGAGAATTATCGTACCAAGCTGGCCAGATCTGGATGTGTGGAGGTGTCTGTCAACACAGGAAAAAGGAGCATAAACAATCCTGACAAAGAGCACCCACACTCGAACATAAAAAAGCCAGATGAGCTGAAGTTAACTACCTTCCAAACTTGCCCAGTGGAGAAAACCAGTCTAGTCTGGAAGAAATGAGAATACAAATGGCACACTAAGTTGAGAAGAATGATAGAAAGCTACAACTGATCCAAAAGCTTATGGAGATAACATTTGCTATGTCTGGTAGCTCATCTGCCATTGACTAAAGAATTGTAAAGTCTGATGGCTGTGGGTATGAAAGATCTTCTGTATCTCTCAGTCCTTACTAAGACAGGGAGACTCTTACCAGAGGTCATTTTTGATGTCAGAGCTGCAGATTTTCTTTCACTTTCCTTCATGTTTTTTTTTCATATACCGGTTATCTAGACTTATCTACACTCTGATACATTTTCCCTAACTTAACTGACTACCGATTATACTTTGCCTATTTCCTCTGTGAATGCTTTCCTACATCATTTAAAATACGGAGATATGTTGCTCAAAATATACTTTAACAGGAAAGATGCTGCATAACAACTAACTTTTCAGTTTGACATTATTGGTCTGTATAGACGGGTTTCTTGTTTAAAAACATTGCTGCATGCACGCAAACCCAGAGGGCAAAAACAGCATTGGCAGCTTCACAACACTGTAGTCAACCTCTGTAATCAACATAGATTTCACATTGTATTTTTGTTGATTCAGTAAAAAAACGATATTTCAGAGTTAGATCTGTTCTTTTGTCTCTTTCATTTGCATATTAATATAGCATATAAAATGTTAGCTTACAATACTATGGTGTTAGGACTCCATACGGTTTGCTATCCACCTTATTCCTGGGGGCGCCACTGCGGATATGATTATGGGTGCAACTTCCGGCGCGATAGCGGAAGTAGCAGTTACAAAGTGTCTAATCAGTAACGGCAGCGGTTATTTCAAAACAATCTAGTTAGTTTCTTAATAAATTGTTAGTTAGTTAGTTGGTTTCTTGACAAATTGTTAGTTCGTTAGTTCGTTCGTTAGTGAGTTAGTAAGTAAGTAAGTAAGTAAGTTAGTTAGTTAGGTAGTTAGTTAGGTAGTTAGTTGGTTAGTTAGTTAGTTCGTTCGTTCGTTCGTTCGTTCGTTCGTTAGTTAGCCAGTTTCAAATTCTTAGTTTCTTAACAAATTATCTTGTTTGTCTTAAAATGTCTCTTCGGAGCTCTGGCACCTGTTGTGCTGTTCGAGGCTGTACCAACAACCAGAGGAAGCTGAATCTGTGGCTTGATGAACAATGTTTTGAACATGCTCCCAGAACAAAAAGGGAATGCTCCTGTGATCAGCGTTACACTTTCCATCGCCTACCTACAGACGAGGAAGCCAGAAGGATGTGGCTGAAAAACCTGAATTTGAAGAGACCCCCGAAAACACTGTATGTCTGTTCATTTCATTTCATCGACAAAAAGCCGACGGAGGAAAACCCGCATCCTACATTGTGGCTGGGCTACGACAGACCACCAGATAAGAAACGCCGGGTCCTCAGAAGGATTGACAGCAGTGCCAGGAGTACATCAGGTAAGATTTCAGGTGTAGGGAGGCCAGAAAATTATTGTATTTATATATGTAATAGTATCGGATTAGTTCGGAATTACCGCATTTCACCAATTAATCGCCCGGGCATTTAATACGCAAAATCAACTTGGACCCCGGGCGTTTAAAAGAACCAGGCGGCTATTCGCTGCAGGGCTTTATCTATTTTTACACAGACCTGCACCAGGACATTATTGTGATGACAGTTACTGCCCAACATATTTACAGTCGGTCAATTTAAGATTACGGTACACCCTTTTTTTTCTAACGTTAGCTAGCTCTCTTACTTTGACAGGTTATTCGGTTATTCAAATGTAATAGAGTGAAATAGAGCTAATTTGACTCACTTTATGTACTAATAATTATGATCTGTATCATTATCCTCAGATGAGCTTGATGAAATGGAGGTGAGTGAGGAGCCAAGCTCAACATCCGTGCATTCTTGTGATGCCCAAACACAGTGGGTTGACCCAGGGATGGAGGACCACACATACTCGAAAGGACCTATCATCTCTTGCAGTATGAGCACACCATCCCCAGAACTGTCACATCCTGTTGCAGATGGTATGTTACAGAGTGATGCAGACTCCCTCTTGTATACAGGAATCCCACTAGTTGAGTTTCACACCCTTGTTTCCTGCCTACAACCATTTGCTCCAACTACATCATCCGTGCCAGTGGTGGATCAAATCCTAATGACGTTAATGAAACTAAGACAAAACTTTGTCATGGCTGATGTAGCACGGCGATTTAAAACATCACAAAGTCAGGTCAGCAAGACTGTTGGACAGTGGATAGACATAATGTCTGAACACATGAGGGACCTTATTCCATGGCTGCCTCGTGAAACAATCAGAGCTACATTGCCACAGGCTTTTAAGGAGCAATTTTCAAATACAACCTGTGTAGTTGACTGCTCAGAGACTGTCCTGCAGAAAGCCAAAAATCTGGACTCTAGAAGCGAATCATACAGTCACTACTATGCCAGCAACACAGTGAAATATTTAGTGGCAATTTCTCCCTCTGGAATTATCATGTTCATTTCAGATGCTTATGGTGGCAAATGCAGTGACAGGTACATAACACAGAGCTCAGGGTTTC
The DNA here is from genome assembly GCF_902150065.1 of Myripristis murdjan. Taxonomy (NCBI): domain Eukaryota; kingdom Metazoa; phylum Chordata; class Actinopteri; order Holocentriformes; family Holocentridae; genus Myripristis; species Myripristis murdjan. The sequence continues at coordinate 343,816 of NC_043993.1, read as the reverse complement.
TGGACTACTTGCGTGCTGGAGACGAGGTGATGGGGGACCGTGGTTTCACAATTAGGGACCTGCTGGAGGAGCGAAGGGTGAACTTAATCATACCAGCATTCACACGCAAAGGAAGCCAGCTGACCAATGAGGAGGTCACTCACATACGACGCATCGCTCATGCCCGCATTCATGTTGAACGGGCAATAAGGCGTCTGAAGGTGTACAAGATTCTTTCTCAAACAGTGCCAATTAACTTGGTACCAAAGATAGATAAAATACTCAAGATCTGTGCTGGTCTAGTGAATTTAAGAGGTGAGCTTATTTCAAGTGAAAAATGAACTGTATTTCCTGTGTTAATTGTCTGTTTAGGTTGACATTACTCTTGATTTTTGATTGGTGGTGCGCAGTGTTGCAAAAGAAAAGTAATGAAATGCATTAACACTAAAGTAACAAGCAAAATGTAAGGAGGAGAAAGAACATTTATTTGTATTGAAATGTATGTAGGAGGTAAATATAAATAACTGTCAGAGAAATAAATACTTGAGTAAAGAACAGGTAAATGAAAAATGTACATAGTACAGTGTAGGGGTGGAAAACCGAACTGTGAAAAATGAACCATTCAATCAACAATCCACCCTGCAAAGTGCAGTGTTGCAAACACATCTGCTGTCCAAGAGACATCTAGCCAAACACTGAGCTAATGAATTAATGAATGTATTGAAGGTGTTTTTATGGTTGTTAATAGTCTAACTAGTCTAAGTAAACTTTTGCCTTTAAAAGGATCCTTGTTGATTTCATGTTGTTATCCCAAATCTTTGAATGAAAAATATATATATATATATTTTTGGCAAGTAAGACAAAATACAGAGAACATTGGACATGTTAGTGTTTTTTTTTTCCTATGATGTTCAAAACAAACCGCAAACTGCAATACAAACCAAACCGTTTCACCCCCAGTACAGTACAGAATTTGTTATTTATTTATTGTTGTTTGTCTAACTTGCTTGGAACTTGTTTGAAACTTGCTTAATACTATAAACCAAGAAAAATGAAATTTGTTTTAGGTAGAAATATAAACTGTCTTGTATTTTGTAATATATCTGAGGGTGATTTTTAAGATTTTGTGCTTTTAATAAAACTAAAAGCAAAAAGGCATCTGTTGTACTATTTTCTTTGAAGTGTTTACTACCTTTATACACTGCTATTTGTGTTTTTTATGTGTAATGTTACTACACCTAACACCTGTCATCCGCTCACTGTATTTTCAAAAGACTCAGGTATTTGGGGCAGAGCTTCATCTTCTTCTCAACAAAGTCATCCACTAATCTTGGAAGCATGTGTGAAAAATAAAAATCCTGCAGGTGTTTCACATGTACATCTGCATAGTCTTTGTCAAATGGCATGTCCAGCTCCAGGTGCTCAGTTGGTGTCCAGATGACCAGCTTGCAGCTCTGCAGACCCAGGCACATCATTGTCAGCTGTGTCTGGAAGAATAAATGTAATATAAAATGGGTTACAGTTTTTTTTTTTTTTTAAATGAAGGTTCACAAATATCTATCACATTAATTCACACACAAGTAGTGATATTTTTTGCCCACCTGGAGGTAGTATCCACTTGGTCCATTAGGGAAAATGACATAGTTCCCATCACTTGAGCATCTGATATCACCATTTGGCCGACTGAGAAAGTCTGCAATGGGACACTTCAGTGGACACTTAATCTCAAGGAGCTGTGTGGAGTCCAAAATTCCATCTGGGCTGGCTCCAAACCAGGGATGGTCAGGACACACCACCAGGCCTTTCCTCTCCACAGTGTGCCCCTGTCCTTCCATGAGCTGAATGGCTTTTTCCTCATTCTCTTTGCCATAATTTGTTGCTGTGTTGCCAGTGAAGGTGGGGTGTAAGTGTTCGTTGAGGAATTTTTGTGGGTTAGTTCTGCTCCGTTTGGGGACTTTCTTTGCTGTGCTGGCAGTCAGTCGAAGCTTCCTTGCATCATGCCACAGTTGTGATGCACTCTGCACTTGGGTCTCCTCGGTCAGCTTCTCTATCTGGGCAGGGCTTAGCTGAACATAGGTCTCATAAAAAGTGAGACACTTTTTACAGGTTAGTGTTGTACCATGTTCTGTATGGGGTATCTGTAGATCACCCTGGCTCTGAGAGGACTCATTACTCTCTACTTCTAACCTGTAGCACCGCTGAAGGAGACCATCTGTCTGCAGCTGAAATAATGGGGCCATCACAGAGGAACGGATGTGGGTCTTAAATTCTGCATGGTTTTTGAAAAGTTTGGGAGGGGCTTCTGCAGGTGAAACACTTACAGGATCTGGTGTTGATGTTGATGAGCCTGGATGAATGTGGTCTGCTTTATGACGTTTGAATTTTATATGCATCACCTTTTTCAGCTCTACATTCTTCCTTGTACCTGCATTCCACTTCCTCTGTACGTCAGTACAGGCTATCCCTGTCTTTCCCTGTCTGACTGCATTCTCAACCTACATGAAAAAATTGCCTGTTACAAAATGCACTCTGCAGCTCAATCAGTTAAAATTTATTTATATGTCACTTACAAAGTGTCATTATAAAGCACATTACAATAATAAAATATCAGGACAATCAATATTTTACCTTCCACAGTATTGCAGCTGCGTGGCTGCAAGATCTCCCTGCTCCTGCAACACATGAGCACCCAGCTGTTTGTATTTCACCTGACGCTTTAACTAAAACCCAGGCCCGGTGATGTGGGACTTTCAGGCTCTGGCTTGGCTCTATGTCTGCTTTCAAATACACAAGGTCGTGTCCCACCTCCTTTAGCAAAACGCGACCGACCTTGTTGCTGTGGAGGTACTGATACGCCTCAGAGCTTTTCAAATTGTTCATAGCTTCGCCGTCTGTGGCAACGGAGTCAATAAAATAGCTGAATATGCTTGTGTACGTTATTTTTGGCCACTTCTTCAGATCGTCCTCCCATCCCTCGAGAGTAGAAGGCAGCGGAATGATAATATTATCCCGTTTAAGGTGTGAAAATTGATGTTCCCACATGTTTCATTTACCGATCGCTTCAAAAAAGACGATTAGCGTTGGCCGTTACCATGGTAAACGCCGGTTCCGGTTCAGCAGCGGAAGTCGCTCCCACAATTCGCGCAAGGGATCATGGGGGCGAGGAATAAGGTGGATACAGCGTACCGGTAAGCAAATTTATAACAAGACAAGGCTACTTTACGACCTGCCACACAGGGCCGGCTCTTGGCATAGACGGTATAGGCAGTTGCCTAGGGCGCCAGTCACCCTCGGGAAAAATAATAGTAATAATAATAATAATGATGTTAATGATAACAATAATAATAATAATAATAATAATAATTTCCAATGCTCATTGGCGCCCTCCCTTTGTGTTCTGTCTTGAAAATAACATAAAATAACCAAATAAAGAAAGAAATAAACAAAGATATGTTTGTCACTTGCGGTGCTGAGTCACATGACGTGTTGGGGGGCGCATCTCAGGGTCAGAGGAGTCGGGGCTTTCACATAGCGCACGCACAGCACAGCCCTGTGCACGCTGCGCCCAACTTGAAAATTTTTGTAACTTGGGCGTCCAATAGGACAGAATAGTGGAATCTGAAAAAAATCTGGCGGATTTTGGCAGAACGGCAAAACAACAATGGAGGAAAGCATCATTGTGGCTGTCTCTGTGTGTGCAGAGCTGTGGGAAACCAGACTACAGTCCTATCGGGATCTCATTAAAAAGCCCAATCATGAAGAGAGATATCCAACAATTTGGGAATACCAGGTGTGTTTAAATACTGGCAGAGATATATGATGTTTTTGCTTTCCGCAAGTGCAAATGCCCCTATATTGCAACACTTATGGTAACTCATACGTTAGGTAAAACACAGAGAGAGGCCACAGAGAGAAAGTTACAGCCGACAGCAGGCATTCACTGTCTGTGAGCTCCGGGTGACTCTCAGCCGTCTGGCTCTGTCCCAAAGCCCCCAGCTGTAGCAGGAAGCCCTCACCCTGGCACCGGATTGTAAGGAGGACTACCGTTATACAAAATTAATTTAGTCAAAAACCGAGTCAAATTCTATCTGGTTCACACTCAAACATTTCTAGCACACAACGTAGTAAAACATAGCATGGTGTGTTTTATTTTTCTCTCAATGGCCCCTCCGTGGCTCCATAGTACATACACATAAAAACAAGAGAAGAAGAATATTTACATTTTTAATGCAACCAAAGAGGACGTCACACAATTCAAATACATACAGTGTACTGTACATCAGCCAATAAAACTGTTTCATTGCTTTGTGTTGTGTTGCCTGTTTGAACTGACCACGTGCATCTGCAAACATGTGAATAAGAAAAAAAATACTGCCAAACAAAACTGAACTTCATGAAGGATGTCGGGAATCCCGACAGGCCCTGAACCCCCCACAAGGTCTCGCGATGCTGTTGTCACCGGCGCGCAGTGCTTTTGGCTAGCAGCTAAGGTGGAGATTCCCCATGAAAAGACTTTCTAACTTGATATTTGAGGAAAAAAACGTAATATTAACTGAGAAACCAACACCTGACCTCAAGGATTTAATCCAAAGGAAGGGACAAAAATTGTGAGGACTTTTTAAAAGGCTTGGTACAAAAAGAAAGACTGGGTTGTGTGAATGTAGTCAAGCTAGCAAGTTGTGCTTTCCGAGTCTCCTTTTCTCGGCGGGTAGCAGCAGCAGCAGCGTCTGGTTGACAGAGGCTGACTGCGACCTGCACAACTTGCCAAGGGCTTTGCTGAAGTACCAAACCTCCACAGCCCACATCCGCTCTCAGATCGCCCTGAGCACCTTTGGTAAGAGTTGGACAGACACAGCACTGGATGAGCAGCTCAGGCTGCACATAACAAAAAAGTAAAAGCTAACAGGGAGATTTAAAAGTCTCTCTCTCTCTCTCTCTCTCTCTCTCTCTCTCTCTCTCTCTGGTTATAAAGTCTTCCTATGTTGTGCTCATATGTGAGTGACACAATAGCTTTTTAGGCTTTTCAGACTTAGTTGTGCGTGGAGGTTTAATGTGTGTGATCAGGGCGGGCGGTGTTTATAATGGTTAACATGGTTAGAGCCGGCCCTGCGCCATTTTGTATTTCGGGGAGAACGGACACTTAGTAGCCATGAAAAATCTTAAACAAAGAGGTTTGTAAAACATAGGAAGATTGGAGCTCAACCCAAACTAAACCCCAACCTTAACCTCTAACCCTAATCCTAAAAGCTTAACCTCAACCTAAACCTTAAAACCAAGGCCACTTGAAAGGCTCAGACAACCATTTTGTCTTTTGGGTCAGGAGGCCAACCTGTCAGGGAACCACCTTATATTCTTGGGCAGTCGGCTAATTAGTGGCCACAAAAACCTTGACAAACAGAATCCTAAAACATAGAAAATTGGAGGTCAACCTAAAACTAAACTAAAACTTTTGATTGCAGGATTTTACTGTAAAATAACAGTTAAATGCTGCAAAATCCAAGGATACTGTAGTTTTTACAGGTATTCATTGGGATATTACAAGGGAACTTAATTACAACAAGTTACTGTAAAATAATACAGATAGATAGATCATTTTTATTTCGGTTCATCCTCCATTGCCACATGCAGACAATACAGAAAAAATATACAGCTAATTAGAACCGAAAAGGTGTAGGCAGAAGCCGTAGCTTATATAACGCCTACCCTTAAATACGGTTAATTATTGTGAAATGCTGGTAATTCATTACAGCGTATGTGTCTTCCGGTTACCAGTATGTCTTGGGAGGGGAATAAATTCCAGAGGCCTGTCTTGTATGGAAGGGGGATAGAGTGGTGTGAGTATTGTGCTGCATAGGGAAATTGGCTGAAGGATAGACCTAATTAATAGGTCACAGGACTGCTGGATAGCAGGGGAGATTTTAGTAAGGGGTGTGCCTGCAGTGGGCAGGTAGACAGGTAACAAAGAGACCTGGATAAAGAGTTGTGCATACCCCATTGGTGCTGGCCTCCTCCTGAAAATGATTTATAAAATTACAAATCCTGTCCTATGCTCAATACATCAAACATTTATTTTAGCTAAAACATGCTAATAAATCATCAATAGTCCCAACGTAGCACTGTTCACAATCCAGAGATAGTCCTGGGTAGTAAGGGGATTGGGGGGCATATCTGGATCCGCCCTTTTTGCTCTGCGCCTACCCCACCCACACAGTCCTCTCACCTTTTTCACCCAGTTTGCATATCTTGTGTGTGTGTGTGTGTGCCTGTGTCTGTATACTGCTTGTATATTTGTTTTATTGAATCAGATTTCTTCGTTTCAGCACGTCATCCCAAAGAGGCCATCAAGAGGTACCAGAAAGTCCTTAAGGCATACAAGAAGGGAAGAAAGCTGAGTGCAACGACTGCAAGACTTTGCAAAACAGTGTTTGGAAGTTTTGATCAATGATCCAGACCTTTTGAGGGATGTTGAAAATCAGAAGCAAAAAGGGAAACTGATTCCTCTGTCTAAGAGAGCTTAGGGGTAACTTCCCCAGGGCCAGGTTGGTCATTTAGAGATGGGATGGTGCCCGAGAGCAGTGGTTCTCAACTTTCGTTTTGTTGTTTGTGACTTTAGTTTGACTGTTAGAAGTTAATGAGTTTAAATATATCCACCAATGATGTCATCAGGGGACACAGAATCCTTGTGTGTGATATCACTGGGGCACATATTCAACTCATTAAAGGTGCTGTAAATGGTTTTAAATTCTTTTTTCTTTTTCTTTTTTTATGCAAGTTAAATAGGTCTCCATTTTGGCAGCCATCACTGATATAGAGTGATTTGTCGGTAACATGGGCCCTCTGCGCTGCAGTCAACAGTGCCCCCATTTACTAATAGCTTGTTCATGATCTGTTATCTAGTTATAAGACATACGCTGCATAGTATGTTTATTATTAAGTTGTTTATCAGTTATTAACAAATAGTTAACAAGTCGTTTACTAATAGCTTGTTCTGAATCTATTAGCTATTTTTAAGGCATTCACAGTTTTTACTCTTAGTAAGTTTCTAATTATTAACAAATAGTTAACAAGTCATTTATTAATAACTTGTTCATGATCTGTTAACTAATAATATAGTTTCTTAATAATTACCAAAGAGTTAGTAAATAGTTAACTAACTGTTAATAAGTGATTATTAATTTCTTAACAGATCATTTGTGAATGATCTATTAACTGTTTATAAAGGATAGTTATTATAAAGTGTTACCGCATTGTTTGTTCCTTGTGGAGCTCACACTATGAATCTTGTCATAGCTGATGCTGCCAAGTCCCCTCAGGATGCCACTGGCTACTTTGGGTATTCGCAGAACCTATTGAATTTCTTCTCAGGTGCAACCCAGCGATGGGCCATTTTGACAAAGCATGTCAAACTGACACTGAAATCTTGGAGTGATGTTAGATGGGAGAGCAGGCTTCAGAGTGTAACAGCTGTCCGGAATCAAACAAAAGAAGCGAGAGATGCTCTCCTGGAGGCCAGGGAGGCTGTACTTGATCCGGTGGCAAAAGTAGAGGCTCAAGCTCTTGCTGAGGAAGTAGCCTCGTTTCGATTTTTGATTTGCTCTGTTGTGTAGTATGAACTTCTTACCACGACAAACCAGGTGAACAAGCTTCTTCAATCCAGTTCCATGCAGCTTGATATTGCTGTCAGGCTCATCAACAGTGCCAAAATCAACCTCTCCAAATACAGACAGTCTGGGTTTGACGAGGCTGTGTCAACTGCTAAGGAACTCTGTGACGCCCTGAATATAGAACCAGAGCTTAAGGAGAAAAGGCTCAGGAGCACAAAAAGGCAGTTTGCATGTGAAGCTGTTGATGAGCCCTTCGATGATGCCCTTAAAAAGCTTGAAGTCACATTTTTCAACTGTGTTGTGGACTTTAATGTCACTACAGGAGAGGTCTGAGACCATGAATCAGGTCAAAGAAAGGTATGGAGTGCAGTTGCCTCTGCTCAGCGAAGGTTCTCAAAACCCATTTACACGACAACAGTTCTGATGAAAACGGAAAACTTATTCCTTTGCGTTTTTCAAAAGTTCCATGTTTATACAATAAAACTGTGAGAACGATCCTCGTACGCATGGATCCGCAAAAACAACTGAAAATGCTGTAGTGTGCATGCCAGGACAGTGGGTGGCGGTGTAACTTTGCAATGTAACACCACAGAGTAGCACCACGCGCCTGCGTACAAACGCTTTGGCAGTGCGGGGTTGTTGTTGTTTTCCTGTTCGTGCATGGCTGAAAACGTCATAGTCACGCGCGAAGTGGGGCTGTGTCGTCATCGTTTTCACAAGAATTTCATATTGCCAGTTTGCAGGGCACCCAAATGGCTAGCACCGGCCCTGACACTGTAAAATTATGTATTGTAGAATGTAGACACTTCAACAAAATTACATTTTGATAGATAGTAGGGGTGTAAGCTAAATGCTAAATATGCATCAGAGGACAGACGTCTAAGGCTATGCGAACATTAAATCCAAAGGGGTCCTCTGAAGTCTGAACATGCTCGCAGACTGAGCACACATTAACGATTGTTACGTCCGGAGCTAAGATGCCTGTTGAACTCCTTTTGACCTCCTTGGGTGAACTGAATCCTCACCTGAAACAACCTCTGCTTTGGGAGCGGATAGCTGGGCGGTCTTAGAGCGCCTTCTAGTGTCAAGGACTAGTAACGTTACTAATGTATTGTAAATGCACTGAGAATAATTTTCTTCACCGCAAGACTTTAGTCTAGTAGCCTAGTGATACATCGTCGCTAAAGAAGTTTGTTTGTGAGACATTAGTTGTACGTGGAATTATGAGGGGCGTGGTCTTGTGAAATCGGCCAATCCTATTGGCTATATTCTCCGGGTCAGAATCGTGAATTGGCAAGTGTCAATACATGTGAGGCTTCACAAATTGATTAAGCCAGTCACATGATAGCAGCAGCCTATCCATGGAAAGGCAGATTTCAAACCACTGTTAAAAAATAAATAAATAAATAAAAATAAAAAAAATAGTCATCAAGACAAAAATCTGAAAATACACATATTGCATCTAGACAGCATGGAGATGTTGATTGTTTGTTTTTAACAATGATTGATTCACTCCATAAGTGAAAAACTGAATAAACTAAATGTTAAACTAACTTTTAAACTAAATGTTTAAAAATGCCATTCTTGCATTGACTCCAATTGTTCACATGAGAGCAAAATTCAAAATGCTGTCAAAAATTGAGTTTTTGAGATACAATTCTGAAATTTGCCACACATCATCTACCATGACTCCATAATTTTGTCATTTTTTTTCATGAACATTGAAGATTTGGTTACCAAAAATTTGCAAGTGTATGTTTACAGTACCGTTTACAGTCAAACATTTTGATGCAATGTAGGCTCAATTTTCGATGAATCAAAAATCTGTGTGGATCGGTTGTGTAGGACAGTCTGAAGATGCTCTGTAGCAAGTTTGGGGACATTTGAGCAAAAATTGTGGGAGGAGATAGGTTTAATAAGTTTTACAGTTTTTGAAAAAAATAGAGTGATGGATTTCATACTTTGCTATAGGTTTAAGTGTACAAAAGTTTCTTCAATATTGGGGCTACATTTTGATGAAAGTTGCAAAGCTGTAGCACATATGGTTGATTTGTTATGAATTTTTAAAATTTTGAAATTTAGAGGCTTGTTGTAGAGCCACCATCTGGGGTCCGTTTCACGAAGCAGGTTCAACAAACTCCAAGTCTTACCCCGAACTCTGAGTTGATCTGCTCTGAGATAGGAAACTCTGAGTTTTCGGTGCCAGAACAGCTGATTTGAGTTAGTTTGATCAACTCGGAGTAGTTTCACCTGGAGTTAAGCACATGCACCACAGCCATAAAAAGACAGCGTCAGTGTAGCCCCGATTTGACGACTCACCATGGCAACGGGGAAGCGTCGGGCTGCATTTTTCATCCCAGTTGAATTGGAAATCTTAATACATTCATACAGTGAGTTTGAACATGTTTGTTTTTTTGTTTTTTTTTTTAAAGTGCAACACTGCTGCAGCAGCAAAGGAGAGGGTCAATGCCCTAACCCTAACCCTAAGTTTAAATGTAGTCTGTTGCAATCATGATAATATTACAGGGGAAAACTGCTTGAATTGTTGCCTGTTAATTTATTTCATTTAAGTGCAATCCCGCGGGGAAGAAGCGCACTTGGCAGCAGCTTAAGATGAAATATAAAAACATTGTTCAAACAGGTAAGACTTCGGCATAATCTCATGGGGGTACCCCATTTTGATCATGTTTTACATTCTAAAGTAAATATTAAGTGGCTGTTTGAATGTGCAGTTGTTTTATCCTCAGCATAATGCTGTTTTTACACACAGTGTCTTATCTATATCATGTTCTGTTAAATAAAATATAACCATCTCCCGACGAATATTTAATTCTCTGCGCAGTAACACTGCACCTTCATCCACGGGATTGTTGTCGAAAGGACATGCCATGTTTGTGAAAAAATGTCGCCACCTAACTACTAATGGACTTCTAATAAAGGCCTACTGACTGTTTTTTAAATTATTTTTTTAAATAACAGAACTAATATGCAACGCCAAAACTCGCCTGCTGACTGAATGAATGAGGAAGTTAAATCCCGTGTGTGGCTGAAAGAGGGCGGACACAGAGAGAAACTCGAGGTTTCATGAGAAAAACCTGGTCCCGACCAGGTTAGTTTCATGGAGTCTGTTACTGCGGTAACTGACCGAGAGCTTAAGTTACCTCCCTCTGTGAAACAGACTAGAGTTACCCATCTTTCTCTACAAGTTACCTCCCTTTGTGAAACGGAAAACTCAGAGTTTCCCTCATTTCAGGGTTAACAGACTCAGAGTTTTCACTAAACCTGCTTTGTGAAACGGACCCCAGGTCTATTGGCTTGTGTTTGCAGCTGAGGTAATCTGGCATGGGACTGGACCTTTGTGCAAAATTTGGTGATTTTTCGCATATGGGAAGTAGGACTTCCTCAGAAGACAGAAAGAAAGAAGAAGAGGAAGACGCAGGGATACAAGAGGGACCTTGCAGCTTAGGCTGCCCAGCCCCTAATTATGCACCATGAACACAGAGCATTTAGGCCTATGCAACAGCACTTGCAAATCACAGTAGCTGCAGTTACACTTGCATTAACCTCTTCAACCCTGCTGGTCACATCAGTGGGATTGTTATTTCTGTGTGGCCAAGCTTTTGTTCAAACCCACAAAAATTTAATTTAAATTCTAGTGGAGATCCCAAGGTTTCCAAAGATCCCAAACATGCTGCTGAATTCAATGGAAATGTGTCTATAATGATGCCCAAAAACATGCAGATCTTTTTCATTTGATGTGATGGTGCAGCCAGAAAACAATGGCATCTTGGCTTTAAATATTTCACTCACTATGAGTGTGATGGAGCTTCAATGCAGCTGCAACCAGCAGAGACACAATATGGATGAGACTCTCCTGCTATCACTGCTATCACACTCAGAATGTTGGAGATTTAAGTTGTAAATTTACAAGCAAAAAACACAAATTCATGAAAAAATGGAAAATTCTGAAAAAAAAAACAACAACTCAGAAATACCGTTTTTTTGTTTTTTTTTTAGTTCTTTGGTAAGAAACTACATGGCTTCACTTTGCACAGTTGGATCAGCCACACACTGCAGATGCTGTGTATCAGGCCTGCAGCTGATGACCTCATCAAATTGTACTACTGCAATGTGATTTAGTAAAAAGAAAATGCTGCTGATTGTGGCCCAGAATCACAACACTGTTTTCTTCTGAACAGGCCCCAGTTTTTGTCGTAAATTTGTGAGTTTTTCTCTCATAAAGTTACCACTTTAATCTAAGAAATTCTGAGTTTTTTCACAGAATATTACACCCCTCCCTCTTTAATCTTTTGCATTCTCTGTATGCAAATCAGAATAGATGCAAGTATAATCAGCACAGCCATACTGGTTGAGTAGGCTTTTCTGTAAAGTAAGTGAGGATAACATGATACTCTTATTACTCTCTATATGGAAACTGTTTTTCTATGGCTGTTCTCAGGGGAGACCAGAGGTCAAGGGGTCGGAGATGGGGGCTGCAGAGCTGGAAGGGATTCAGCATTGTGCTCAAATACACTTCAGCAAGGAATACTCTGCATGCCAGGGGGTTCTCAAACTGTTTCATGTTCTGAGCCCCTGGGCTGACATTCATGAAGCCCCGGTTCCCCACTGGAAGTCATTTTGCTATCTAGACAATTTGGTTTGTGTTAATTATTGAGTTGTCCAGGTGTCATACTTATCAAAGGAATTCAAAGTGGTGAGATTAAAACACAATAGCAAAATGATTACTCATACATGTTTTTGTGTCTTTGTTTAGCAATATCTGGAGAATTAGCCCTTTGAAACCCATACAAATTCACTAGAATTATTTCAAAAACATGGAAAAAAAAATGTGATGAGACAATAAATAAACATATGTATCACACTCTCGCTCTCTAAATATAGATATATTAGAAATTTCCATATATACAGTACAGGCCAAAAGTTTGGACACACCTTCTCATTCAATGCGTTTTCTTTATTTTCATGACTATTTACATTGTAGATTCTCACTGAAGGAATCAAAACTATGAATGAACACATGTGGAGTTATGTACTTAACAAAAAAAGGTGAAATAACTGAAAACATGTTTTATATTCTAGTTTCTTCAAAATAGCCACCCTTTGCTCTGATTACTGCTTTGCACACTCTTGGCATTCTCTCCATGAGCTTCAAGAGGTAGTCACCTGAAATGGTTTTCACTTCACAGGTGTGCCTTATCAGGGTTAATTAGTGGAATTTCTTGCTTTATCAATGGGGTTGGGACCATCAGTTGTGTTGTACAGAAGTCAGGTTACTACACAGCCGACAGCCCTATTGGACAACTGTTAAAATTCATATTATGGCAAGAACCAATCAGCTAAGTAAAGAAAAACGAGTGGCCATCATTACTTTAAGAAATGAAGGTCAGTCAGTCCGGAAAATTGCAAAAACTTTAAATGTGTCACCAAGTGGAGTCGCAAAAACCATCAAGCGCAACAACGAAACTGGCACACATGAGGACCGACCCAGGAAAGGAAGACCAAGAGTCACCTCTGCTTCTGAGGACAAGTTCATCCGAGTCACCAGCCTCAGAAAATCACAAGTTAACAGCAGCTCAGATCAGAGACCAGATAAATGCCACACAGAGTTCTAGCAGCAGACCCATCTCTAGAACAACTGTTAAGAGGAGACTGCGCGAATCAGGCCTTCATGGTCAAATAGCTGCTAGGAAACCACTGCTAAGGAGAGGCAACAAGCAGAAGAGATTTGTTTGGGCCAAGAAACACAAGGAATGGACATTAGACCAGTGGAAATCTGTGCTTTGGTCTGATGAGTCCAAATTTGAGATCTTTGGTTCCAACCGCCGTGTCTTTGTGAGACGCAGAAAAGGTGAACGGATGGATTCCACATGCCTGGTTCCCACTGTGAAGCATGGAGGAGGAGGTGTGATGGTGTGGGGGTGTTTTGCTGGTGACACTGTTGGGGATTTATTCAAAATTGAAGGCACACTGAACCAGCATGGCTACCACAGCATCCTGCAGCGACATGCCATCCCATCCGGTTTGCATTTAGTTGGACGATCATTTATTTTTCAACAGGACAATGACCCTAAACACACCTCCAGGCTGTGTAAGGGCTATTTGACCAAGAAGGAGAGTGATGGAGTGCTGCGGCAGATGACCTGGCCTCCACAGTCACTGGACCTGAACCCAGTTGAGATGGTTTGGTGTGAGCTGGACTGCAGAGTGAAGGC